>NW_027361761.1:28922500-29423175 GCF_039654945.1 Dendrobates tinctorius
GAGGAATTTAGATCATTTTTTGGCTCCATGTATAGAACGGAGAAGAGAGAGGGGGAAGATATTCTAAACTTTATGGAAACAAAGGAGGCACCTTTACTAACAGAGGAACATAGGGAAATTCTCAACGCCCTTAAATCCCCTTCAGAGGTCATCCAAACTATCAGCTCCTTGAAGCTCTCTAAATCTCCTGGCCTTGATGGGTATAGTAATGAATTTTACAAAATATTGGGAGGAAGTATAGGGACTAGTGTTGAGCATTCCGATACCGCAAGTATCGGAATTCCGATACCGACTTCCGATATTTTTTCAATATCGGAATTCGGCATCGGAATCGGAAGTTCAGTTGATTGACGGCCTGACGTCATCATGATGCGCGGTGTGTGCGCATCATGATGCGCCGTCATTTCGGGCCTTCCGGGGGTCTCTGCCGGCCTGCCGGGGGGCTGTGCCGGCCTGCCGGGGGGCTGTGTGGACTGCCCGGGGTCTCTGCCGGCCTGCCGGGGGGCTGTGCCGGCCTGCCGGTGGTCTGTGCACCCTGTGGGGGTCTGTACCGGCCTGCCGGGGGGCTGTGCCGGCCTGCCGGGGGGCTGTGCTGATGTCCGGGGGTCTGTGCAAGCATCGTCCGATGGGACTACAAGTCCCATCGGGCGATGCCTGCTACCATGACAGTGATTGACACATTAGCCAATGATGGGACAGTAGTAGTCCCATCATCCGGCTAATGTGTTAAATGTTAAAAAAAAAAAAAAAAAAAAAAAAATACTACATACATACTACATGCATGCTACATACATACTACATGCTACATACATACTACATATATACTACATACATACTACATACATGCTACATACATACTACATGCATGCTACATACATACTACATGCTACATACATACTACATGCATGCTACATACATACTACATATATACTACATACATACTACATACATACTGCATGCTACATACATACTACATACATACTACATGCATACTACATATATACTACATGCATGCTACATACATACTACATGCTACATACATACTACATGCTACATACATACTACATATATACTACATACATACTACATACATGCTACATACATACTACATGCTACATATATACTACATGCATGCTACATACATACTACATATATACTACATGCATGCTACATACATACTACATACATACCACATATATACTACATACATACAATACATACATAGACATACAGTACATATAACATAGAGTAACATACTTACCAATACTTGTCACATTGTTCCCCGAAGCCATTGTCTTTCCGGAATAAATATTAACATAACAAACCACAAAAATACTCACCCACGATCCGAAGCAGTCCACGAGTGTGTCCCACGACGATCTTGGGTAGAGAACTGCAGCATCAGATGATGCTGCCGTTCTCTACGGGCTGCAGGAATCCAATGACGGAAGGTAGGTATCCTTCCGCACTGTATTCCTCCGCCACTTAAAAAAAAAAAGTCCCTAGTCTCACTTTATGCCATTGCTGCGTGGGAATTTCTTGAGATCTGGTGACTGAGGAGGCCATTTGAGTACAGTAAACTCATTGTCATGTTCAAGAAACCAATCTGAGATGATTCGAGCTTTATGACATGGCGCATTATCCTGCTGAAAGTAGCCATCAGATGTTGGGTACATTGTGGTCATAAAGGGATGGACATGGTCAGCAACAATACTCAGGTAGGCTGTGGCGTTGCAACGATGCTCAATTGGTACCAAGGGGACCAAAGAGTGCCCAGAAAAAATTCCCCACACCATGACACCACCACCACCAGCCTGAACCGTTGATACAAGGCAGGATGGATCCATGCTTTCATGTTGTTTACGCCAAATTCTGACCCTACCATCCGAATGTCGCAGCAGAAATCGTGACTCATCAGACCAGGCAATGTTTTTCCAATCTTCTACTGTCCAATTTCGATGAGCTTGTGCAAATTTTAGCCTCAGTTTCCTGTTCTTAGCTGAGAGGAGTGGTACCCATTGTGGTCTTCTGCTGCTGTAGCCCATCTGCCTCAAAGTTCGACGCACTGTGCGTTCAGAGATGCTCTTCTGCCTACCTTGGTTGTAACGGGTGGCAATTTGAGTCACTGTTGCCTTTCTATCAGCTCGAACCAGTCTGCCCATTCTCCTCTGACCTCTGGCATCAACATGGCATTTCCGGCCACAGAACTGCCGCTCACTGGATTTTTTTTCTTTTTCGGACCATTCTCTGTAAACCCTAGAGATGGTTGTGCGTGAAAATCCCAGTAGATCAGCAGTTTCTGAAATTCTCAGACCAGCCCTTCTGGCACCAACAATCATGCCACGTTCAAAGGCACTCAAATCACCTTTCTTCCCCATACTGATGCTCGGTTTGAACTGCAGGAGATTGTCTTGACCATGTCTACATGCCTAAATGCACTGAGTTGCCGCCATGTGATTGGCTGATTAGAAATTAAGTCTTAACACACAGTTGGACAGGTGTACCTAATAAAGTGGCCAGTGAGTGTATATGTGTTATGTATGTGGTATGTATGTAGCATGCATGTAGCATGCATGTAGTATGTATGTAGTATATATGTAGTATGTATGTAGCATGTAGTATGTATGTATAGTATGTATGTAGCATGCATGTAGCATGCAGTATGTATGTAGCATGCATGTAGTATATATGTAGTATGTATGTAGCATGTAGTATGTAGCATGCATGTAGTATATATGTAGTATGTAGCATGTAGTATGTATGTAGCATGCATGTAGTATGTATGTAGTATGTATGTAGTATATATGTGGTATGTATGTAGCATGCAGTATGTATGTAGCATGCATGTAGTATATATGTAGTATGTATGTTGCATGTAGTATGAATGTAGCATGTATGTAGTATGTATGTAGTATATATGTGGTATGTATGTAGCATGCAGTATGTATGTAGCATGCATGTAGTATATATGTAGTATGTATGTTGCATGTAGTATGTATGTAGTATGTAGTATGAATGTAGCATGTATGTAGTATGCATGTTGTATGTATGTAGCATGTAATTTTTTTTTTTTTTTTTTTTTTTTTTTTTTACATTTAACACATTAGCCGGATGATGGGACTACTACTGTCCCATCATTGGCTAATGTGTCAATCACTGTCATGGTAGCAGGCATCGCCCGATGGGACTTGTAGTCCCATCGGACGATGCCTGCACAGACTCCCGGAGCCGGCACAGCCCCCCGGCAGGCCGGCACAGCCCCCCGGCAGGCCGGCACAGCCCCCCGGAGCCTGCACAGCCCCCCGGCAGGCCGGCACAGCCCCCCGGCAGGCCGGCACAGCCCCCCGGAGCCTGCACAGACCACCGGCAGGCCGGCACAGACCACCGGAGCCTGCACAGACCCCCTGGCAGGCCGGCACAGCCCCCCGAAAGGCCCGTACAGACCCCAGAGAGGCTGTACAAGGGCAGGAAAGGGTTTTTCTTATTCCGATACCGGAAGTCCCATAGACTTGAATGGGACTTCCGGTATCGGAATCGGCGATACCGATACTTTTTTTAAAGATCGGCCGATACCATCCGATACGATACTTTGAAGTATCGGACGGTATCGCTCAACTCTAATAGGGACCCATCTTAGTGAAGTCTTTAATCAATTGGTTTGGTTGGGGCAGCTCACTAATAGTTTTAATGAAGCAGACATAATAGTGCTCCCCAAACCAGGCAAACATCTAATGTATTTAAAACCTGATCATGTGAACAGTACCTATATGAGCAGGATGCATAAAGACTCTTCCTAATGTGGGCATGCTGTGTAGGATGGCTCTTTATGTGCATGTCACACGAGAGGGGAGGGAATGTCCCAAACCTTGCATGAGCAAGGAACTAATGGATTAAAAACACATGTGACGTGCGCAAAAGTGAACAGGTCAGTTGGACTGTGTTCACACCATCCAAAGACTGAAAAACAAAGAAAAAACACAGTATGACAAACATGTTCACTTTAATCCATTAGCTCCTTGTTACACAAGAGAGGTGTGGAAATCTCACAAAACTTGCATGAGCAAGGAACTAATGGATTAAAAACACATGTGACATGCACAAAAGTGAACACGTTTGTCATACTGTGTTTTTTCTTTGTGTTTCAGTCTTTGGAGGGTGTGAACACGGTCCAACTGACCTGCTCACTTTTGCGCATGTCACATGTGTTTTTAATCCATTAGTTCCTTGCTCATGCAAGGTTTGGGAGATTCCCAAATCTCTCGTGTAACATGCACATAAAGGGCCGTCCTACACAGCGTGCCCACATTGGGAAGCGTCTTTACGAATCCTGCTCATATAGGTACTGTTCACATGATCAGGTTTTAAATACATTAGATACGACTGCTCCGAGTTGGGTATACCATGATTTTGGTGGAGTGGCTTAGTATATGTTTTTTGCAAAAAATGTATCCACTAAATACCCTGTTTTTGTTGTCATTTTTTACTAGAACTTGCTGTATACTGTTATTTTTTCTATCACAGAGTATTTTTGCACGACTGCATGACTTACTTTCTGGTAATGCTCTTTATACCGATATTGTGATATTTACACCTGCCAAATAGCTTGCTACTTCAAGATTTGTATGTATTTCTCTTCTTCTAATGCTCTTTAATTCAATAAAACATGTTGGGGGGAAAAAAAGTAAAACTTGTCCTGTCTCTGGAATAAGAAATGTAAATGATCTGCAACAACCAATTCCAAAAGCGTTGAGACAATATGTAAAGTACAAGAATGCAATAATTTGGAAACTTAGACTTGTTTTATTCGCAAGCTTATGCAAGACAAAATCTGGCAAAGAAGATCCGAGACAGTGGAGAAGTAAAAACCTACATGTCACGATCCAGTCCAGAGTGTTTTTTTATATCTTTTCTCTGGACTGGTGATGCGGGGGTTAAATCCCTTCTGCCTCATTTTGGAGCTGGCTGGGCTATTTCAGTCCTCTGCAGCCTGTGGGTCAGTGTCAGCTATAGTGCAAACTTCCAGGCTAGAGCCACTGACCTGTATACATAAGTGATCCTTCTGCCTCTGACTACCTGTGCTTGTGTATGACTCGACCTGATCTCTGGACTTTGCCTCTTGTTTTCTGTCTCTGATATCACGCTCCCCGACTGGCTTCTACTCTTGCTTGTACATCTTGTGTCTCATATTTTGGATAACATGTTCTCAGTAGGCTCTGACTTCATGCTTGTCCCTGATGACATGCTTTGCTGTTACCTCTGGTACTTCATATTCTTGTTTGTTGCTGACTTTGGCTTGTCTGACCACTCTTTCATTAACTGTGACACCTGTACTGTTGCTCTGTGTTACTATGCTGTGTGTGTGTGCAACCTTTTTCCCCTCACCTGCACCACCTGGTGAAGGTTGCGCTAAACTGCACTGCAGCAGCACATTACACATCATTCAAGAACAGGACAACAATCCTCTCCCAAAACTGCAGAAGTTATCTCCTCAGATATCTGATTTCTAAAGAGTGGTGACAAAGGAATGCACAATGGTGGATAAGACCCGGGCACAACAGTTTTGACAAGTATATCTTAATTGTTTTGAAATTGGGGTTATATTATGCAATAATCAAAGCTGTGCTGTGGCAGGCAGATAATCAATTTATGGAGCAACTTACATATTTAAAACCATTTATATGCCCCAGGGGATCAATGTTATCCTATTTGTTTGATAGTCAGAAGGAAGGTTCCTTGCTAGCCTTCTGCTGTAAATCTCTTTAATAAATCCATGATCGGCCATTACTATCAACAGATTAATGTTCTAATTGCAGTTATGTCAGAATATCACAACTTAGTAGGTTTTTTATATTTTTATCTCCAGCTGCCACCTAGCATTTATCCTGATGATAAATGAATTATGTCCCGGGTCAAGAAGCATAAAATTTAAACTCCCTTCATTATCATCAAGTTTATCTTATTGTATGCAAGATCCAATCCATCTTCCAGTCCAATATTATTCCACTTTGATGCAAAAAAGTAAATTGTGCTCTTCTGACTGAGACATTACCCATCTTGAAGTGTCGGGTGATTCAGGTGCAGGACTATAAGTTAACCAAACTTATCCATTACCACCAGCCCACACAAAGTATCAAGGGAAAGGTAGATGAGAATAAAGAATGAATTCTAACTATTAATAATCCATGCATGATGTTGAATAATTTTCTAAGGGCCGTTTCAAAGAATAAAAAGTACTATACAGGATAAGGGGGAGATGTCAGATCGTGATTGATACAGTGCTACTCAACATGGAATGTTTTATTTTTCACATTTTCTTTTTTTTTACTAATCTTTTGTTATCAGAGACCATATATTTAACCTAATGTTTTCAACGCAGGGATTAAAATATCAGTCTATATCTGTAACAATTTTTCAACACAATTCCTCAGCCTCAACTTATCTCTGTTAAAGGAGGCTAAATATTTCATGAATATTGCAAATAATAAGCTATATACCAGTGGTGTTCCTTTCTCATAAGTTATATTAAAAGGGTTAGATATACAGTATTGTGGAAAAGTTTAAGGCATGTGCAAAGTAACAAGCTGACAAAAATAGAAGTCTTAATCTTTTATTTTAATCAATTAATAAATTACAAAATGATTGAAGAAAACAAATCTAAATGACATGAATATTTGGTGACCACCCTCTGCCGTCATCAGTTCTATTAATTACTTGAACTTGCACACAGTTTTTGATGAAATTCAGCAGGGAGGTTTTTCCAAATATCTTGGAGAACTAACCCCCTCTTCAACTGACAGGTATGGGCCATACTCAGACATTTGGTTTCCAGAGAAAATTAAAGTAATTGAATATGGAGAGAACTGACTGTCGAGAACAGGGACATTGAGACAGTAGATTGTCAAACATACATATGGCTTCACTGGACAACAACTTCCAACAAGCAGGTGGTGGAATGCAGTCTGGACATTTTCTCCAGTGGCTGTAGACTTGGTACATGGAGTCATTTTTCGTTGCTTCGAACCAGGGAAAATATCCAGTTAAAGCAACAAAGAGCAGAACCCCAAAAGCCCAGCAATCAGTAGTAGGGCTCAGGAGTAAATATTCTCCCTCTTTCAACTTGCACAACTCTGGAGACATGTTCGGGATAGTATGTGACATGGACAACACAAAGTATCCTGTAGGTTGGGTCAAACCAAAGTCACTCAGCTTTACTTGATAACAATCTTCGTCCATTAGCAACACATTGTCCGACTTCAGGTCTCTGTGCACCAACCCTCTAGTATGCATGTAGTCTAGAGCTGAAGAGATCTGTCTTGCACACCTCTTCACAGTAGCCTCAGGAATTCCAACCTGCAGAAAAATTATACTTAGATTTATTTGTGCAGTGCTTTATCCAAATCAAATATACCAAACATTTAGGATGTTGCTATTTTTGGGAAAGTGGATTCAATAGTGGATAAAACTTGCTGTGTTTGCAATGTGGCATCACACAGTGCATTGTTATGGACCTCTCTTCCACCTCTGGAAAGGTTTGATGTATTCCCAAAGCACCCTATACACATTAGATGGCTAACTGGCTACCAGTTACAGTGATATCTAGATTCTCCCCGACTGTTGATGTATACCATTAGCCTATGGTGTTTTATAAACAAAGCATTGGTAGATTGTAGGAAATCATATGGAGTTGGCCTTACTTACCTCACTTTGAATGATATCATGCAAGGTGCCTGCTGCTGCCAACTCTTGACTCAATACATAGTGGTTAATTGTGCGAATAAAGACTGGATAAGTAGTAATAATGTGAGGGTGCTCAGATAAGGTGATTGAAAAAGAAAACTCTGTCAGAAAAGCTTTCAGTAGAGTTCTGTCCTTCCTCACTAATTTTGCAGCCACGGCTTTTCCTAAAAAACAAACAAAAAGAGTTTATAATAATCTCCCAGATCTCACATAGAAACTTTATATTAAAATACATAATCTCAATCACTGGCATAGGATATCTTTGGGGATCTCAATTCCTAATCTGCAATCTCATGTCATCTCATGCTTATTTGGTCAAAATCTATTTTTCCCAACCTCTTCATTTTCATACAGTATTTCTATAATCCAACATGGTGTCTAGCATTAATAGTTGGTTGTCCCCCATACACATGCAATACTGATCATTCAACAACAAATGTGGGAGATTTGTATGGTTTTAGTCCTATATGTATGGGGAGTTTATAGCTGATGCTACTAGAATAATCTGGATTTTCCAATGACCTTCAGAGAAATCTCTCATCTCTATGGCCAGTTAAAATCATTATCACTTTTTTATTCAGAATTTGCCACTTTTATTTAAACCATTTAGGTAAATGACCATCTTTCTTTTTGTCTTGTTCACATACCTGTTGATCTCTCCTGTGCCAGTACAACTTTTCCATATGACCCCTGGCCCAGCTCCTTGATGGTGTTGTAGCATTCATAAATATTCTGAATCTTCAAGACATGGAAGGCGGCCATTGCTGCTTGGAAGTTGATTCTTTTTGCTAAACAACAAACTCCCTGTGACTCTGTAGGAAAATATAAGGAATGTGATTAATAAAACATCACGTAATGAACATATTCCTGGTTTCTGTGAACATCTATCTTAGGCTACATAACAATTTAGAAACCTATTAAGAAAGACATTGCTTTTCAGGAAAGGATGGTTGACAACCCTTGAAAAAAGGTATATTGGTGAGCATATTGGTTGTCATCAATCTTTCTATGAAGATATTGTATTCAAAGTCAAAATAAGGATAATTCAAAACAGTTCTACAGTAATACAAGAGTGTTTGTATCTAGAGATATTTTTAGTTATTAAAACATATGAAAACTATAATTTGTCACATTTAATGTTACAAGAAAGGGATGTAACTGTTTACTGGTCATATAACAAGAAGATCCTGAACACAATAATTAACACCAATGGATCTACTATAGAAGAGTAGTCTTACCTGGGTTGGGATTTTGGTGATGTTGATGATAAATTTGGTTCTGATCCAAAAAAAGTTGAATGACTTTGCTTTCTTCTGGTTAGGTCTGAGAGGTCCTATCTCCACAAAGAAGTTCTCAGGAATAATTCAACAAGGCACATGAATGTCTAACTTTTATAGGGAAGTATCTACCTGAAATTTATGTCCATCCTCCTCATTGGCTAACTGGGTGTCAATAGCCTCCATTGAATTACAGATTAAGGTGTCTCCTAGAAGTTGGACATTCATGTAGAACTAATTGTTCTTTATTACCCTGTTGAAAGAGCTGATTGTTCCATTATGGTATCAGGGAGGTACCCACCTTAGCATTGTTTATGCTTCTAGTAAAATGCTAATTTACTTAGTTTTGAATTTATTCTGCCCCCTACAGTCACATCTCAACCTCCTCCTGCTTTCACCAAAAGAGAAACTGGTTCTATCTCTTCATATAAATATACGTTTGTCATGCACGATTCTTTCATCCATTGTTTATAGCCATAAACTGACCCAACAAATCTTACAGAATAGTCTTGTACCAACTGACATTATTATTATAAGGAAATAACAGAACTGTCTATTTTTTTTTTTCTTAAAGCATTAGAACTGATCATCTCCCGAGAAAATCCGGGACACTGGACTAGTGTTTAGAACAAATATGAGTGTTAGTGGGTTGAAATGCATAACGACATTTGTCTGTGTGGTAGAAATGAAAGATTATGTCTTGCAAGTAATAAACTATCAATTTTTTTGTAGTGTTGCATTTTTTAATCTTTTTGCAAATGGATGTATAGATAGAAACAGCAGGTGAAATAAATCTTAAACTAGTCTTCAATTTTGTAAGTAAATGCATCTTTAAAGGTGCTATTGACATGAAATTCTCACTAGATGTCGGTAACAAACCATCCAATCCACATATGCAAAGAAATCAGCCATAGATGTCCATAAGTGAAGTTGTGTAATAATGAGAAATGGCACAGGGTAAAATGGGGTTTGAGAAACCCCTTCTGAGGAAGCCATGCAAAACAAATTTCATAAAGGAATTTCATTTTGTGTTTTTTTTTTTTTTTTTTTGTATATACTTTTTCATCTTACATACAGCTCTGGCAAAAATTAGAGACCACTTTTAAATGTTCAGTTTCTCTGATTTTTCTCTTTATAGTTATATTTTTGAGTGAAATGTAAATTGTTCTTTTAGTCTTTAAACTTCAGACAACATGTCTCTGAATTTACAAGCAATATTTTTTTTCTGACAGAAAAATGGTAAAAATTTAAAAGTACGTTCAGACCTTTAATAATGCAAAGAAAACAAGTTCAGAATCATTTAGAAATGACAATACTAATGTTTTAACTCTGGAAGTGTTCAGAAATCAATATTTTTTGGAATAACCATGATTGTGAGAACAGCTCTCATGCATCTTGGCATGCGTGCCTTCATCCTTTTACACTGCTTCTGGCGCAAAAATGTAAGCAGTTCTTCTTTGTTTGATGGCTTGTGACTAACCATCATCCTCTTGATTACATTCCAGAGGTTTTCAATGGAATTCAAGTCTGGAGAATGAGCTGCCCATGACAGGAATCAGATGTGGTGGTCTCTTAATTTTTGCCAGAGCAGTAATTACAACTATTGTTGTGTCTTGATTGAGAGTCTTTCAGGTGTATATGGATGATATTTCTCTGTAAAATAGTTACCACTGATATTAATGCTTTTATATTTTCCCTTGGACTTGTTTGTGCACCAAAAAAAATTTCTATATTTTAAATGGTTTTAATATGTATATCCCTTTAATTTAATGTACGAATAAAGGATTACTACATTTATAATCATTGGATTAGTCTCTTTTTTTCTATCATATTTATAGATATGATGAATAGATGCAGAAGCCATGTACAATATAAATGAGAAATAAAATATAATTCATTTTTTCCCACAATATGCAGCTAAAACTTTTTTTTTTCCTAATAGTTATTAAAGGTTGTTCTTTTTTTTCCTCACCCCTGAGCCTGTCTTCTCCGTTTTGGCCAAGCAAAGTTTTACAATATTGACCAGAGTCGCGTTATGTGGTGAACTCTGGAATGCTTCAGTGTGTCCCAGTGATTCTAAGATTTTTATTTTGTGAGACACTGTAGTTTGTTAGTAGTAAATTCAGGTAGATATTTTTTGCTTTCACTTGTGAAAAATGGAGTTTGGAGAAAATTTTGAAAAATGTTCAATTTTCAAACATATTCAGAATTGAGAGTCCTCAATGGTTGATTCTGAGGACTCTCAATTCTGAATATTTTTCTATCTACTGGCTAACACGGTACAAAGATATTCATCTTTCCTGTATCAATTTTCAAACTTAAGACTTTCTAGTTCAAAGGTGAAAAACTTATGACATACAATGGTTACTAAATGCCATTTGCCATATCTCTACTTTACATCAGCATCATTTTTAAAACATTTATTTTTGGGGGGTTCAGAAATTAGAAGGGAAAAATTATAAATTGCTGATCAACTTTTATCCAACAAAATTTACTAAACTATTTTCTTTAAGGACCAGTTCTCATTTGAAGTGACTGAGGAGTGTGACTTTAGGCTATTTTTTCATCATATAGGACCCGCAACGTGCTCAAAACCACACTCAGTAAGTTTATCAACCCTTCAAGTGCTTTCCCGGAATTAAAGCAACATGGAAGAAAAAAATATGAAAATTCTACTACTTCCTACATAAAGATTGAAGAGCACCTGACATGCCAAAATAGCAGAAATTCCCACAAGTGACGACACCTTGGAAACTAAACCTCTTTAGGAATTCATCTGGGGGTGTATTGATTGTTTTAACTTTTATAACATAACAATTTTTATACTAAAATGTTGCTTCGGCCCCAGATTTGAGTTTTCAAAAAGAATAAGAAAATGAATGGTACAATTTGCTTCACTAATTCTCCTGTGTACCACAATATCACGTATGTGATTGAAAACTACTTTTGAAGCACAGAGTAAAACTCTGAAGGGAATAAGTGACATATTGGATTTAAGAGCTTGCTGGATTGGTTTAAGGATGTCATGTCACATTGGGAGAGAGTATAAAAGGGTATAAGCCAGCTCACCAGTAACCACCACTGGTGCTCGGAGCTCCATGGAGGCAAACGTGAAAAACCATAGGCAAAAAAAGTTTGGCTCCAGCTCTTTAAAAACAATTATCTTTATTTGGTCATATTAAAATTCAACATATGGTGACATGCTCTCCTGAGAACATTGCCAAAACACGGACAGAATTTTTTTCCAAGCAATGACAATAACAGTACACAGCCCTCTATATAGAGGGGAAATCACTCATAACGACACATCCTAAGATCACATGACATATCGAAAAGGTCCTTTACATGCTGAAAACAAATATCGCATATTACTTAAAAATTAAAGATGAAAAAAATAAATACATTAACAATAGTGTAACATTAATTCGTTACATTTGTTTAATCCACCAGGGAATCTGGTATTTAAATGATGGATCCAGAAAGCTTAACATGTGAGGAGATGCCGCCTGGTATCTCCTCCACGTAGAGGCATGCTAATATGTTCAAATCCTTGAACCTGGAAATATGCTGTATTATGGGCATAATGTGTAATAAAATGTTTTGATGCGGCTGACACATTGCGATCCAAATTATTGGTATTAGTAATATCATACAGGTGTTCTCAAATGCGTTCTTTAAGTTTTCTGGAAGTGTACCCCACATATGAGAGTTTGCAAGCGCTGCAATCTATTTTATGGACTGCATTTGTAGAATTACAATTAATATATTGTTTAATTATAAAATTATTACTTTTGTGGTAGCAACGTGAAAAAATGTTGACCCCACACGATAGTGTATCCTTAAAGTTTTAGATTTTATTGCTCAAAAAGACACAAATATACACAAGAAAAGTGCTGGAACATGAAATAAGCAGGGACTACAAGTCCATGGAATCTCACATCCTAACACCACAATTCACCAAAGACCAAATAAAGGGATACACCCAATATATTAAGACATTTCATTGCTGCATAAAAGCAGCTGTATCTGAATATCCCCAAAAGTTAACCTCAATAGAGGTAATAGTGATGCTGGTGAATATAGTAAAGGCTGGACGATTCTATACCTGTGACTGCGGGTGGAGATGCCTGGACGTCCCTCGGCCCCGATGCGCATTTTGCACTGCTTCTTCGGGAGGCGTGAGATTCCATGGACTTGTAGGCCCTCATTTTTTTTGATACTGGGAGAGACCCTAAGGTGCAAGAAAAGTAGAACTCCCCATAAGTGCTCCCAATTTACAAACTACACCACCAAATGAATTCATCCAGGGCTGTAGTGAGCATGTTGATTCCATGGTTGTCATTTAATTTCATACCATTGGGCAGTGAAGAAAAAATTATTAAATTTTCTCCTGTATACGTCAATGAGCCAGTACATCAGAAATCCCCCTAAATGGCCCCATTTTACAAATACACCCCCAAATGAAATTATCCAAGGTTACAGTGAGTAGGTTGACACTGCATGTCCTAAGAATTTAATACGATTTGGTGGGGAATAAGCAAAAATGTAATTTCTACTACTAAAATCTTGTCTTTGCCCCAAAAATTACATGTTTGTAGGGGCTAATATGAGGTAGGTAAAATGGACCTCAGTGTGTTGTCATGAGTGTTCAATACCCTACATGTAATCAGGAAGTACTTTTCATGCACAGTGAAAAGCGCAGGAGGGAAGAAGCGCCATACTGTAGTGCAGATTTTGCTGTTATGATTTGCAGATGCCATGAGACCCACTGGGAGAACCACTGAGGTGCCAGAACAGCAGAAATAACAAACATGTTGAGGCTTTAGAAGGACAAGGAGCCATAGCACTATTCTAGAGCCTTTGTGCTACCAGTAACCCGGAAGCCCACTATATTTCCATTAACGGATGGTGAACCTGAGTGGACACTTTCTTTTTTGTGGATTAAGTTAAAGCTTTAGGACCATTTTAGATAAAAATTTGGATCACATTTATCCTGCGATCTACGCTGAGCACTTACATTGGGGTTTCCATCTAAGGCAGCGTCCTGCTAATGAATCTTGCATTGGACACAATATGCTAATGACACTTAGCTCACACTGGCAGCAGAGCAAGAGCCAAGTGTCAGTGCTGTGTTTCTGATGCTCTTGCATGATAGGATCACAGCACAACTGCAGAGGAAATGTAATCTCTCCATCTCCTTTGATGCCAGCATTGGCTGGAATCACACTGAACTCAGGTGAAGTTTCACACGCACCCATAGACTTATATGGTTGAGACTTACTGCAATCTTTGGGAGGCAGAATGAAAAAAATCAACAGCAGATGAATTGGTTTTATTTTTTAAGCCATTCCTTGTGAGGTAAAAGTATTTAAATGACTTTTTATTCTAAAGATCGGTGCAATTAGAGCAATGCTAGATTTAGATTTTTTTTTCTTGTTTGGCTACTTTATACTATGAGTTATTTTTAATGGTTTCAACACTCCAATTAATTGTAACCATATCAATAGTTGGTATTAATCTATTGTGTCTGTGTGTATATATATATATATATATATGTCTCATCTCTTTGATATTTCCTAGAAGGTAATTGACTTATTCAACCAGATGGTCAAATTGTTCAAGCAGAGCAAATAACTGGTTTACATTTATCTACCAACAAAGGACCTTTGTTGCCATAATTAGATTGGTTGTGCACATGTTCCCAAGGATGTTATCTGGTGAAATCTCATCTATTTGGTTTCAAGGAACTTTCTCATTAGCATTCAAGGATAGATCAAAGCTTTTTAACTAAAGGTACTGTCACACTTAGTGATGCACCAGCGATCCCGACCAGCGATATGACGCGGTCAGGATCGCTGGTGCATCGCTAAGCAGTCGCTAGTGAGCTGCCACACAGGCAGAATTCACCAGCGACATCGCAGGGGTCGGGGGTCGCTACTTACCTGCCAGACGAGGCTATCCTGATGTCCTCCCGCCCGCGTCCACGCATCGCTCGTCGTCACAGAAATGGTCCAGGACATTCTCGCGCAATCAGCGATAACCAGAGGGGGAGCTGTCGGAGGTATGTATGAGACATGGCGATATCGCTAGCAATATCGCTATAACGTCACAAAAGCCAGTGACGTTATAGCGATATTGCTAGCGATATCGCTTAGTGTGACAGGCCCTTAAGTCACATTTGGATGCTTTTGGGGGATATAAAAAGGGACTGATGAGCAGAGGGACACAGAGGGGAGATGATCAGACCAGAAGAGGACACGGAGATGAGAAAGAGATGGACCTAAATTCTACCTGAGTAATGTATGTTTAAGTCATGTGTATATTTATTGTTTATACTGTTTATTATTTGATCTTATCACTTATTAAGTAAATCAATTTAGTAAATTCAATTCTTGTGTGAGCATTTTCTTATTCTTTACAATCCATTGGAACCCTTACAATACAAATTGGTGTCAGAAGTGGGATTGTTTTGAATAAAAATGTTTGCAAAATTGATTAAGTTTGTTAAGAGTAGGAAAGCAGTTGATAGTAGTGTCAGATCTTTGCCAGAATGGGTGTTACCAGGAAAATGGACCCCAATGGCACAGGAATGAAACAAAAACCAGGGGAAGAGTCTTGAGGAGATCATTTGCATATTCCCAGTGCCTTCTGGGATAAGTGAAGAGTCTTCGCCAGTTCAACGATCACTGGGTTTTGGCCGTTGCAGCTGAAAAGAGGAAATCGGAATTTTGGCTCATCTTTCATAGTTTTTAAGAAATCTCAATATGGAAGATGCCAGGAGCCATTTGGTGAGCTGCATTTCTTGCTACATGTTCACAGACTTACCAGTGGAAAAGCCAAACTTCACATGCCACAAATGCAAGCTTGTGTCCCTGTTGGAGGAAGAGTTGCAAAATCTCGAAGAGAGGTTAGCTACGTTGAAGATCATTAAGGAAGGTGAAGAGTTCTTAGACAGAGCAGAATTATCTCTTCATGTTACAGAAAGAGAAGAAATTCGAAGTGCACCTGAAGAAACAGAGGAATGGAAACATGTGACCCAGAGAAGCAAGAGGATCAGGATGCAGTCAGCACCCATACTTCTTAGGAACCAGTACCAGGCTCTCACGCAGGAAAACGATGAAGATATACATCAGGATAAGACTTTGCCCACAAACAGCAACCTTGTACGCCTTCAGAGTCCTCCTGCATGGAGAAAGAAAAGCGTTGTGAAGAAGAAACGAAGAGTGGTGGTCATGGGGGATTCCCTTTTGAGAGCAACAGAGGCCACTATCTGCAGACCGGATATAACGTCAAGAGAAATGTGCTGTCTTCCAGGTGCAAAAATTAAAGATGTGTCTGACAGGATATCCGGACTCTTCAGACCTACAGATGACTACCCATTCCTGCTACTACACGTGGGGACAAATGACACCGCAAGAAACGACCTGGAAACTATCTGCAGAGACTTTGAAGACTTAGGCAAGAAAGTGAAAGAACTGGGAGCGCAGGTGGTCTTCTCTTCCATCCTCCCAGTGGATGGCCATGGAACAAGGAGGTGGAATAAGATTCTGCAGGTGAACAACTGGCTACGTCGATGGTGCCGTCAGCAACGATTTGGATTTATGGATCACGGATTGAATTACCTTTACGATGGACTACTTGCTAGAGATGGGGTGCACCTTACGAAGACTGGAAAACATGCATTTGGAAGTCGCCTTGCTACACTTGTAAGGAGAGCTTTAAACTAGAACAACATGGGAAGGGAAGCAAAAGACCAGAAAAAGCCAAACACCTGACAAATGCTATTGAGAACTCTGCTATTAGAAGTGGAAAGGAAGAATAAAGACAAAAGAAACTAATTAATACAAATATTGGAGAAAGAGAAACCAATCACAAACTAAAATGTTTCTATACTAATGCACAAAGCATGGGCAACAAACAAGGAGAATTGGAACTACTAACACAGGAAAAGAAATATGATGTCATTGGAATCACTGAGACTTGGTGGGACGCTACACATGATTGGAATACAAGACTAGAAGGATACAACTTATTTGCAAGAAACAGACTTGACAAACGAGGAGGAGGTGTCGCATTGTATGTTAGAAACGCGTATATCTGCACAGAGATTGAAGCTTCAGAGACTGGGAGTTCTGTGGAAACTGTTTGGGTAAGAATACAAGGACAGAACAATGGAAAGGACACCATTGTAGGCATTTACTACAGACCGCCTGTGCAAGCTGAAGATATGGATGAACTCTTTATGCATCAAATGGCCAAGTTCTCTAAAAAATGACATAGTTGTCATGGGAGATTTCAACTATCCAGACATTTGTTGGGAATCTCTCTCAGGCAAAACTAACAGGTCAAGGAAATTCTTATCCTCTCTTGCTGACAACTTTATTTTCCAAAAGGTAGGGGAGAAAACAAGGGAAACTGCTACCTTGGATCTAATCCTTATAAACAGGGAGGAAATGGTTGAGGAGGTAAAAGTGGCTGGGACCCTAGGAGGCAGCAACCATGCTATTTTAGAATTTTGGATAACTAGAGGAGGAAGACCTGTGAAGACTCAGACGTCAAGGTTAGATTTCAGAAAGGCAGATTTTAAGGGATTCAGAAAGAGAATTGGAGGGATCCAATGGCTGGATATCCTTACAGACAAAAATGTCCAGGAAGGATGGGAAATCTTGAAAAATGAAATTCTCAAAGCACAATTGTTAACAATTCCGAAAAGAGGGAAGAATAGGAAGCATTTAAGGAAACCAGGATGGGTGAACACAGAACTTAAGCACATGCTAAAAAGGAAGAAAAAAATGTTTATAAAATGGAAAGAGGGAGGCATATCTAAAGAAGAATATAATGCTGTCTGCAGAACCTGTAGGGCACAAATCAGATTATCTAAAGCTGACAATGAATTGAGGCTTGCAAGAGATGTCAAAAGCAATAATAAAGGATTTTGGGGATATGTCAAAAGTAAAAGAAAAGTCAAAGATGCTATAGGATTTTTACAGGATGAAAATGATGAAATGGTAAGACAGGATGTTGAGAAGGCCGAACTTTTAAATTCCTATTTTGCATCTGCTTTCTCTCAGAAAGGAAATGTAACATCAACTGTTCTTCACTGTCCCATTAAGGGAATAGAAGATTCCAGGATATTTATAAACAGAAATATAGTGAGGAAACACTTAGCTAACCTAAATGAATTCAAGTCTCCAGGTCCAGATGAATTACACCCCAGAGTACTGAAGGAGATAGCAGAAGAAATTTTTGAACCCCTCTCCATAATCTTTGAAAATTCTTGGAGAACAGGTGAAGTCCCAGAAGACTGGAGAAGAGCAAATGTTGTTCCTATCTTCAAAAAGGGGAAGAAGGTGGATCCAGGCAACTATAGGCCGGTGAGTCTGACTTCTATACCAGGAAAGATCTTTGAACAAATTATTAAACAACATGTATGTCAGCACCTGGATAAGAATGAAGTGATTAAACAGAGTCAGCATGGGTTTGTAACTAATAAGTCATGTCAGACTAACGTAATTTCCTTCTATGATGGAATCACTGATTGGGTGGATCAAGGAAATGCTGTAGATATAGTATATCTTGACTTCAGCAAAGCATTTGACAAAGTATCTCATACAATCCTCATTGAAAAAATTACTAAGTATGGAATGGACAAGGCAACTGTTAGGTGGATTCATAACTGGCTTAGTGATCGGACCCAAAGAGTGGTCGTAAATGGCTGCACATCCAGCTGGAAGAATGTCTCAAGTGGGGTACCACAGGGCTCTGTCCTGGGCCCTGTATTGTTCAACATCTTTGTCAATGATTTAGATGAAGGAATTGAGGGTAAACTGATTAAATTTGCTGATGACACAAAGCTAGGAGGGATAGCTAATACTAGAGAAGAGAGAGAGAGGATTCAAAAAGATATAAATAAACTGGAGAAGTGGGCAGCAACTAACAGAATGGTTTTTAACAGGGAAAAATGCAAAGTACTACATCTGGGCAATAAAAATGAAAAAAGCATATACAGAATGGGAGGAATAGGGCTAAGTGACAGCACATGTGAAAAAGACTTGGGTATACTAATAGATCACAGACTGAATATGAGTCAACAGTGTGATGCAGCAGCAAAAAAGGCAAATGCAATTCTAGGATGTATTAACAGAAGCATACAGTCTAGATCACGTGAAGTCATTATTTCCCTCTACTCCTCTTTGGTCAGACCTCATCTGGAATATTGTGTCCAGTTTTGGGCACCACATTTTAAAAAAGACATCAACAAACTGGAGCAAGTTCAGAAAAGAGCGACCAGAATGGTGACCGGTCTGCAAACCCTGTCTTATGAGGAAAGGTTGCAGGATTTGGGAATGTTTAGTTTGCAAAAGAGAAGACTGAGAGGAGACTTAATAGCTGTCTACAAATATCTAAAGGGCTGTCACATTGTAGAAGGATCAACTTTATTCTCATTTGCACAAGGAAAGACTAGAAGCAATGGGATGAAACTGAATGGGAGGAGACACAGATTAGATATTAGAAAAAACTTTTTGACAGAGTGATCAATGAATGAAACAAGCTGCCACGAGAAGTGGTGAGTTCTCCTTCAATGGAAGTCTTCAAACAGGCTGGACAGACATCTGACTGGGATGATTTAGCGAATCCTGCTTTGAGCAGGGGGTTGGAACAGATGGCCCAGGAGGTCCCTTCCAACTCTGCGATTCTATGATTAAATATATGGAGGGACAGCGCTTGCCAAATTTGATCTCTCAAGGTATGATGCAAAAGAGCAGAAAGCTGCACTGGTGTACCACATGGCCAATCCCTGATTGTAAGCTGGCTGTTTCATTTGGTATTTATGCACCTGTGCAGCTGCCATTTTACTTGCGTCCGCTGCACCCTGGATTAGTGCAGATGCATTTGGGCCTGTCTGGTTTGTAACTGAATTTTTTGGAGGATTTTTTTTCCTCTTTTTGAGGTTTTCATGTTAGAGTAGGGACTGACAAGTGTAAGGAACTTTGACGCAGTTTGTCAGCTTCTGTATTAAGGCCTTAATATCAACCATTACCTTACATATATTGATATGTTTTTTTGTACACTTTTTATATTTTTTCCAGGGTGCAGTTGGGCCCAATTGGTTCTGCAAACTTGTGGTCTTTGTTCACAAGGGATGCATTCTAGTTGGCACTGGGCAGCCCCCCTATATGGTGTTACTAAGATGTTGTGAACCAGAACCCTGCATTCCCTGTGTGAACCCTGCCACGTGCGGATTATTTTTTCTGCACTGGTGTACCACACGGCCAATCCCTGATTGTAGGCTGGCTGTTTCATTTGGTATTTATGCACCTGTGCAGCTGCCATTTTACTTGGGTCCGCTGCACCCTGGATTAGTGCAGATGCATTTGGGCATACTACACCCCCTGCCAAGATTCCCTCATGGACTAATTTTAAATGCAGATTTTAGATAAAAGTTGTGGAACATCTCTGAAAATTGTTGTTTGAACAGTTTTGACATTTTTTGAGGTCTAATAATGTTTGTTCTCATTCTAGAGAAAATGCTTTGGATGGCTGCTATATAATATGTATTTTATCTTTTGCTGCTATATTGGAATGAAGATGATTATGCACTATATATTCTTCTGCACTTGGCACTTTATCTCATATTTTTTGTAGCCCATCATCATGGTGGCTGTTTTATCTCAATTTGGGAGAGGTTATAGCTGCAACTTTGCACATATTTGTAGTTTTACATTTTCTGGCCTATTCTTTCTCTTTTGAGATTTACAGCCGCTGTTTGCGAACTTGCGCTTATATTGTACATTGATACGGATGGGCTATATTTAGTATCTACATCTCAATTGTGTTTCCTTCATTTTGCCCATACATATGTGTATTTGTGTTTACCTACGGGGTGGTGGTCACACCTGTTCGTTTCTTCTCTTTGTATATGCTATATGAGCTTAATAAAATTTATTGCATTTTCTCTATTGTGATGCGCCTTATTCTTTTCTTTTTGGGTATTTATGTTATTTAAGAAGGGCGAGATTTAGAGACCGTTTTTTGGACTTAATGATACATAATATAGTTTAGTGGCAGGTTAATTAATTAAAGTGATTGAAACCAAGGGGTGGAATGTATACTATGAGTTATTTTTAATGGTTTCAGAACTCCAATTAATACCAACTATTGATACGGTTATAATCTACTGTGTATATATATAGTCTCATCTCTTTGATCCTTCATAGAAGATAATTGACTTGTTCAACCAGATGGTCAAATTGTCCAAGCAGAGCAAATAACTGGTTTACACTTATCTACCAATAAAGGAACTTTGTTGCCATAATTAGATTGGATGTGTAAACCTTTCCTAGGTTGTTATCTGGTGAATTCTCATCTATTTGGTTTCAGGGTACTTTAGAATCATAGAATCGTAGAGTTGGAAGGGACCTCCTGGGCCATCTGGTCCAACCCCCTGCTCAAAGCAGGATTCGCTAAATCATCCCAGTCACATGTCTGTCCCAGCCTCTGCTTGAAGACATCCATTGAAGGAGAACTCATCACTTCTCGTGGCAGCTTGTTTCACTCATTGATCATTTTCTCATTTAGCATTTAAGGATAGATCAAAGCTTTTTAACTAAGACACATTTGGATGCTTTTGGGGGATATGAAAAGGGGACTGATTAGCAAAGGGACACAGAGAGAGGCAGAGGGGAAAATGATCGGACCAGACGAGGACACGGAGATGAGAAAGAGATGGACCTGAATTCTACCTGAATAATGTAATGTATGTTTAATTCACGTGTATATTTATTGTTTATACTGTTTATTTGATCTTATCATTTATTAAGTAAATCAATTTAGCAAATTCAATTCCTGTGTGAGCATTTTCTTATTCATTACAATCCATTGGAACCCTTACAATACAGCTACTATCACACACAATTTTTTTTTTTTCAAAATTACGTTTTTGCATCACCATATTTTGAGTGCTATTATTTCTTTATTGCATTTCTGTTGACTGTCTTGTTAGGGCTTGCTTTTGCAAGATTAGTTGACATTTTTATCTGTCATGTTTTGTTCACTTTCTATTCCAATTTTTGGGAGACACAATCAATAAGAATCAGCAATTAAGGTCTTTTTTATGCTGCTCACTGTGTCGTGAAAGTGATAAGGCAGAGTTATTTTTCTCTTCAGTATGATTATGGCGATACCACATATGATTTTGCATCATTTTGCTGCTTTTACAGAATAAGAGCTATTTTAAAGAAAAAAAATAATTATTTTTGCATCGCTTTATTGTGAGAGCTATGGCTTTTTCATTTCTCCAGTGAGGGAGCTGTATGGTGGCTTCCTTTGTTTGCGGGACAAGATTGTTTCTGCAATACCTTGTTTACTTACATTCCACTTTTATGACATTATGATGAAAAAGCATAGTTTTTCTGCCATGTTTTTTATATCTTTATTATTCCTTTTTGTTTACTGAAGGGGTTATTCCAAATGTTTACCTTTTTATATAAATATACATATTTATGGGTAATATATATATTTTTATTTTTTCTCCTTTTTTATTTGGTCCCTCTATCGGATTTTTACTTTTATCACTTTGATCGCAGATATGCTGCACCAGCATTGCAATACATTATACAATTGCTGTCAGTGCTGCACTTACAGTAGCCTCGTAGACCATGCTACTGGTGTGGTCAAAGCAGGCCATCATCGTTGGCAAACCTGGATGTCTTCATGATGACCTTGAATTCATGTCGCATTGTTCTGGCCATTGCAGTGTCATCCCGGGGTAGCTTTACTTAGGGGTATATATAGACTACGGGGATAAATAGTCTTGGCTATGACAGCAGTCGGGGCTTGCCTTTCATCCAACCCTAGCTTCAGATGATGATTGTGCTGGCACAGCTATTCTAACTGGATGATTGCCATGATGTTAGTTTGCTTCATTTTGGGGGAACCTCTTCCAGACCAACCCATAAACTCACATGAAACATTGTGTTAATCCGTTTATTGCATAGATCTCTTGCATAGAATACTTCATTTCTGTCCCACTATTATATTACAGTATATGTACAGTATTTTCTATCATCCAAAAAATGTTGTTCCCAATAACCCCGGACCGAGAACAGCTCCATAGCACATGTATGTTAGCTATCTCCTCACCACAGTGGGGACACTTGTGTCTTTATAAGAGTAAAACTTGTCCTGTCTCTGGAATAGGAAAGGTAAATGATCTGCAATAACCAATTCGAAAAGAGTTGTGACAATGTGTAAAGTATACAAGAATGCAATAATTTGGAAACCTTAGACTTGTTTTATTTGCAAACTTATGAAAGACAAAATCCGGCAAAGAAGACCCGAGACAGTGGAGCAGTAAAAACCTACATCATGTCACGATCCAGTCCAGAGTTTGTTTCCTGCTGTCTTCTCTCTGGACTGGTCATGTGGGGAATAAATACCTTCTGCCTCATTTTGGAGCTGGCTGGGCTATTTCTGCCCTCTGCAGTCTGCGGGCCAGTATCAGCTATAGTCCAAGCTTCCAGGCTAGAGCCACTGACCTGTATACCTTGGTGGTCCATCTGATATCACATTCCCGACTGGCTTTGACTTTGGCTTGTACCCCGACTATGTCTTACATCTCATGTTTTGGATACCACGTTGCTGGTAGTCTCTGACTTCATGCTTGCCACTGACGACGTGCTTTGATTTTCCTTATGGTACTTCGTCTTTCTGTTTGTTGCTGACTTTGGCTTGTCTGACCATTTTTTCGTTACCTTTGACACCTGTGCTGCTGCTCTGTTACTATGCTGTGTACAACCTCTCTTCCCTCACCAGCATCACCTGGTGGAGGTTGCGCTTTACTGCACTGCAGCAGCACCTTACACATCACTCAAGAATGGGACAACAATCCTCTCCCAAAACCTGCAGCAGTTCTCTCCTCAGTTTTCAGTAGTTTGAAGGGTGGTGAAAAAGGAAGTGGGATGTTGCAGAATGGTGGACAGTGCCTGGGCACAACATTTTTGACAAGTAAATCTTGTTTTGGAATTGGGGTTATATTATGTAATAATAGAAGCTGTGCTGTGGCAGGCAGATAATCAATTTATGGAGCAACTTACATATTTGAAAACATTCATAAAGGCCCTTTTACATTTAGCGATGCACCAGCGATCCGACGAGTGATCCGACCCGGTCAGGATCGCTGGTGCATCACTAAATGATCGCTAGTGAGCTTTCACACAGAAAGATCTCTCAGCTATGCAGCAGCGACGCAGCGGACGATACTCACCTTTCACACACAGCGATCCTGACGTCCTCCCGCCCGCCTCCACGCGTCGCTCGTCGTCACAGCAGGAAGCTGACGACGAGAAATGGAGCAGCCCAATCTCGCGCGATCAGCGATGGACAGCGAGAGAGCCGGTCGTTGGTAAGTATCACACATAGCGATATCGCTAGCAATATCGCTATAACGTCACAAAACCGGTGACGTTATAGCGATATTGCTAGCGATATCGCTTAGTGTAAAACCCCCTTAAGCCCAAGGAGAATAAGGTTATTCCATTTGTTTGATAGTCAGAAGGAAGGTTCTTTGCTAGCCTTCTGCTGTAAATTGCTTTAATAAATCCATTATGATCGGCCATTATTATCAACAGAGATAGGTACTAATTGCAGAATTGTCAGGATATCACAACTTAGTAGATGTGATTTTTTTTTTTTCCTCTGGCTGCCTGCGAGCATTTATCCTGATGATAAATGAATTGTGTCCCGGGTCAGGAAGCAGAAAATTTAAACTCTCTTAATTTTCAGCAAGTTTATCTTACTGTATGCAAGATCCAATCCATCTTCCATTCAAATATTTTTCCACTTTGATGCAAAAAAGTAACTTGTGCAATTCTTACTCTGAGACATTACCCTTCTTAAAGGGAAGGTGCCATCCCAAAAAAAAATTTTCAGCAATTGAAAAAATGTAAAGAATTAATGTTTACATTTTCTTAAAAAATATTATCATTTGTTTTTAATTTTGTAAAATATGAAAAATAATTTTAAAAAGTTTGGCATTTCCACTTGTTAACACTAGGGGGAGCAGATACTGAAATTTGGCACAAAAACCTAGTGTACTGTACAACTAGCTCACATTACTGTCCTGCAGTAATTATGGGCATAGTGTCCATGATGTTTGATTTTGATATATGATCATGCCCTAAAATGGACACTGTATGGGTGGAGTCTGCTGACATGGGTGTGGTGTCACTCCTCTCCTCCCCTACTGGGTGCTTGCTAAGGGAAAAGAGAGGATGACATCTAGGAACACAGTGAGCAGCCATTTTGATGGGGCCTGCAAAGTTATACTGACTGTCTTTTCATGTAAAGTCTGGGTCAGAACAGGTCATCAATCAGCAGAAATGTTTCCTGGATTTCTGTGGAGCAGACAAGAAGACGGTCCATCCATGTGTATAAAACACAGCGCTCTATGTACAATCCCTGACACCGAACAGGGTGCCCCCCACAGACCAGCACACTGCTCTCCTGAAATACTCTGTGCTGCTGTTACCCTGCTCCTTCCCCCATATATCTGCCTCTGTGACCCCCCATAGCCCAGCACACTGCTCTCCTGAAATACTCTGTGCTGCTGTCACCCTGCTCCTTCCCCCATACATCTCCCTCTGTGACCCCCCCATAGCCCAGCACACTACTCTCCTGAAATACTCTGTGCTGCTGTCACCCTGCTCCTTCCTCCATATATCAGGCCCCTGTCGCCTCGCTTTCACACATCGCCAGGACAGGATCTGAGGAGAGGAACGGGGTCTTCGGTTACCGAGGATGGTAGGCAGCAAGGATTCTGGGAGCAGGGTGACAGCAGCACAGAGTATTTCAGGAGAGCAGTGTGCTGGTCTATGGGGGGCACAGAGGGTGATATACGGGTGAGGAGCAGGGAGACAGCAGCACAGAAATCCAGGAAACATTTCTGCTGATTGATGGCCTGTTCTGATCCAGACTTTGCATGAAAAGACCCCATTCCCCTCCTCAGATTCTGTCCTGGCGATGTGTGAAAGCGAGGCGACAGATGCAGTCCGGGGTGACGCTGGGAAGCAGGCTGGGGGGGAATGGAGCCATACAGTAACAATAAAAATGAGACCCCTCTCTTCAGCTGCCTCACCAGCCCTCCCCTGACTGCACCTATTACCCGTGAACCGTGTGCAAGTGCTCAGCCAGAACCACCCTAGAATGGGTCCCCTTTTAGCAGATCACAAATAATACCGCCATATACTTCACACAAAATGCCACCATATAGATCATACACAATACCACCATGTAGATCACACATAAAACCAGTAGGGTGACAGCAGCACA
This sequence comes from Dendrobates tinctorius, assembly GCF_039654945.1. Taxonomy (NCBI): domain Eukaryota; kingdom Metazoa; phylum Chordata; class Amphibia; order Anura; family Dendrobatidae; genus Dendrobates; species Dendrobates tinctorius. The sequence goes on from NW_027361761.1 coordinate 28,948,843, forward strand.
GAGTATTTCAGGAGATCAGTATCACACGGCAGAGAATTAGATACACGGCTCAGCAGACAGTATCACACAGGAGAGGATTAGATACACGGTTCAGCAGTCAGTATCACACAGGAGAGGATTAGATACACGGCTCAGCAGACAGTATCACACAGGAGAGGATTAGATACACGGCTCAGCAGACAGTATCACACAGGAAAGGATTAGATACACGGTTCAGCAGACAGTATCACACAGGAGAGGATTAGATACACGGTTCAGCAGTCAGTATCACACAAGAGAGGATTAGATACACGGCTCAGCAGTCAGTATCACACAGGATAGGATTAGATACACGGCTCAGCAGGCAGTATCACACAGGAGAGGATTAGATACACGGCTCAGCAGGCAGTATCACACAGGAGAGGATTAGATAAAACTGAGGAAAGAAAGAGCGCAATAGGGTCTTATCTGGGTAACAGATGAAATAAATTCAAAGGAATCTACTCACCTTTTCCAAGATAGATTAAAGCATGTAAGTCAATGTCAGCCTGCTGCACGCCCGAGGTTCACGTTCGTGACCACAGATAAGGATCCTTTTGGATAAAATATTTAGGCTTACTGTGCGCTGCTGAGACCAGGAAAAAGTCACCACATGAAAAACTTTTTAACTCTTTATTCCCAACGCGTTTCAAAGTGGAAAATCACTTCTTCTTCAGGGGATGACATAGAGGGAATAGATACAGCCTTCTCTGATTAAATACATCCAACATTTGAATTTAGGCGCCAAAAGTCCCATGTGATGAAGGGACAGATGTCAGAGTTCAAGGGTTAATGGAATACAAAAGCCATTTACAAATGTTCTTATTATTTAACAATTATACTTTCTTAGTTTCTATTTTACAGATCATATATGAAAATATACGGACAAAAATGAAATTAATTGCAAATCCTGAAAAAAAGAAAATATAAAAGTAGAAACAAACCCATTGAAAAATTATATATATATCAAAGTCCGGAGTCTATACCGCTTGGATGGAGCGGGATTCGTTCGAAGAAGTATAAAGTCAGATGCAAGAAAAAGTTAAAAATTGTTGCAGAAAAAAATGTATAAATATATGTATGAATACTTTTATTAAAAGGAAAAAAAGGGGGAATAAAATATCCGTATTAAAAAATATATGTTTTTGCGGAAAAGTGTGTATATATAAAAAAAGTATATATATAAAAACGTGATTAAAATTTCTTTTGTTAAAAGTATGGATTTGTTAAAAATGTATATATAGAGAAACTGTATATGTATATATTAATAAAATTGAGTTGGATTAATAATTGTTTGGAGAGGATTTTTTTCTTATATAGGCGTGGGAATATGGCTCCAGTCAGGATGTCAAAATGATTGATGGGTGCATGACAAAAGAAGCGGACCTACAGAAATGAAGATCCAGCAGTAGGTTCGCAACCAGAAGGGGAAGCACGCCAGAATAAGTAAAAATTCTTGAGGGAAAAAAGGAAATAATTAAAATTAGATTAATCAATCAGTGAGAACGCTCTAATAAAAGGCAGAATAAATATACAATGAATCCTCTTTAAAGACACTCCAAAAAATTATTAAAAAAGAAAAATTTTTAAAAAAAATAAAATTATAGGAAAACTTCTGTAATTTCGTTGAGACCATTAGGCTTCAGCGTATTAAGTCTATAGATCCAAAATATCTCCTTGCGGTTCAATTGTCCCAGTCTGTCAGGGTGATCACTAGGTATATGTTCGATGGGACTTATTTTTAACCCATTGGAGTTTTTCCCATGTTTAAGAGCAAAATGCCTGGAAAGACCATGTTGCATAAAACCTATTTTAATGTTATGTCTATGGGAATTAACCCTTCTATGTAGGGGCTGAGTTGTTCTTCCAACATATTGTTTTTTGCAGTCGCATTCTATTACATATATCACAAATCCTGTAGTACAATTTAGGAAACTTTTAATGGGAAAGCATTCTTTGGTAAAAGTAGACTCAAAGGTTTTTTCTTTATGGGAAATGATACGGCAACATAAGCAATTTCTTTTGCCACATTTATATATCCCTGTTATTGGATTCAAGGGAGAGGAAGATGGTTTTATTCTGAGGCGGCTGGGAGCAATTAGATTTTTAATAGTAGGTGCTCTGCGAAAGGTGATACCAGGATTCTTCGGGATAATTTTACATAAAATGGGATCATTTAAAAGAACATGCCAGTTACGTGTCAGAATTTCTCTGATTTTAATATTCTCAGCACAAAATTGCGTAACAAAATTGCCAGCAAATCTCCCACTATCGGTTGTAGTCCTCTTGGTTCCATAAATGAAAAGATTCTGAGAGAGACTCTTACTAGTGTTATACGCATCTTTAACCAATCCTTCAGGGTTTTTCTTAGCTATAAACCTATTTCTCAATATTTCAGCTTGATTCTCAAAATCACTTATGTCAGTACAATTTTTTCTAATTCTTTTATATTGGTTGGAAGGTATATTTTTTAGCCATTTACTAAAATGACCGCTGCTGAAAGGAATATAGCTATTTTTATCAACGTGTTTAAAAAAAGTTTTCGTTAAAATTTTATTGCTCTGAATAAATATGGTGATATCTAAAAAATTAATAGTAAAAGAATTATATGATGAGGAAAAGGACAGACCCCAGGAGTTATTATTTATGTCCGTGATAAATTCATCAATATCATTATTGTAGTTATCCCACACAAAAAATAAATCATCTATAAATCTCTTGTAAGTAATAATAATATTATTATGAAATTTAAATTTAAAAATATAAAAATCCTCAAACACTCCCATGAAGATATTTGCATATGTAGGTGCGACCTGGGACCCCATTGCAGTCCCAAGCCGCTGATGGTACAGGCTTTCATCAAAAGTAAAATAATTATTTTTTAAAAAAAATTCCATCCCTTTCAATAAAAACTTTTTTTGCAGGGATGACAGTCTCTTATCTTTCACTAGAACCTTATTGAAACAAGCCAGTCCTAGATCATGGGGAATATTGGAATATAGGGAGGACACATCCATGGTTAAAAACACATATTGCGGTTTCCATCGGATAGTTTGAAGTATTTGAATAAGGTGTGTGGAATCTCTAATATAACTATTTAGTAAGGGTATATGAGTCACCATGATTCTATCTATATATTGTGACAAGTTACTGGTAATGGAACCAATACTGGATATAATAGGACGACCAGGGGGATTATCCATATTTTTATGGATTTTAGGAAGGTGATAAAAAAATGGTGAACGAGGGTTGGATATAGTTAAAAATTTGTATTCATTTTTATCAAAAATATGATGATCTCTTCCTTCCGAAATCAGTTTATCATAGTTAGTCTGGATTTTTATTAGTGCTTCAAATGTAGTTTTCATGTAATATTTTTTATCAGATAAAATTCTCAATGCTTCACCACAATAATCCTTATAGTCCTGGATGGCTATACCTCCTCCCTTGTTTCAATATAGTCAGGACTGGCTTGTTTCAATAAGGTTCTAGTGAAAGATAAGAGACTGTCATCCCTGCAAAAAAAGTTTTTATTGAAAGGGATGGAATTTTTTTTAAAAAATAATTATTTTACTTTTGATGAAAGCCTGTACCATCAGCGGCTTGGGACTGCAATGGGGTCCCAGGTCACACCTACATATGCAAATATCTTCATGGGAGTGTTTGAGGATTTTTATATTTTTAAATCTAAATTTCATAATAATATTATTACTTACAAGAGATTTATAGACGATTTATTTTTTGTGTGGGATAACTCCAATAATGATATTGATGAATTTATCACGGACATAAATAATAACTCCTGGGGTCTGTCCTTTTCCTCATCATATAATTCTTTTACTATTAATTTTTTAGATATCACCATATTTATTCAGAGTAATAAAATTTTAACGAAAACTTTTTTTAAACACGTTGATAAAAATAGCTATATTCCTTTCTGCAGTGGTCATTTTAGTAAATGGCTAAAAAATATACCTTCCAACCAATATAAAAGAATTAGAAAAAATTGTACTGACATAAGTGATTTTGAGAATCAAGCTGAAATATTGAGAAATAGGTTTATAGCTAAGAAATACCCTGAAGGATTGGTTAACCCCTTCAAGACCCAGCCTATTTTGACCTTAATGACCTGGCCATTTTTTGCAATTCTGACCAGTGTCCCTTTATGAGGTAATAACTCTGGAACGCTTCAACGCATCCTAGCGATTCTGAGATTGTTTTTTCGTGACATATTGGGCTTCATGTTAGTGGTAAATTTAGGTCGATAATTTTTGCGTTTATTTGTGAAAAAATCAGAAATTTGGCGAAAATTTTGAAAATTTCGCAATTTTCAAATTTTGAATTTTTATTCTGTTAAACTAGAGAGTTATGTGAAACAAAATAGTTACTAAATAAAATTTCCCACATGTCTACTTTACATCAGCACAATTTTGGAAGCAAAATATTTTTTTGTTAGGAAGTTATAAGGGTTAAAAGTTGACCAGCGATTTCTCATTTTTACAACAAAATTTACAAAACCATTTTTTTTAGGGACCACCTCACATTTGAAGTCACTTTGAGGGGTTTATATGGCAGAAAATACCCAAAAGTGACACCATTCTAAAAACTGCACCCCTCAAGCTACTCAAAACCACATTCAAGAAGATTATTAACCCTTCAGGTGTTTCACAACAGCTAAGGCAATGTGGAAGGAAAAAATGGACATTTTAATTTTTCCAACACAAATTTCCTTTCAGCATCAATTTTTTTCATTTTCACATGGGCAACAGGATAAAATGGATCCTAAAATTTGTTGGGCAATTTCCCCTGAGTACACCGATACCTCATATGTGGTCATAAACCACTGTTTGGGCGTACGGCAGGGCTCAGAAGGGAAGGAGCACCATTTGACTTTTTGAATGGAAAATATGCTGGAATATTTAGCGGTTGCCATGTCGCGTTTGGAGAGTCGCTGTGTGCCTAAACACTGGAGTTCCCCCACAAGTGACCCCATTTTGGAAACTATACCCCCCAAGGAACTTATCTAGATGCATAGTGATCACTTTGAACCCCCAGGTGCTTCTCAAATTGATCTGTAAAAAAAAAAAAAAGTACTTTTTTTTCACAAAAATTATCTTTTAGCCTCAGTTTTTTCATTTTCACATGGGCAACAGGATAAAATGGATCCTAAAATTTGTTGGGCAATTTCTCCTGAGCACACCAATACCTCATATGTGGTCATAAACCACTGTTTGGGTGCAGGGCAGGGCCCGGAAGGGAAGGAGCGCCATTTGACTTTTTGAATGGAAAATTAGCTCCAATCGTTATCGGACACCATGTCGCGTTTGGAGAGCCCCTGTGTGCCTAAACATTGGAGCTCCCCCACAAGTGACACCATTTTGGTAACTAGACCCCTTAAGGAACTTATCTAGATGTGTAGTGAGAACTTTGAACCCCCAAGTGCCTCACAAAAGTTTATAACATAGAGCAGTGAAAATAAAAAATCATTTTTTTTTCCTCAAAAATGATTTTTTAGCACGCTATTTTTTATTTTCACAAGGGTAACAGGAGAAATTGGACCACAAAAGTTGTTGTCCAGATTGTCCTGAGTACGCTGGTACCCCATATGTGGGGGGGGCACTGTTTGGGTGCACGGCAGGGCGCAGAAGGGAATGAGCGCCATTTGACTTTTTGAAATGAAAATTAGCTCCAATCGTTAGCGGACACCATGTCTTGTTTGGAGATCGCCTGTGTGCCTAAACTTTGGAGCTCCCCCACAAATGACCCCATTTTGGAAACTAGACCCCCTAAGGAACTTATCTAGATGCATAGTGAGCACTTTGAACCCCCAGGTGATTCACAGAAGTTTATAATGCAGAGCAGTGAAAATAAAAAATCTTTTTTTTTTCCTAAAAAAAATTTTTTTAGTCTGCAATTTTTTATTTTCACAAGGGTACCATGATAAATTGGACCCCAAAAGTTGTTTTCCAGTTTGTCCTGAGTACGCTGGTACCCCATATGTGGGGGGAGACCACTGTTTGGGCACACGTCGGGGCTCGGAAGGGAAGTAGTGACATTTTGAAATGCTGACTTTGATGGAATAGTCTGCAGTCGTCATTATGTTTGCAGAGCCCCTGATGTGCCTAAACAGTGGAAACCCCCCACAAGTGACCCCATTTTGGAAACTAGACCTTCCAAGGAACTTATGTAGATGTATGGTGAGCACTTTCAACCCCCAAGTGCTTCACAGAAGTTTATAATGCAGAGACATGAAAATGAAAAAAACCTTTTTTTTTCCACAAAAATAATTTTCTAGCCACCAATTTTTTATTTTCCCAAGGGTAACAGGAGAAATTAGACCCCAAAAGTTGTTGTGCAATTTTTCCTCAGTACGCTGATACCCCATATGTGGGGGTAAACCACTGTTTAGGCACACGTCGGGGCTTGGAAGGGAGTGAGCACCATTTGACTTTTTGAACGCAAAATTGGCTGGAATCAAAGGTTGCACCATGTCGCGTTTGGAGACCCCCTGATGTGGCTAAACAGTGGAAACCCCTCAATTCTAACTCCAACCCTAACCCCAACACACCCCTAACCACAACCCTAACCCCAACACATCCCTAACCACAACCCTAACCCCAACACATCCCTAACCCTAATCCCAACCCTAACCCCAACACACCCCTAACCCCAACACTAACCATAACACTAACCACAAGCCTAACCCTAATTCTAACCCTAACCCTCTTCTCAACACTATCCCTCTTTTCAACCCTAACCCTCTTTCCAACCCTAACCCTCTTTCCAACCCTAACCCTCTTTCCAACCCTAACCCTCTTTTCAACCCTAACCCTCTTTCCAACCCTAACCCTAACCCTCTTTCCAACCCTAACCCTCTTTCCAACCCTAACCCTAACCCTCTTTCCAACCCTAACCCTCTTTCCAACCCTAACCCTCTTTCCAACCCTAACCCTAACCCTGATGGAAAAATAAAAATAAAAATATTTTCTTTATTTTATTAGTTCTGCCTACCTATGGGGGTGATAATCGGGGGGTTCATTTACTTTTTATTTCATTTTGATCACTCTGAGAGTGATCAAAATGAAATAATGGAATCTGCAGCCGGCAGATTCGGGCGGGCGCACTGCGCATGCGCCCGCCATTTTCTAAGATGGCGGCGCCCATGAACCGGACCCGCCGGACACCGGGAGTGACGGGGGGACTTGGAAGGTGCCGGGGGCGGTGAGAGTGGGTGAGGGGGGGATCGGAAGCTGGCGGGGAGCGAAGGGAATGGGAGGGGGGGCAGATGATGACAGCGGCGGCAGATCGCCGCTGTCATTCAGTGGCAGGGGGGCGATCGCCGGTGGGGGGGTCAAATCGGTGTCTCCAGCCATGTCCGATGCTACTGCAGCATCGGCCATGGCTGGATTGTAATATTTCATCAATTTTCATTGATGAAATATTACTATCGCTCTGATTGGCTGTTTCACTTTTAACAGCCAATCAGAGCGATCGTAGCCACGTGGGGGCGAAGCCACACCCCCTGTGGTGAATTACAAAGCCCCCTGTATCTGCGGGTCAGGTGACCTTTCATTGACCCCGGTCACCCGACCCGCAGGGGGGCTTTGAATTCATGACACAGCGTATGCGTCATAGGTCGGATTGGCACCGACTTTCATGACGCATACGCTGTGTCACAGGTCGGGAAGGGGTTAAAGATGCGTATAACACTAGTAAGAGTCTCTCTCAGAATCTTTTAATTTATGGAACCAAGAGGACTACAACCGATAGTGGGAGATTTGCTGGCAATTTTATTACGCAATTTTGTGCTGAGAATATTAAAATCAGAGAAATTCTGACACGTAACTGGCATGTTCTTTTAAATGATCCCATTTTATGTAAAATTATCCCGAAGAATCCTGGTATCACCTTTCGCAGAGCACCTACTATTAAAAATCTAATTGCTCCCAGCCGCCTCAGAATAAAACCATCTTCCTCTCCCTTGAATCCAATAACAGGGATATATAAATGTGGCAAAAGAAATTGCTTATGTTGCGGTATCATTTCCCATAAAGAAAAAACCTTTGAGTCTACTTTTACCAAAGAATGCTTTCCCATTAAAAGTTTCCTAAATTGTACTACAGGATTTGTGATATATATAATAGAATGCGACTGCAAAAAACAATATGTTGGAAGAACAACTCAGCCCCTACATAGAAGGGTTAATTCCCATAGACATAACATTAAAATAGGTTTTATGCAACATGGTCTTTCCAGGCATTTTGCTCTTAAACATGGGAAAAACTCCAATGGGTTAAAAATAAGTCCCATCGAACATATACCTAGTGATCACCCTGACAGACTGGGACAATTGAACCGCAAGGAGATATTTTGGATCTATAGACTTAATACGCTGAAGCCTAATGGTCTCAACGAAATTACAGAAGTTTTCCTATAATTTTATTTTTTTAAAAAATTTTTCTTTTTTATTAATTTTTTGGAGTGTCTTTAAAGAGGATTCATTGTATATTTATTCTGCCTTTTATTAGAGCGTTCTCACTGATTGATTAATCTAATTTTAATTATTTCCTTTTTTTCCCTCAAGAATTTTTACTTATTTTGGCGTGCTTCCCCTTCTGGTTGCGAACCTACTGCTGGATCTTCATTTCTGTAGGTCCGCTTCTTTTGTCATGCACCCATCAATCATTTTGACATCCTGACTGGAGCCATATTCCCACGCCTATATAAGAAAAAAATCCTCTCCAAACAATTATTAATCCAACTCAATTTTATTAATATATACATATACAGTTTCTCTATATATACATTTTTAACAAATCCATACTTTTAACAAAAGAAATTTTAATCACGTTTTTATATATATACTTTTTTTATATATACACTTTTCCGCAAAAACATATATTTTTTAATACGGATATTTTATTCCCCCTTTTTTTCCTTTTAATAAAAGTATTCATACATATATTTATACATTTTTTTCTGCAACAATTTTTAACTTTTTCTTGCATCTGACTTTATACTTCTTCTTCGAACGAATCCCGCTCCATCCAAGCGGTATAGACTCCGGACTTTGATATATATATATAATTTTTCAATGGGTTTGTTTCTACTTTTATATTTTCTTTTTTTCAGGATTTGCAATTAATTTCATTTTTGTCCGTATATTTTCATATATGATCTGTAAAATAGAAACTAAGAAAGTATAATTGTTAAATAATAAGAACATTTGTAAATGGCTTTTGTATTCCATTAACCCTTGAACTCTGACATCTGTCCCTTCATCACATGGGACTTTTGGCGCCTAAATTCAAATGTTGGATGTATTTAATCAGAGAAGGCTGTATCTATTCCCTCTATGTCATCCCCTGAAGAAGAAGTGATTTTCCACTTTGAAACGCGTTGGGAATAAAGAGTTAAAAAGTTTTTCATGTGGTGACTTTTTCCTGGTCTCAGCAGCGCACAGTAAGCCTAAATATTTTATCCAAAAGGATCCTTACAGGAGAGGATTAGATACACGGCTCAGTAACCAGTATCACAGGAGACAGTATTACAGCTATGCCCACACTGGTGAAACTTCCAGCCCCCCCAATTATACACTAGACTATAGGCTGTATATGTCACTGTCCTCCTCAGACAGCCATAAAAGCTCTCATAAAAGCAAAGGTGTCAGATTATCGGAGATCACTGGGGCTGTGTGTGAGTGAGGAGGCGGAGACAGAGCAGGAGGACAGTGGAGCTGGAGCAGGAAGCACGGTGCAGAAAGTTGAGCTCAGCAGATAGCACTGGGCTACAGTAAAATGGCGCCCAGCCACACCTACAGCAGTGAATGGTGCAGCCCACAGGGGCGTGCCCAGTTCACTGCTAATGAGGCTGCATGGTGGGGTCGGGAGCCGACCGCAGTCTCCTATGTCCAGGGACGGCTATATTTGAAGACTGTATGAGTCCTCCACAGATCTGCAAATCAAGATGGCAGCACCCAGTGGCTACATTAAAACATTATTACAAACAAACCATAAATCCTAGTTAGTACATCATTTGCTGAAACATGTTTTGTTGCTTACTCTTTTTTTGCAAATTATATAAAATTGTGGCACCTTTCCTTTAAAGTGCAGGGTGATTCAGGATCAGGACTATAAGTTAACCAAGCTGATCCAGTACCACCAGCCCACACAAATCCATTGGGTGCTGCAAGTATGAAGGGTAAAGATAGCTGAGAATGAAGATTGAATTCTAACTATAAATAATCCATGCAAGATATTGAATAATCTTTTAGGGGCCATTTCAGGGAATAAAAAATAATGTATGAGATAAAGGGGAGAAGTCAGATCGTGATTGATATAATTCTACTCAACAGGGAATGTTTTATTTTTTCCACATTTGCTCTTTTTTACAAACCTCCTTTTGTTACCAGAGACCATATATTTAACCTAATAATATTTTCAACTCAGGGATAAAAATTGTGTTATAGATATAGACACAGATATTTTAAACATAATTCCTCAGCCACAACATATCTCTGTTAAATGATGCTAAATATTTCATCAATATTGCAAATAATAAGCTATATACTGGCGGTGTTCCTTTCACATTAGCTATATTAAAAAGGTTAGATATACAGTAATGTGGAAAAGTTTAAGGCATGTGGAAAGTAACAAGCTGCCAAAAATAGAAGCTTTAATCTTTTTTAATCAGTTAATAAATTACAAAATGATTGAAAACATAAATCCAAATGACATGAATATTTGGTGACCACCCTTTGCCGTCATCAGTTCTTTTAATTACAAGAACTTGCGCAAAGATTTTGATGGAATACAGCAGGGAGGTTTTTCCAAATATCTTGGAGAACTAATCCCCCTCTTCCTCAACTGCCAGGTATGCGCCATACTCAGACATTTGGTTTCCAGGGAAAATTAAAACAATTGAAGATGGAGAGAACTGACTGTTGAGAACAGGGACAATGAGAGAGGGCATTGTCAAGCATACATATGGCTTCTCTGGACAACATCTTCCAACAAGCAGGTGATGGAATGCAGTCTGGACATTGTCTCCAGTGGATGTAGATTTGGTACATGGAGTCATTTTCCGTTGCTTTGAACCAGTGAAGATATCCAGTTAAAACAATAAAGAGCAGAACCCCAAAAGCCCAGGAATCAATAGTAGGGCTCAGGAGTATATATTCTCCCTCTTTCAAGTCGCACAATTCCGGAGACATGTACGGGATAGTATGTGACATGGACGACACACAGTATCCTGTAGGTTGGGTCAAACCAAAGTCACTCAGCTTTACATGATAACAATCTTCATCCATTAACAACACATTGTCCGGCTTCAGGTCTCTGTGCAACAACCCTCTAGCATGCATGTAGTGTAGAGCTGAAGAGATCTTTCTTGCACAACTCTTCACAGCCTCCTCAGGAATTCCAAACTGCAGAAAAATGATACTTTGATTTGGATAAGGCACTGCACAAATAAATCTAATTTACCAAACATTTAGGATGTTGCTATTTTTGGGACAGTGGATTCAATAGTGGATAAAACTGTTGCTGTGATTGCATTGTGGCATCGCACAGTGCATTGTTATGGACCTCTATTCCACCTCTGGAAAGGATTGATGTATTCCCAAAACACCCCATACACATTAGAAAGCTAACTGGCTACCAGTTACAGGGATAGCTAGATTCTCTCCCGACTGTTGATGTATACCATTAGCCTATGGTGTTTTATAAGCAAAGCATTGGAAGATTGTAGGAAATCATATGGAGTCAGCTTTGCTTATCTCACTTCGGATGATATGCAAGGTGCCTGCTGTGGCCAACTCTTGACTAAATACATAGTGGTCAATTGTGCGAATAAAGACTGGATAAGTAGTAATAATGTGAGGGTGCTCAGATAAGGTGATTGATAAAGAAAGCTCTTTCAGAAAAGTTTTCAGTAGAGTTCTGTTCTTCCTCACTAATTTTGCAGCCACGGCTTTTCCTAAAAAAAAAAAACAAGCAAAAAGTTTATAATAACCTCCCAGATCTCACATAGAAACTTTTTATTCAAATACATAATCCCAATCACTGCAATAGGATATCTTTGGGGGATTTCAATTCCTAATCCTCAATCTCATGTCTATAAGGCAGTCCAATTTTGGGGGAAGTTTGGATTTACAACAATTTACTGCTATATTTATTTATTTTACTGACTTCTATACCACAATAAATCTCATGTTGCATGTTTGGCGGCCACTTATCTCCAATGGCAAAAAAGGTATTGGGAGGCTGAACTTTAACCGCTTCGTGTTTTGGCCGCGTGATATCTTCTGTCAGTCAATGCGGCAACCTATAGATATTTTTAGATGGACTTTTTTGTGAATGAACAGTTAAGTTGCCCACACAAATGGAAATTTGTCTGTAGATTGTTGGCAGAGCCAGCTGAATGTTTTAAAAATCAAGATCAACAGCTATTAACCCTAAGCTTATTTGGTCAAAATCTATTTTTCCCAATCTCTTCATTTTCATGCGATATTTCTATAACCCAACATGGTGTTTGGCATTAATAGTTGGTTGTCCCCCATACACATGCAATACTGATCATTCAACAACAAATTTGGGATGTTTCTATGATTTTAATCCTTGATGTATGGGGAATTTGCAGGTGATGTTACTGGACTAATGTGGATTTTCCAATGACCTACAGATGTCTCTCATCTCTCTGGCAAGGTAAAATCATTATCGCATTTTTATTCAGAATTTGCCACTTTGATTTAAACAATTTACGTAAATGACCATATTCCTTTTTGGTCTTGTTCACATACCTGTTGATCTCTCCTGTTCCAGTACAACTTTTCCATATGACCCCTGGCCCAGCTCCTTGATGATGTTGTAGCATTCAGAAATATTCTGAATCTCCAAGACATGGAAGGCGGCCATTGCTGCTTGGAAGTTGACGATTCTTTTTGCTAATCAACAAACTCCCTGTGACTCTGTAGGAAAATATAAGGAATATCATTAAGAATTATGTAATGAACATATTCCTGGTTTCTGTGAACATTTATCATAATTAGGCTATGTCACAATTTAGCAACCCATAATTTAAAGACATTCCTATTCAGGAAAGGATGGTTGACAACCATTCAAAAGAGGTATCTTGGTGGGCATATTGGTTGTCATCAGTCTTTCTATGAAGACATTATAATCAAACAGTCAAAATAAGGATATTTCAAAACAGTTCTACAGTAATACAAGAGTGTTTGTATGTTGAGATTTTTATATTTTGTTATTAAAACATATGAAAATTATAATATGTTAGTAGTAAGGGGGCTGCATTACTCGTCAAAAAGAAATCTGACAGGTGCCACCCCCTATCAAAGTGTATCAAACACGCCCCTTTTACACAATTTGATATCAAATTGTTATAAAAGGGTTGTGTTTGATACACTTTTACATCAATTTCCTTAAATAAAGGAAACATTTTATTCGAATTGTAAATAAAAATGAGACTCTGTTTTTATAAAAAAGATAAGTGTTTATTAAACAGCAATCAAAAACATTTTTATAAAGCATTACATTTGACATTTACACTGTCATTTTATTTATCACACAGTGCTGCAGTTAATCAAATATATATATGTATATTAAACAGGGCAATATAAAGCCTGTGTATTTTCTTGGTGCTTGTACTTCGTGTGCCCTGGGACCTTTCCCATAGGATTTCAGGAATGCAGAAAATCGAATACAGAGGACAGGATCTACCATTACAATACAATAGGGTCTATGTATTTTAATTGAACAGACCAGAAAGGTCAAAGCTGTAAAGATGACAAGGTATGGACTTACAATAGGGTCTATATATTTTAATTGAATAGACAAGAAAGGTCAAAGCTGTAAAGAGATACAGATGTAAAGATGACAAGTTGTTAAGGTATGGGTTTACAATAGGGTCTATATATTTTAATTGAACATACCAGAAAGGTCACTAATTGCACACCTAACTCATCAAATACAAAGATAGCACTGCATCCTGGTGGACACTTTCCCATGGCTAACTTCAATTAGTAATGATTCTTTGGCTTTTATAATAATAAAGGAATCATACACTTATTATATTACAATAGGTAGGCTTCATGGTTATGACAAGTCCTACATATTACACAGTGTTAAGCAAAGCTGCTTAAATATAAAAGAATGTTTGCAGGGGTAGCAGTTTGATTCAAGTAAATCTTGCTTTACAGATTTATATACTAAATTATCATTATGATTTAAGTCATCAGTAAAATGTTGCAAAATCTCACGGAATGAAAGGCCCCTTGCAAGTTTCTTTAGGATATACATGCAATAATGTCCACACACAGTGCTATAATTATTTTGAATTTGCCTGTCTTGATAGCAGAATAATTTGCTATTTCTCTTTAGGAAGATTATAAATTCATGCGGAAAAAGTACTATGTCTGGCAAGAGTCCATAACTGTCAAAGAATATCGCATTTTTTTCGTTGCAAAGTTAAATTAATATCCAATGTTTGCCGCTCTGATTGGAGCGGTCTGTATTTATGATGTACGCCGCAGGCCTCTGAGTTACTCTATTTGACGGTAGCAAGTCACACGGAAACACCCCATAAAATATGGACTCTGTATAGTGATCGGCTTTCAATAACGTAGTGAGCCGCAGGGAATCCATCATCAGTAGAAATCATACAATACTTCAGGGTGGTTATTAATTTATAGAATACACTAGTTCATGCCGTATACCACCAAATTTATCGTATGAGGTGTAGCTAGAGCAAATCGGACTTCAGAGCGCAGGTTCCCAGTTTTAATGAGAGAGAAGTGACCTCCAGGTTCTTGGTTGGCTGATAAATCAAATGCAAAAAATTTATAGCCGTCCATAAATTCTTCTCGGTCAATTGCCAGAGCGCAGTCAGCCTTCTGCTTTCCAGAAATATGAGCAAGAACCATATACTCTCTTACAGCTAATTCAATATTGCAATTAGGTTGGAATGGCTGGGAGGGTATCTGCTGAACATCCAAATATAAAGCCGCATGGCTTATAATGATGAAAGTACAGTGGGTTTTTATTATACGTTCCGCTACAGGCGTCATCTACAAAACCCAATATAACTACTCATGGGATGGACCCTAAAAAGAGGTTCTCTATTACAAATTTGTGTGCCTGCGGAAATGCTGTACACATTCATACAGGCCCTAGCAATAGCATATTTTGCTGTAGCAGATAGTAAGGCCGGAGAGTGACCAATCCTCACAGCGGGAGCCACCTGGACTCTCTTTACATAGAGACAAGCATTTATAATCTGTACTTTGAGTGGGTCAGGTTCAGCTGACATTAAACAGAAAGTGTCTTTATTTCATGTCAGTTTGATTTTAAGGTCAAGGTCATTCAATATAAGCTTCGGTTGATTATAAATATCGCTAAAAATTGGGCCAAGCAAATCGACGGGCTTGGAGTGTGCGATTGCATGAGCCCACTTGTTGAAACCCACATTCGCACCATCAGGATTCGTACATCATGATGTCCAGCAGTATCTTTATAGAATAATCCTGATGTGAATTGGGAGGCTAAAGTCTGTGCACTGTAATTTAACTGTTTCAATGTAGGCCCTATAGCTATATAGATTGTCAGATTGTGAGATGAGGTGATCACCCAGGGTGACAGCAACTTGATTAAAAAGAGTTGCTAAAGGAAAGTTAATGATAGCTACACGGGCGTTGTCTGCGATGGCAGAATTATCTTGTTTTATGACCCAGCAACTTATGTAAAGTAGGCTACTATTTAAATCATAATTATATTCACCACTTCCTGATATTAAAAATTCCAGTGGTGCATTGTCCGCCAGAGCCGCAATAGGCTGAACTTCTATAAATATTGATTTCTCAACAGAAACCTGCGTAGGAGGTATTTGAAAAAAAGCAGTTCTGATTTCATGCACTCCACCGAAGCATCATGTATGAAGGCCATTTTATATATAATATATTTATTTTGTATATTTTGCAAAAAGATGTCTTCAACACAACGTCTTACTTTTTTCTGGCGTTTGCGTCTTGTGGGGGTGATTTTATTCATGAGCATTGGTAGGGGCGAATAACGAACACGCCTTTTTCTTTTTTTCTGTTTTTTAGCAACATAAACA
Organism: Dendrobates tinctorius; assembly: GCF_039654945.1. Lineage (NCBI taxonomy): Eukaryota > Metazoa > Chordata > Amphibia > Anura > Dendrobatidae > Dendrobates > Dendrobates tinctorius. The sequence continues at coordinate 28,964,989 of NW_027361761.1, forward strand.
ATACCGGAGCCTTCCCGAGGAGGGGTGTTTAGCCTATTCATAGCGGATGCTGAGAAAGAGGCAATGGCATCCTTAGCAATATTTGAAACAGTGGTCTTAACATGGGGCTTTACTTATTTGAGTCCTTTTCTCAATAGAGGAACCGCTTTTCTAAATAAGCCTCTAAATATTCCTGCAAGCCCAGCCCCATACATGTACTCATTACCGCGAAAACCCTCTAAACCGTGGCCCATCTGAGCAATATATTAGCGGGCATAAATGATCGGATCTCCGTAAACACATTGCGACACCATTTTGACGTGTCAATCACGGCGCGGCCTGAAATGTAATCGCAAAATAGTTTTTCCGTACTTGAATTTAGCAGGCGTACCCTGATCAGTCAAGATAGAGATGCTTACAGAATCAAAGTGCTGTTTGCATAGAGGCACATAATCAGGTCTTGTGTATTGAAGTGTGATGATCTCCCCACTTTTACCGGTCACCTGCGCAGTTCTCAGAAGCTGGATATAAGAATCACCTACTAGCTGATGGTTAATAATGTCCGAATAAACAAGTAAGGTATAAAACCCGTTCATGAGATCTGCGCAGTTCTTCTCCTTGGCTCTAATCACACTATTATCATAGGCCTCAATATAAGGTGGTAGCCCTAAAATATGAGCCAATTTTGGGCCTGGAGCAAAATGTTTCGTGGGCGAATCCAATAGAGTAACACTTCTCTTCACTTCATCGTAACAAAGTTTAAACCCTTCGGAGGCGATCTTCAAGCTGTCGAAACACTAATTAATCGCCCTTATAAGTTCTGAAATATTTAAATAATAGCCTGCTTTTATGAAATATTATCTTAGAACATACCCTCTTTTTCCAAGAAAAAACGTGCCTTCGCTATTTTTGAAAGTAAACCAGGTGTGGGGATACAGAAATTCTGTGAGGGAAACTTCATATGGGCCTACAAGATGTACAGGTTTTGCCAGTTTAATGGTAAAAGTCGAAATCGTATTGTCTGGGAATAGCTCACTTGACGCATTACACGCTAGGGTAATATAAAATGATCCAGAATCCATGATTAGAGGTCCGTCAGCTGGTTTTCTTTAATCCAAGTATTAAATTTTTCCTGATACCCTTTCCATTTAACGAGATACAGGGTGGACCCTCTGACGTGCTTTTTTCTTAATACTTTTTCTATTTTGTAGATGTGATTCTCATCTAATGTGATTCTCATCCAATGTGACTTTTTGTAGTTCCTCCTTTAAAAATGACCCAATCACAGGTTCTCCGTACAAATCCACGATTTTGTAGAGAGGAAAATGGAATTTTGTGTTAATTTCGGTTATGATAAATATTTCATCGGTATATGATTGTTCATAGGCTTTCATAAATATACGTTTATATTGGACCAAACATACATTGTCGCCAATTTTAAAAGAAGGCTTAATACGCTTATTTTTCATGCTAGAGCCATAAATATTTTTCCATATTTGTAGTGAATTTTTGCTTGTAACATCAATTGGTCTACATCGAATGGTAGAATGATAGGTTCGATTGTAGCTATCAATCAAATCTGGTAAAATATCAATATACCTATTAGTGTTATTTTTCGTAAAATACCGCCACATTTGAGTTTTTAATGTACGATTAAACCACTCCACAATAGAGGCCTTAACTGCATTATTCGAAAGATAATGGAGAATATCATACGTTTTACAAAGACGCTTCATCGGCGAATTAATAAATTCTTTGCCCCTATCCGTCTGTAATTTCTTCGGTATGCGCTTATCATTTTGAAATATCAGTTTGAATGAACTGGCTACAGCGGCCCCAGTCTTGTTTGAAAAGGCTACGCACCACGCAAATTTTAATAAGCAATCAATCACGGCAAGGATATATTTAACATTATCATTTTCCTTCGAATAGTCAATTAAACTCACTAAATCTCCTTGCCACAATGCATCCATGTTTGAGACCATGATTTTATTTGTCAAATCTTTTTCTCATTGGTTTGTGCAACAAATAGCTATCCTGGTTATTTAACCAGTCACGCACACTTGTTTTTTTAATTTCGTAATCTCTAGTTTCTCTATATAATTTATCAATGCCGCCGTATGATCCTGATGCTTTAGGCGTAAAATATTGTTTCTCTAATATTTTTTCATCGTGTCTAGAAGACATGTTCTCATGAACAAATGCCATCTTTATCAAATTCAAAATGTATAAAATGAAATTAAATGTGGAATGTAATACAAATATATCATGTTTGATATCAGTAAAATGAGTATATCATGATTGCTTGGGTCAGCATGAGGGGATGCAACTGGGAGGCTCTTGTGGGTGTTAACTGGAGGTGTAGACTTTCTGCTGATTGCTTGAGACTTTTGGTGAGGTGTAACTGTGATGTGAATGAAGGTGGAGTGATCCAGTTGTCTGGTTTTAAAACAGGCCTTTAGGTGATGTCCTTACACATTCAGCATTAGAGACAGTTTTCCTTTTATACTGGGCAGCAACTTCTACTCTTTAAAATAGTAAGTATTAACACATTATTTAATATTGTCAGTTGTTGTATAGTAATATTTATTATCTATAATAATAAATGCCCTAACCAGCTTCCGGTTGTAACAACTTCCGTCCAGTTGTAACCGGTGACGTCACCACACACACGCACGTTAACCCTCAACACACCACACCGCCTCAACACACACTCCTCTCACCTTTCACCTCCACTCATGTCCACTCACTCTTTCACTCCACATACGTTCCTTTCTCTCACTCCGTTTCTCATACTCACACCGTCATCGTCGCTGCCCCGACATCTTCCTCCGCCGCCGCGATCCAGGATCCAGACGTTCTCCAGGCCGCCGACATGTTCTTGCGGGACGCCATCTTGGATGTCGTGAAATCCCGCGAGATTCAAGATGGCGTCGCCGCAACAATATGTCGCTGGCGTGGACGACATCGGGATCCAAAAAGATGGCGTCAGCGAAATCTCGCGAGATTACGCTGACGCCATTTAGGATCCCGATGTCGCCCATGCCAGCGACATGTTGTTGCGGCGACGCCATCTTGAATATCGCGGGACTTCACGACATCCAAGATGGCGTCCCGCAAGAATATGTCGCTGGCGTGGGCAACATCGGGATCCAAAATGGCGTTGGCGTAATCTCGCGAGATTTCGCCGACGCCATCTTTTTGGATCCCGATGTCGTCCACGCCAGCGACATGTTGTTGCGGCGACGCTATCTTGAATATCGCGGGATTTCACGAAATCCAAGATGGCGTCCCACAAGAACATGTCGGCGGCCTGGAGAATGTCTGGATCCTGGATCGCGGCGGCGGAGGAAGATGTCGGGGCAGCGACGATGACGGTGTGAGTATGAGAAACGGAGTGAGAGAAAGGAACGTATGTGGAGTGAAAGAGTGAGTGGACATGAGTGGAGGTGAAAGGTGAGAGGAGAGTGTGTTGAGGCGGTGTGGTGTGTTGAGGGTTAACATGGCAAGAGGTGTTAACGACGTCCGCCGACGCCATCTTGCATTCGTGAAATTGCGTCATTTACCTCACGCCGACTTGCTGTGCGGACGCTTGGCATTGCCTGTACCACCATAACTACAGCTGCCTTGGTCCTATGCCTGTTTACTGCCGGTGTCTAATTACTGGACCAATTTGCCTGTACCGCCATAACTACTGCTGCCTTGCTCCTCTGCCGGTGTCTAATTACAGGACCAATTTGCCTATACCGCCATAACTACTGCCTTTGTCCTCTGCCGGTGTCTAATTACAGGGCCAATTTGCCTATACTGCCATAACTACTGCTGCCTTTGTCCTCTGCCAGTGTCTAATTACAGGGCCAATTTGCCTCTATCGCCATAACTACTGCTGCTTTGGTCATCTGCCTGTTTACTGCCGGTGTCTAATTACAAGGCCAATTTGCCTCTACCGCCATAACTACTGCTGCCTTGCTCCTCTGCCGGTGTCTAATTACAGGGCTAATTTGCCTCTACCGCCATAACTACTGCTGCCTTGCTCCTCTGCCGGTGTCTAATTACAGGGCTAATTTGCCTCTACCGCCATAACTACTGCTGCATTGCTCCTCTGCCGGTGTCTAATTACAGGGCTAATTTGTCTCTACCGCCATAACTACTGCTGCCTTGCTCCTCTGCCGGTGTCTAATTACAGGGCCAATTTGCCTCTACCACCATAACTACTGCTGCCTTGCTCCTCTGCCGGTGTCTAATTACAGGGCCAATTTGCCTCTACCGCCATAACTACTGCTGCCTTGCTCCTCTGCCGGCGTCTAATTTACAGGGCCAATTTGCCTCTACCGCCATAACTACTGCTGCCTTGCTCCTCTGCCGGTGTCTAATTACAGGATCAATTTGTCTCTACCGCCATAACTACTGCTGCATTGCTCCTCTGCTGGTGTCTAATTACAGGGCCAACTTGCCAATACCGCCATAACTACTGCTGCCTTGCTCCTCTGCCGGTGTCTAATTACAGGGCCAATTTGCCTCTACCGCCATAAGTACTGCTGCCTTGCTCCTCTGACTGTTCACTGCCTGTGTCTAATTACAGGGCCAATTTGCCTCTACCGCCATAACTACTGCTGCCTTGCTCCTCTGCCGGTGTCTAATTACAGGGCCAATTTGCCTCTACCGCCATAACTACTGCTGCCTTGCTCCTCTGCCGGTGTCTAATTACAGGGCCAATTTCCCTCTACCGCCATAACTACTGCTGCCTTGCTCCTCTGCCGGTGTCTAACTACAGGGCCAATTTGCCACTACCACTTCATAACTACTGCTGGGCAATTACAGGGTCAATTAGTATCTGTTTACTCTACAATACTCCAGGGCGCCTTCTTCACTGCCAGATAACTGCCAAATAGACTCCTTTACCTGTGCCAACATGAGTCATAACAAAAAGTATGCCAATGCCAGTGAAAGGAAAGCAGCTTTAGCACTACGACAAAAACAACGCCGTGCTAATGAGACTCCTGAGGAAAAACACCATCGCCTTGAGAAGATTAAGGCTTATAAACGCCGTCGCCTCACACACGAATCCCCTAACTCTAAATCCATAAGATTGGCTGAAGAAGCCTCTGCACGCCGTCACCGCCGACAACAGACGGCCTCTTCCTCATCATTATTATTAGACTCACAACAGGATGCTTCCACATCAGCATGTGGAATAATTTACTGCTACACTTCATCCCATATGCCGTTCACTGACATAACTAATCAGCAATCTGTTTCTGCCCTATGAATACCACCATTCAATACCGATGCACAGTATGCCAATGCCAGTGAAAGGAAAGCAGCTTTAGCACTACGACAAAAACAACGCCATGCTAATGAGACTCCTGAGGAAAAACAGCATCGACTTGACAAGATTAAGGCTTATAAACGCCGTCGTCTCACAAACGAATCCCCTAACTCTAAATCTATTACATTGGCTGAAGAAGCCTCTACACGCCATCACCGCCAACAACAGACGGCTTCTTCCTCATCATCTATAATAATAAATGCCCTAACCAGCTTCCGGTTGTAACAACTTCCGTCCAGTTGTAACCGGTGACGTCACCACACACGCACGTTAACCCTCAACACACCACACCGCCTCAACACACACTCCTCTCACCTTTCACCTCCACTCACGTCCACTCACTCTTTCACTCCACATACGTTCCTTTCTCTCACTCCGTTTCTCATACTCACACCGTCATCGTCGCTGCCCCGACATCTTCCTCCGCCGCCGCGATCCTGGATCCAGACGTTCTCCAGGCCGCCGACATGTTCTTGCGGCGACGCCATCTTGGATTTCGTGAAATCCCGCGAGATTCAAGATGGCGTCGCCGCAAGAACATGTCGCTGGCGTGGACGACTCGGGATCCAAAAAGATGGCGTCGGCGAAATCTCACTAGATTACGCTGACGCCATTTTGGATCCTGATGTCGTCCACGCCGGCGACATGTTCTTGCGGCGACGCCATTTTGGATCGGCGAAATCCCGCGATAGTCAAGATGGCGTCGCCGCAAAAACATGTCGCCGGCGAGGACGACGTCGGGATCCAAAATGGCGTCGGCGAAAACTCGTGAGATTTCGCCGACGCCATTTTGGATCCCGACGTCGTCCACGCCGGCGACATGTTCTTCCGGCGATGCTATCTTGACTATCGCGGGATTTCACGATACTCAAGATGGCGTCGCCGCAAGAACATGTCGCCGGCGTGGACAACGTCTGGATCCAGGATGGCGCCGGCGGAAGAAGATGTCGGGGATCGTGGAGCAGCGGCGATGACGGCGTGAGTATGAGAGACGGAGTGAGAGAAGGGGTCGTATGTGGAGTGAAAGAGTGAGTGGAGATGGTGAAAGGTGAGAGGAGTGTGTGTTGAGGAGTGTGTGTGTTGAGGGTTAACATGGCAAGAGGTGTGATGCTATCGCATCCTCCCGATGCGATAGCATCGGGCCATAATCTAGTATAGGATATAATTGTATTTTCCTTAGAATAGATTTACTCATTTAGAAGAAATTTAGATATGTAATACAATATTTATTTGATGTATAATTATTTAATTGATGTTTGCGCTTAATTTTATTTGCCTTTTATCATATAGTATATAAAATGTATTTCTTCGGCATAGACTTAGATTATAATTTTATATTATAGTACTTACCACTGCAGAGTTATTGTTAATAATTTTAAAAGTGTAATAGTATTCACACTTTTAATCACTTTAGTTAAGATGGAAACCTACGATTTTGAACAACTCGAGCCTCTTCTTACGAGCACACAATACCAACAACTAGGTACGTCGTATATTGACTATAATGACCGAAGTGTTAGACATTCTGATTAAAGTTTTGTATATTAATTATATAATGTTTCGTTCTTTTTAAGAAGAGTCAATAGAGAGCGCCTATCCTGAGATGTTTCGGACTTTGGATTTGGCTTCCATAAATGCATGCCGTTTAGTGCCTTTTAATGCTGGCGGAGAAACAAGCGCTGCAATTTCATATTATCCTATCACTGGTAAGCTGTATATTTGTATAATAACTGCTTTAATCATATGTAGACTTGAAACTAAATACAATTTCTCATACAGATGCTGAGATGCTGCAAGCGGCCGATAAGCAAGAAAACAGCCATGTTACTGAAGAGCTTGTAAATCTGGTGAATCCGCTGACGAGGCGACAAACATATGAAAGAGGTAGAAACATATGGAAAATAACATCTCTTTTTAGAAAAAGAGCCCGTATGTATGCTGGTATGAAATTTCCCCTAATTTCTTATACAGGTAACAAACACTTGAAAGAATTCTATAATATTGATGGGCCCGTGGTTTCTAACAGTCCTAAAAAGCCACGGAAACCACAAAACACATCGCTCAAGATTAGGGTTCCCAGGGTTTCTATCAGGCCTAGCGGGAAACCAAAAATATGGCGCAGCTGATTCGAAAAGGTAATGTGAGCTTGAAAAACAATAGGCACTCAGTACTGTGAAGAAAAACATTTCTGGACTGTGTAATAGTTTTATTTTATTTACAGCTGATAAACGAGCAGCAGAAAAAAGCTATATTCAAATGAAAATGCATCCATCCCACTGACGGTGAATAGTGAGACGACTATCAACCCAGAGCCTGAAGAGGACCAATACCCAGAACATTCTTGTAAGTATATATTTAGTTTTTCTGTAATAATGATAATCTTTATTTATATAGAGCTTACATATTCTGCAGAGATTAATGATTGAGATATTCATATACAACCAGTCATAAGTAACCGTTATCAAAACAATAATTAAAGCAAAATTAATGATGCCCCTGCTCATAAGGGGTACAACCTAAATACTATCTTTATACAAACACTTATGTGTTTCTTGACTATCTGGTACATGTAACACTTCCATTGTTACTCAAGCTTCATGGATAACTGACACATGTAACTTTTTTCTTTTAGATACAAAGAATATGCTAACAAAAGATGCACAGCTATTGCTGCAACCTCAAGTACTGCAGGAGAGTACTTACGGACAACGCAGAACCCACCACAAAGAGTTAATCCAGCTGTGAGATCAACTCTGCTTTCACCAATCATTGTTCTGTCGGATGAAGACAGTCCTGTTAAAAACAAGCAATCTAGGAAGGTGGGACCGAAGTCTTCAACCCGAAAATATAATGGCGACTCAGCCGCTCCCAATATTATACATTCAAACATTTCCGTTGACGGTGTGCCACAAGCTGAACGTGAAGCCATCAACAGAGAAATTGATCAGTTGCTGAGGGTAAGAAGACAACTAATCTGGACAATATACATGTGTGTCATACTATACACCCTGAAGATATTGCTTTTGCAGGATCGTCTAATGATTTTGCACTTGTAAATCCTTTAAAGAGATGAACAGTATCCACCCAGACCCAGAGGGCAAGTAAAAAACAAAAAGTACACAATACCCCAATTACCCCTGGATGGCCTGAAGAACACTATAAGGTGTTTCATGATATGGGACCTCATTACCTAAATTACAAAAACTCTTATGTTCAACTAAAATATTTCTGTGACACTTATGAAAGGTTACAAACTGCGGCCCCAACACCTGACATTGTTGATGAGCTATATGCGTTTAAAAGAGACTGTGCAGACGCGCCATTAGTCATTGTGAAATCTAATCAAAATAATTCAATGTGACTAGGCTTGGTTGGTTATGGTCTACAGAAGTTTTCTAAAATATCTCCACAAAGGGGCTATAGATCAAGAACAATTAAATGTGTTAGAATGCTGTTGGTTAGTGCAAGGCGTTCACTAGTAGCTAGAAGCCTGCAAGCTCCAACTCACAGACCAATAACTACACAAAACCCTCAGCTGTTGATACATGCACAGAGTCCCTCGTTTCACAGCCACGATCCCCCTAGGGATGTTAGCACCAATGTGTCTCCAATTGCTCAAAGCTTTGAGCCTCTTGAAACACAGGCTGAAAATGTACATGATGTTGCAGCTGATTGTCATGTTCATGATAATGTACAGGATGTAGATCATTCAGTATTTTTACATTTTTTTTTATCACCATCAAAGAGATGTCCGCAATTTCAATGCCCGCATGTATATTGATCATTTCAGATTTGTAAATTTAGACCGCATTCAATCACTTGTAGAGGCCCTAAACATCGTGCATGGAGCCATTCAGTCTTTACTGGACAGAGTCATCAGAGACATTGATCCTGGAGACTTTGTTCAGTTAAGTCTTGAAGGCCGTGACACGTTAGATCCCATTTTCACTACAAAACAAACAAGGGAGGATTTTAGTTCTGAAGCATTCTTAAATGCCGCAGCTCACACATTGCAAAGCAATCCTGAATGCTTAGCAAACAGCTCCCTGAAATTAGTTGTAGCAATTATTAAAAACAGACGCGGAGGCATAAAAAGACGTCTGAAATCTATAGCGAGTAGTGAAATCATTAAGCAAAAGAGACGGTGGCTGTACGACTATAACAATTACAGCACAAATCTGTACTTTGCAGCTAGCATGTGCGCCCTGATCACCGTCACTGATGTTGGTGATACAGTTTTACTGAATCATGCTAAAACCATACATGCAGCCCTGGCTATCCCTGAGGACCAACTTATAAGTTTTAGTGATATTGAAGCTTTTGAGAAACATCTGGGTATCTGTCATGTCGGACGCTGTTCACACCACAGCATCCGGCAGGCAGAGGTAGTTCCACCTCCAGCCACTATAGCCTCAGTGGCACCGGTTTAATCTTCAGGCTCTCGGGGGTTAATCCTGCTGGAGACCAGGTTGGAAGGTTAGTCACGCCCACGGTCTTTAAATAGTCATACTGGCATATGGGCGTCGCCGATTATAGCTTGTGTTTCATACCAAGTGGTTCCGGTCTGGAGTGGAGGTGTTCAAGAGAGAGAGATTCATATCTGGTGTCGTATGATCCGTCGTTATCCTTTCTCCTTCCCATATTTGTGTTTAGTTGTTCCCTGTTCACATTACTGTTTATTCCTGTGTGTGTGCGGCGCAGTGCAGTTTAAGTTCTCCCTGTCTGTCATTATTTGTGTGGGAGCTTTGGTGGTGTGACTCCTCACTGGGTGGAGGGTGGAGGGTTAAGTGCAGGGCTGAGCAGGAGATAAGGAAAGGTCGGAGGCTCAGGCATTTGCACCTTCAGCAAAAACCCTGGGTTGAGGGTCAGACAGGGTTTCCCCTAGTAAAAGGGACACCACAGGGGCCCCGGGTATTTCAGCCTTAGTTGAACTAAGCCCCCGTGACATTATAATCGGCCCACATTTTTTCAGGAGTCCATGGATCCATTAGATTCCATAACCCGCCAGTTGGCGGCGCTGTCCATACAGGTCTCCGAGTTGAAAGGGGCAGTTCAGCAGCAGGGCCTGGTAGTAGCAAAGGTGCAAACGGCATCTGCAGGTATCGGTGCAGAGCCGAAGTTTCCGCTGCCAGAACGATTTTCAGGCGATCGCAGCAAATTTGTCGTATTTCGGGAGGCCTGCAAATTATACTTCCGCATGCGGCCAATATCCTCAGGTAATGAGGCCCAGCAAGTAGGGCTGGTGTTGTCATTACTGAGTGGTGACCCCCAAGCATGGGCATTTTCCTTACCAGCTGACTCTGCTACATTTCATTCGGTCGATAATGTTTTTTCTGCCCTCGGGCTCATTTACGATGACCCTGACCGACTGGCTCTAGCGGAATCTAAAATCCGCGCCCTCCACCAGGGGGAGCGCTTGGCAGAAGACTATTGTTCGGAATTTCGCCGCTGGGCTGTAGACACACAGTGGAATGACCCAGCACTGCGGAGCCAGTTTATTCATGGGGTATCAGGGAGGGTGAAACAAGCCCTCCTGATGTATGAGACTCCGGCATCATTGGAGTCTGCCATGAGTTTGGTGATACGTATTGATCGCCGTTTTCGTCAGGGGGCACAGGAGACGCTACCTCTGGGGGAAAACAGAGGTGCAGGTGTGGTTGAAGTAGATGAGTCCCCTGAACCTATGCAGATTGCTGGCGTGGCACAGGTTCAGTCTCGCGCTCCGGGATTCCGGAAGCCCGGAGCATGTTTCTACTGTGGTAAAGGAGGTCATTATGTTAACGTTTGCCCGGTACTACCTAAGAGGGTCACACCGGCGGAAAACTGTTAAGCTCAGAGGGTATGGAGGAGACCCAACTGAGCGTATGCATATCCTCCATGATGGTATCTCAATGTATGCTCCCTGCCAAGGTTATTATCTCTGGCAGAGAGCTACCTATATCAGTGTTTGTGGATAGCGGTTCCGCCACCAATCTCATAGATGAGGAGTTTGCACACACCGCCGGGTTTAAGATCGAAAAACTTCCTCACCCCATACAGGTGGTGACCATTAATGCTGTTCCCCTCCCTCAAGGGGAGATTACTGAGTTTGTGGCAGAGGTGAAACTCCACATTGGGGTCCTACATTCTGAGTCGGTTACATGTAGGGTCCTCCGTAATCTCCCAGCTCAAATGGTCCTGGGTTTTCCATGGCTGTCCAGGCACAACCCGGTAATTGATTGGAAAACGCAGGACATAGTACAATGGAGTGGTTTCTGCCAAGACAATTGCTTGGCCACATGTGTGTCCGCCGTGACGCCCAGCCTGCCGGAGGCTTTGCAGGATTTCGCGGATGTTTTCTCTGAGAAGGGTTGCTCAGAACTGCCTCCACATAGAGCCTATGACTGTGCTATTAGGTTAAAACCCGGGGCCAAATTACCTAAGGCCAGGATGTTTAATATTTCTGGTCCTGAGAGACAAGCTCTGAAAGACTACATCGCGGAGAGTCTGAGCAAAGGTCACATCCGGCCTTCGTCCTCGCCTGTAGCCGCGGGGTTTTTCTTCATTAAGAAGAAAGATGGGGGGTTACGCCCGTGTCTGGATTTCCGAGAGTTAAACCAGATTACTATCCGTGATCCCTACCCAATGCCGTTGATCCCGGATTTGTTCAACCAGGTAGCGGGGGCGAAATGGTTTTCCAAGCTGGACCTCAGGGGGGCGTATAACCTCATAAGGGTCCGTCAGGGGGATGAGTGGAAGACGGCGTTTAACACTCCTGAGGGTCATTTTGAGAGTCTGGTTATGCCGTTTGGGTTGACTACTGCGCCTGCCGTTTTCCAACATTTTATTAATGATGTATTTGCTCATGTCCTGGGGAGATTTGTGATTGTATACCTGGATGATATCCTCATTTATTCTAGCGATCGGGACACTCATTTGGAGCATGTTAGGCAGGTGTTACAGTTGCTCCGGGAGAACCAGCTCTATGCTAAGCTGGAAAAATGTTTATTTTTTGTCCAGGAGTTGCCCTTTTTGGGATATATTGTGTCCGCAGCCGGTTTTAAAATGGACACCGCTAAGGTGCAAGCAGTGTTGCAATGGGAGAGGCCGGAGAGTCTGAAAGCACTCCAGCGGTTCCTTGGGTTTGCGAATTATTATAGGAAATTTATAAAACACTTTTCGACTGTCGCCAAACCGCTCACGGACATGACAAAGAAGGGTGCCGATCTGGCGAACTGGCCTGAGGTGGCTATACGTGCATTTGAGCGTCTGAAGAATAGTTTTGCTTCAGCCCCCATTCTGGTGCAACCAGACGTGTCTAAACCTTTTGTGGTAGAGGTTGATGCGTCGGAGGTGGGAGTGGGGGCAGTACTGTCTCAAGGCTCGTCCTTGAGCGAGATGCATCCATGCGCCTACTTCTCCAAGAAGCTGTCGCCGGCCGAACGGAATTATGATATCGGCAACAGGGAGTTGTTGGCCATCAAACTGGCTTTTGAGGAATGGCGACACTTCTTGGAGGGGGCGGCTCACCAGGTCACAGTTATCACCGACCATAAGAATCTGCTCTACCCGGAGTCGGCCAAGCGTCTGTCTCCTAGGCAGGCTCGCTGGGCATTGTTTTTTTACTCGTTTCAATTTTCTTGTGACGTACCGTCCCGGGGCTAAAAACACCAAGGCGGATGCTTTGTCTAGGTGTTTTCCGGGGGGAGAACCTCGGGAAGAGCCGGTACCCATCCTCCAGAAAGGGGTAGTGGTCTCGGCTCTCACGACTGAGGTAGAGGCGGAGATTGCCGAGGCCCAAGAGGAGGTACCACCAGGACTTCCCGCCAACAAATCATTTGTACCCCTGCATCTTCGGCCTAAGGTGTTGAAGGAACACCACGATTCGGTACTGGCTGGTCACCCAGGGGTGAAGGGCACCTTAGAGCTGGTATCGCGTCGTTTCTGGTGGCCCAAAATCCGGCAGGACGTGGTCTCGTACGTGGCAGCTTGCATCACGTGCGCTAGGGCTAAGTCACCCCGAACCCGTCCTGCTGGCACGCTACAGCCTCTGGGGGTACCCAATAGGCCATGGACAGAAATCTCCATGGATTTTATCACTGACTTGCCAGCCTCGGCAGGGAACACGGTCATCCTGGTGGTGGTTGACCGTTTTTCAAAGATGGCGCATTTTGTGGCGTTGTCCTCTTTGCCCAATGCTAAGACGTTGGCTCAGGTATTTGTGAAGGAGGTGGTCAGACTCCACGGAGTACCGTCTGACATAGTATCTGATAGGGGTACGCAATTTGTGGCGAGGTTTTGGAAAGCTTTTTGCTCTAGGTTGGGGATCAAGTTGTCACATTCATCGGCGTTTCATCCACAGTCTAATGGACAAACTGAGCGCATGAACCAAAATCTAGAACAGTATTTACGATGCTTTGTGTCCGACAACCAGGAGGAGTGGTCTACTTTCCTTCCTCTGGCCGAATTCGCATTAAATAATCACCGCCAAGAGTCATCAGGAGAGTCTCCATTCTTTTGTGTGTACGGTCAACATCCTCAGTTTTGTACCTTACGTCAGGGTGACTCCGGGGGTGTCCCGGAGGAGGATCAGCTAGGAGCCCAATTGTCATCAGTCTGGAGGCGGGTGAAACAGCGTTTGTTGAGCATGAGTGCCAGGTACAAACGGGTGGCTGACAGTAGACGCGTGCCAGGTCCGGACCTGTGTGTGGGTGAATGGGTGTGGTTAGCTACGAAGAACATAAAACTCAAAATCCCATCTTTAAAACTGGGTCCAAGGTTTATTGGGCCTTTTAGGATTTCTGCCATCATTAACCCAGTGGCTTATCGGTTGGAACTTCCTGCGGTGTACAGAATACATAACGTTTTTCACAGGGCTTTATTGAAAAAGGTGGTAGGCTTGGTGGACACGACGCCGATGCCACCTCCAGTCATGGTGGATGGCGAGTTAGAGTTCGAGGTCGCCAAGGTGGTGGACTCTCGAGTAGTACGCCGTACTCTTCAGTATTTGGTGCACTGGCGGGGGTATGGTCCAGAGGAGAGGTCTTGGGTTCCAGCCTCAGACATACATGCGGATCGGCTGGTCAGTTCTTTTCACCGTCGTCATCCGGACAAGCCGGGTCCTATGAGTCTTGAGGGCCCTGGGGTCCCTCGTAGAAGACGGGGTACTGTCATGTCGGATGCTGTTCACACCACAGCATCCGGCAGGCAGAGGTAGTTCCACCTCCAGCCACTATAGCCTCAGTGGCGCCGGTTTAATCTTCAGGCTCTCGGGGGTTAATCCTGCTGGAGACCAGGTTGGAAGGTTAGTCACGCCCACGGTCTTTAAATAGTCATACTGGCATATGGGCGTCGCCGATTATAGTTTGTGTTTCATACCAAGTGGTTCCGGTCTGGAGTGGAGGTGTTCAAGAGAGAGAGATTCATATCTGGTGTCGTATGATCCGTCGTTATCCTTTCTCCTTCCCATATTTGTGTTTAGTTGTTCCCTGTTCACATTACTGTTTATTCCTGTGTGTGTGCGGCGCAGTGCAGTTTAAGTTCTCCCTGTCTGTCATTATTTGTGTGGGAGCTTTGGTGGTGTGACTCCTCACTGGGTGGAGGGTGGAGGGTTAAGTGCAGGGCTGAGCAGGAGATAAGGAAAGGTCGGAGGCTCAGGCATTTGCACCTTCAGCAAAAACCCTGGGTTGAGGATCAGACAGGGTTTCCCCTAGTAAAAGGGACACCACAGGGGCCCCGGGTATTTCAGCCTTAGTTGAACTAAGCCCCCGTGACAGTATCAACATTAAAGTATTATACTACAGTCAGGGCGACTGGCGATATTTTCAAACATGTAATACCCCTAGTGCTAGAGCTATTTTCATATTGCATCATGATTAGTGTTGAGCATTCCGATACCGCAAATATCGGGTATCGGCCGATATTCGCGGTATCGGAATTCCGATACTGAGTTCCGATACTTTTTGCATATCAAATACCGGAATCGGAAGTTCCCATAATGCTATGAGCCAGTTTGATTTGATTCAGCTAATGAAGAATCCTCAGAAGTGTGGGTACATCCTGTTAGGCATGTTAACATGTTACGTAATGGCATGGCTGTGATTGGCTGCTGAAATGATGTCATGATGCACTATGAAAGCCGCCGCCGCCATTTAGGGTTCACTCTGCTGTGAATTCAGTTAGGGACAGGCTGCTGTTCAAGACAGAGGGACAGTTAGATAGCGATTTGCTATATAATATTGTGCTTTACCCAGGCTGCATTATCAATCACTGTAGCTTTCTTTTGCCTTGCAGCGCTGTTCACAGCTGTCTGCAAGGTCTGTGTGAGTGCAGCTCACGCTGTAGGGTGTCCTGCAGCCACCTCTGGTTGTAGGCCGCTCAGCGTGTGTCACTGACTCATACATATTTATTTTTATTTTATTGCTGCTCATTTTTCATTAATTCTCCTATCAGTGTGCATCCATCCGTATCCATCTACATTGGTTGCAAACACTATAGGAGTAGACAACGAAGCCTTTCTGCAGCCTTTCAGTGCTAGTGCCCAGTTCTCTGCACTGTTCACGGCTGTCTGTGAGGTCTCTGTGTGTGTGTAGCTCACGTTGTAGTGTGTTCTGCAGCCACCTCTGGTTGTAGTGCACTCAACATGCGTCACTGCCTCATACATAGTCCTTTTTGTTTTATTGCAGCTCATTTTTCCTGATTTTGTTTATCGTATTAGTGTGCTTCCATCCGTATCCATCTACATTGGTTGGTTGCAAACACTATATAGGAGTAGATAGAGGAGCCTTTTTTCTGGCTTGTGCTCTGCAGCCGCAGCCAGATTAGTATTAGCCTATTTTCTGGAGCCTCATCTATTGCATTTTAGATTACCTTCCTGCATTGTAATAGCTCCAAAAAGGTTGTGACACTATCGCTTTCACATCTTTGGTGAACTTCATTTAAGTGTTATTTTTTTTTAAAAAACAAAGGATGTGACCAAACACTCCACTTGACAGTTGTGTAGGCCACATTAGTTCATATTAAAGTGTAGTCCACACACTTTATAAAATTAGTGTTTCTTTTACCTGTTAGCAGCTGTTCAGGAATAAGCACACTAAGCCCCCCCTTTGTACTTTTCTGCCTATCTTTATCAGTCTACCAAGATGAAGAAGGCAGGGAGTAAGGCATGTGGGCATGGAGTTTCAGCAGGGAGAGGACGTGGGGATTCTGTGCCTGCTGCGGGCACCAGTGACTCAGCATCCCCCAGTTTTACCAGGCAGTCAGAGAGCCCTGGACAAGAGCCATCTCTACTTCTGTTCTCTGAATCTCTTTGCTTGGAAGCAGGGGGTCAGCCAAGCAGCATTCTAGAATGTGAAGAAGAGGGAGTATGCAGTGATGTGCAACTGCTTTGTCCCTCTGAATCTGAATAGGCAGGTGGGTCAGTGCCTATGATCAGCACACCTCAGTACGCATCAGATGATGAGACTCAGGTGCCACTTTCTGGTGTGTACTGTGCTGGCGAGACTACCCAGGAGAAGCAGGTGTTTGAAGAGGGGAGTGTAGATGATGAGGTCCTTGACCCATCATTGCGTGAGGAACAGGAAGGTAATGGGAGCAGCTCTTAGGAAGAGATTCCCTGAACGGCCAAAACAGGAGGGAGAGGGAGGGGGCAGACTTGGTTGCCTGTAGCCTCCACTTCGGCACCCGTTCGGAGCATTCCTCTTCCAAAACCCAAAACGGGTGCTCCCAGAACTTGCAGTGTGTGGTCCTTTTTTGACACAGTTGCAGATGACATTTGCTTTGTCAAATGCAAGCTGTGTAATCATAAAGTAAAAAAAGAGGGAAAAGTGTCAGCAACCTCAATGCCACAAAAATGTGGAAACATGTGCGGACAAAGCATGTGCTGGAGTTACAAAGACACACTGAAGACGTAGGCCAACCTACAGCACCACCTCTTCAGCTCGTGTTTTAGCCTCTTCCTCCAGATCACTCACAGCTGGTTCGGCTTCCTCACAGGATCGCCATGGAAGAACCTCTGGCACTGTTGTCCAGAGACCCAGTGACATTCCACCCACAGCACCACGTTCCCTGTCATCCTCACACTCCCAGGCCACTCTACAGCCATCGGTAGCACAGGCATGAGAGAAAAGGCGGCTATACTCAGCAAACCATCCCCGAGCACAGTCTCTGAATGCTGGCATTACAAAACTACTGGCCCTTGAAATGCTCTCTTTCAGGCTGGTGGAGACTGACACCTTCCGTAACTTCATGGCATTGATAGTCCCACAATACACAGTGCCCAGCTGCTTTTATTTCAGCAGGCAAGCCGTCTCTGCCCTGCAAAAGCATGTGGAGGGAAAAATTATACATGCGCTACTAAATGCCATCAGTAGCAAGGTCCACCTGACCACCGATGCGTGGACCAGTAACCATGGACAGGGACGATACCTTTCCCTCACTGCCCATTGGGTCAATGTTGTGGAGCCGGGTACAGATTTTGAGAGTGGCGCTGTACGTGTTCTGCCAACTCCATGGATTGCAGTAATCCAGTCTGTACACATTGACTCCTCATACTCCAGTTCCTCTGAATCAGCGCTGCAGGAGCCGTCACGGTCTACCTCCACATGGACCCGTGAACGCTTACCCGATTTGAGCACAGCCATGGCCAAACGTCAACAGGCCGTACTGAAATTAATTTCTTTGGGGAATCGAAGCCACACAGCACAGGAGCTCTGGAATGCCATCAAGCAGGAGAGCGACATGTAGTTTGAGCCAGCGAATCTCCAGCCAGGCTTGGTAATGTGTGACAATGGCCGAAATCTGGTGGCAGCTCTGGGCCTAGGCAACCTCACTCACGTCCCATGTCTGGCACATGTGCTCAACTTGGTCATGCAGAGCTTTCTGAGAGACTATCCGGATCTTGATGCACTGCTGCACAAGGTCCGCATAGAGTGCGCTCACTTGCGGCGTTCCAGCATGGCAAGATCGCGCATTGCAGCTCTGCAGCGCCGATTACGCCTTCCGGAACATCGCATCATATGTGACCTACCCACTAGGTGGAATTCAACGTTACATATGTTCGAGCAGTTGTGTGAGCAGCAGGCAGCAGTAATGGAGTACCAGCTGCATCAGGCGCAAACAAGTCACACTGTGCGCCGGTCACACTTCAGCACCACTGAGTGGGCCTCTATGAAGGACATCTGCCACGTTCTGCGTGCCTTCGATTATTCCATGCGGATAGCGAGTGCAGATGATGCACTAGTCAGCATGACTGTCCCCCTTATCTGCCTGCTTCAAAAAAACACTGAAAGCACTAAGGGAGGAGGTTTTGTAAGAGGTGGAGGATCCAGGAGTCACAAATGCCATCTGCTTCTGGACAGTCTGTGCAACGTGGTTCCTCACAAAGGCCTAGGCAGGGGACACTTTGTGAGGAGGATGAGGAGAAGTTAAAGGAGGAGGAAGACATCTCTCCAATGGAGAGAAGTACACAATGCTCTAGTAGTCAGTATGTAGAGCGAGGGTGGGGTGATGCAGAGCAGGTAGAGATGATGCCTCAAGCAGGGGACAGCGTTTCTTGGGCAGTTGGGAGCCTGCAGCACATGTTTGATTTCATGCTGCAGTGCCTGAGTATAGACCGCCGCATCGCCCACATTCTCAACACGGCTGATTATTGGGTGTACACACTCCTAGATCCTCGCTACTGGGACAACTTACAAAGCCTCAAAACACCGTTGAACCGGGAGCGTAAAATGCGGGAGTACCAAGACACACTGGTGCAGTCCATCAAGTTCTCCATTCCACCAGAGAGCAGTGCTGCTAGTGCTTTACAAAGCAGCTCTGTGCGTCGAGGCAGTGGAGGAAGATCTGCACAAAGAGGGAGCAGAGGCAGTGCCTCAGCACAAGGCAAGACCAGTGTAGCCCAAATGTGGCAAAGTTTTGTGTGCCCGCCACAAATGTCTACACCATCACAGACGGCTCCAGTCAGCAGGAGGCAACGTTTCCGTCAGATGGTGACAGGCTACATGTCTTGCTCTCTCAGTGTACTCCAAGACGGCTCTTCCCCCTTCAAGTTTAGGGTCTCTAAGCTAGATACATGGCCAGAGCTTAGTCAGCATGAATTGGAGGTGCTGGCTTGCCCTGCTGCTAGTGTATTATCGGAATGCATCTTTAGTGCCGCAGGTGGTGTACTAACAGACCGTCGCACGCGACTATCCTCCGATAACGTTGACCGGCTTACTTTTCTGAAAATGAACATGGCCTGGATCTCGCCGGAATTTGCAAGTCCTCTTCCAGAATAATTGGTTGGCAACAGTATCCAGGTCTCCTGTTGTGTTTATGTTTCTACCTCCTGAACTGTAATCTCTGGGCTCCAACACCGCCAGTTGTTGCTCAGAAGTGCCATCTGCACAGAGAAAATCACTAGCTCCTGTGTTAGTGGAGTTCATTAACGCCAGCTGCTCCCCTGCTATGTGTCCGGCAAAGTCTCCTGCTGCCTCCACATTCAAACTACATCAGATAATAAAACTTGCTCCAATTAGGCCTCAGCCTAAACCCTGATTGAACCTGAGCTCCAACACTGCCAGTTGTTGCTCAGAAGTGCCGTCTGTACGGAGAAAAACACTAGCTCCTGTTAGTGGGGTTCAGTAGCGCCAGCTGCTCCCCTGCTGTGCGTCCGGCAAAGTCTCCTGCTGCCTCCACATTCAAACTACATCAGATATAAAACTTGCTCCAATTAGGCCTCAGCCTAAACCCTGATTGAACCTGGGCTCCAACACCACTAGTTGCTGCTCAGACATGCCGTCTGCACAGAGAAAAACACTAGCTCCTGTGTTAGTGGGGTTCAGTAACGCCAGCTGCTCCCCTGCTGTGACCAGCAATGTCTACTGCTGTTTTCACATTCACACTACTACTGATTTCAAACTTGCTCCAAT
Source organism: Dendrobates tinctorius (assembly GCF_039654945.1). Taxonomy (NCBI): domain Eukaryota; kingdom Metazoa; phylum Chordata; class Amphibia; order Anura; family Dendrobatidae; genus Dendrobates; species Dendrobates tinctorius. The sequence goes on from NW_027361761.1 coordinate 28,985,185, forward strand.
TAGGCCTCTGGCTCCACTCTTTCTCTAATATTTACCCTGGCCTCCAACACTGCCAGTTGCTGCTCAGAAGTGCCGTCTGCACAATCAACACTTGTTCCTGTGTTACTGGGGTTCAGTAACGTCAGCTGATCCCCTGATGTGTGCCCAGCAATGTCTCCTGCTCTGTCCACATTCCCACTACTAGTAGTAGAAATTGCCAGACACACAGCTGGGTATCAGATGACATTTCTGAACCCCAATAACACTGGAGCATATGTTGATTGTGCAGACAGCACTTCTGAGCAGCAACTGGTGATGTTGGAGTCCAGGGTCAATCAGAGTGAAGGCTGAGGCCTAATTTCATCAAGTTTAATATCTGTTGCAGACTACTACTGATTTTAAACATGCTCCAATTAGGCCTCTGTCTCCACTCTGTCTCTCGTATTTACCCTGGCCTCCAACACCACCAGTTGCTGCTGTCTGCACAGTCAACATATGCTCCAGTGTTATTGGGGTTCAGAAATGTCATCTGATCCCCAGGTGTGTGTCCAGCAATTTCTCCTGCTCTGTCCACACTCACACAACTACAGATTTTAAACTTGCTCCAATTAGGCCTGTGTCTCCACTCTGTAGTATTTTACCTAGATTCCAGCACCGCCAGCTGTTTCCTGGCATTGTCTTTGGCACAGGTACTCCCTCCTGCCCAGTCTGGTTCCAGCACGCCTGTTATTTCCGGGTAGTGTCAACGTCACTTTGCCACCAATACGTTGTTCTGTCGTGTTGCGGTCGGGTTAGCAGAGTCTATGGTGCCTGCAGTTTATGGGCTTCTTATATGGGCTGTGGGATCTGGCAACAAAGGCTGGTTCCATAGTGCCAATAGCACAAGCACCCCCTGTACGACTGTGGGTTTCGGTAACTGTGGCCGACTCGCGGCCTTGCACCTTTGTTTTTCATGGGTACCTTCCAGCAACGTCTGCTGGTCCTTGGTAGTGTTTTCTAGCACAGTTACCTCCTACTTAGTAACCGGGTTCCAGTACCATCAGCTGGCTCTCGGCAGTGCCATTGGCTCTTGTTCCTTCTGCTACCCATCCGGGTTCCAATACCGTCAGCTGATTCTTGGCAGTTCCTCAGCCTTCTTGTACCTTCTGCTACATTTCCAAGTTCAAGCTTTTGGAAATGGTTTTTGGTTATCACTCTGGATCTCCCTGAAGACTGTGACCCTGAAGACTGTGACCCTGAAGACTGTGACCCTGAAGGCGACGACCCTGAAGACGGCGACGACGCAGAAGACGACGACGAAGACGCAGAAGACGACGTCGAAGACGCAGAAGACGACGTCGATGACACAGAAGACCAAGAAGCAGAGCAAAAGATATCTAAATTATAAGCAGAAGAAGACTAAGCAGTATATGGGGGTGAGTCTGTTCCTCCTCGTGGTGCCCCTGGAAAATGCCTGCTGCTGCAGGCCAAACTGAACACGGACAAATCCTGTTGTAAATCTTTTGTGACAGGCAGAACGGAAGGTGTAATCTTCAAACTTTTATAGATAACTACAGGAATGCCTGTCACAAATAAGAATATGAAGAAGAATAGGAAGAAGATAAAGAAGTAGAATATGAAGCAAAATAGTTGAATAAAAAGAATATGAAGAATGTAAAAAAATAAGAATAGGAATAAGGTGAAGAAGAAGTTGATGAAAAAGATGCTGCTGCTGAGGATCATGAAAGAGAAAGTGTGGGAGAAGTAAAAAAGGTGAAGAGCATGGAAGTAATGAAACATACATATCTGACAAAATATAAAAAAAAGTTAACATAGTCAATATCTTTGTAACTCCGAACGTCTTTAAAAAAATATATATTCCTGCTATTCCATTTGATTGGGCTAAACCTCTATGCCTTTAATGTCTCCTCCACCTCCCACAGTACATTCTACATTATTCGTTTTTCTTCGTGTAGAATTATCCTAAAAGGAAATAAAGGGTTTATTTTAATACCAATATTTCTGTCCCATTGACTTGCATTGGTTTCCGGTATCGGAATCGGCGATATCCGATACTTTTTGGGTATCGGTCCGATCCCATCCGATTCGATATTTCACAATATCGGATGGTATTGCTCAACACTAATCATGATAATCACTACTATAGTATCAAAATATAAAGGGTTTTATCGGCACCGATTACTTTTGTGAAAGATGCAATTCGTTGTTTCATCACAAATTTAATCATTTGTGTCAATATTTTTGCAAAGTTTGTCAAAGAGAGAGTTGTGTGGAGAGTACCGACACGCATCAGCCACCTTGCTGTTCAATTTGTCGTATGTTTTGTCGGTCAGGTGAGTGCTTAGATCACCACACTCATTTATCTGCAGATAATCCAACATACTGCAGACTTAAAACATTTTGTGATAAATGTCATCATTTTGTCCCCAGAGAAAGTGAATCCGAACATAAATGTAAAGGATTGCTTTGTCCTGTCTGTCACAGACGTTTAAATAAATTTGATGAGCACCTTTGTTACATGCGCCGGTATGTACCAAAGGAGGCAACAGATCAATATATATTTTATGACTTTGAATGTATGCAGGAGACAGGTACTTGCATCCCAAATTATATTTATGCTACAACGCTGTATGGTAGTCCCTCCTGTGAGTTTGAAGGTAAATCAGCAACTCATGATTTTGTGCAATTCTTTACATCCGGTAAATTTTCTGGATATACGTTTATAGCCCACAATGCTGGAAGATACGACGCATACTTAATTGTTAAGGAACTGATTTCTGAAAAACTCTGTATGAAATTGATATCCTGAGGTGGCCTTCTCTTGTGCCTGATTTGGAACTGAGGTTTATTGACTCCCTAAATTTTATACCGATGAAACTTAGTAAGATGCCGCAGGCTATGGGATTTTCAGGTTCAAAAGGACATTTCCCCCACTTTTTTAACACCGAAGAAAATCAAAAACTATGTGGGTCCCCTACCAGCTGTAAAATATTATGGGGTAGAGTACATGTCACCTAGTGAGAAAGGGGAATTCATGGAGTGGTATGAGACGCAGAAAAATACAACTTTTGCCTTTAAGTCTGAACTAAAGTCTTACTGCAAACAAGATGTTGAGATTCTGAGACATTCATGTGAACTTTACAGGGAGCGTGTCATGGAAATGACGCAGAAAAATGTTAAAATATACTGTAAGCGAGAGAGGAAAAAAATTGAAGTGTCCATATGTGTTGATCCTTTTCAACTCGTAACCCTTGCATCTGTATGTATGTCAATGTGCAGGTTTAAATTTCTTCCAAAAAAGACCATTGCCATTTTACCGGGTGATAATTATCACAAAACAAAAAAAAACACTTTTCATCACCCGCTATACAGTGGCTCATGTATGTATCCCACACAGAGAACATGGTAATCCAACATGCTTTAAGAGGGGTTAAAAAACGAGTTGGGAAATATTTTTTAGACGGTTATGCCTATGTTAACGACAAAATTCAAAGGAATGGGAAAAAAGAAGCCAGACTTTTTAAAACCTTTAAAGGATTTTTTCTGTTACCTCTGCTGCGGAATGTGTGTTTCTGGTCAGCGCGGTTTTAAGAAGCCAGGCTTTTTTTTTTTTTCCATTCCTTTGGATTTTTTCATTTATTTCCAGCGGGACATCAGCGACGACCGGATATCTAGGAGTGATTCTCAGTTTGTTGTGACTCACACAACTATAGCAGGTGAGTCTAACTGATTGGGGATTTCATTGCTGTTTCTTAACAGACGATGCACCCTATGTGCTCTTCCTATTTTTGCTTATTCGATGTTAACGACAGACATATTGCATTCGAATGTCAGGGGTGTTTTTATCATGGGTGCCCAATCTGCTATAATGAATATGATGCAAATAAGGTCACAAACACCTCCCATGGGCAATTATATTATGCTTTTTAGCTAAAAAAACGATTCCTGCAGTGGTGTGGCTACACAGTGAGAGTCCTGTGGGAACATGAATGGAATGAAATGATTCAAAAAGATTCTAATCTTCAATCATTTCTTCTCCAAATGGAATTCCCTTCCCCTTTAGACCCCTCACGATGCTCTTTATGGGGGACGTACTAATGCCATTAAACTTTATCACCAACTGAAACCTGGGGAGACTGTCATGAACTCATTTTGTGCTCCACCAGTTGAGAGTTCCCCTTCTGTTCTCCCTCTGTTGGTGACAGGAGGTAGTGCAGTTGGTTTAAGTGGTAGCGATCTGCCACCTGATGAGGAAGATAACGATTGGATCTCTGGAGTATCAGACTGGATATAAGACAGCTGACGCCCTATCCGGGTGCTGGTGATTCAGTCTGCTTCTCAGGTCCTGGACTTCAGCTCTCTTCCAATCATCTCAAGTTAAGTTTGTTTTTTGCTAATGTTCACACTTGCGCTTGTTGGTCAATTCAGTTTGTTGTGTAATCAGCCTGCCATTGCTGGGGCTATGCTGAAATTACACTCCTATTAATCAGTATTTGCCAATCTGCTTTTTGTCCCTTATTAGATTGGCCTCTTTTTTGCTCTGTCTCAGAATATTTCAGAGTGCTGATATAGGCTTTGAAGTCTAGTGACTTCAGGGTTAATTTTGCTATCAGAAGTGTTGGACAATATTTTTGTAGGTTGTTTTTGGCAGATTGCAGACAGTGTCTTGCCTTTTCTGTCCTTTTTAGTTAGCCGGGCCCCATCATTTGCTCAGCCTATTTTCCTGCCTTTGTTTGTATTTTCATCTTGTTTCACCGTCAATACATGTAGGGGGCTGTCTTTCGTTTGGGGTCTGCTCTGGGGCAGTTAGTTTTACTCTTTTCCTGCTTTAGGCTTATGTAGTTCTCCGGTTGTGACGAGGAGTCTAGGACCAACGTAGGAACGCTCCACGACTGCTGCTAGTTGTGCGGTTAAGATCAGGGATCTGCAATCTGCATAGTTACCAACTTCTCTGGTTTTCTGAAACTTAGCTTGTTGTCTTGTTTTTCCACTCGGTTTCCCATTCTTAACAGAATCACCAGCCATACCGCAGATTCTAGGGTACTCAAAAGCAGAAAAGAATTGTTAGAGAAAGAAAGAAAGAAAGAAAGAAAGAAAGAAAGAAAGAAAGAAAGAAAGAAAGAAAGAAAGAAAGAAAAAAATTCAGATTTTTTTAATGTATTTTTTCCTCTTTTTTTCTGGGGCCGTAGGAGGATTTTTTTTTCCTAATCGAGATTAAGCAGCGGTCTGATCATGTGGAGCAGCTTGCTGCTGAAGTACAGGGAATTTCCACCTACCTTATTCAGTCACATACTGCTGAACCCAAGATTCCTACTCCTGATGTGTTTTCTGGGGATCGGTCTAAATTCCTGAATTTTAAGAATAATCGTAAATTATTTCTTGCTTTGAAGCCTAACTCATAGGGGAGCTCTGTGCAGCAGGTTAAAATTGTCATCTCCTTGCTGTGCGGTAATCCCCAAGATTGGGCTTTTTCTCTGACACCTGACAATCCTATTCTGACTAATGTGGATTATTTTTTCAGGTCTTGGGGTTGTTGTATGATGAACCTAATGCCGTTGATCAAGCTGAGAGAACCCTGTTGGCATTAAACCAGGGTCAGGATCCTACAGAGTTGTACTGTCAAAAATTCCAAAAGTGGGCGGTCCTTACTACATGGAGTGATAGTGCATTGGCAGCTCTCTTTCGGAGAGGTTTGTCAGAGACCTTAAAAAATGTTATGGTGGGATTTCCTGTTCCCTCTGGTCTGGATGGCTCTATGTCATTAGCCCTTCAAGTTGATCGGCGTTTACGTGAACGTAAAACTACACGGGAGGCGATGCCACCTTTTGAACAAATGTCTGAACCTATGCAATGTGATGGGGTTTTGTCTAGGGCGCAACGTCGGGAGTTTAGAAGGCGCAATAAGCTGTGTTTTTTCTGTGGAGATGCCTCTCATACTATTTCTGTCTGCCCTAAATGAGAGAAACGTTTTGCGCACACATTTGCTGTGGGCAGTATACAACCTAAGTTCCTTTTGGCAATTACTCTGATCTGCTCCTTGTCCACATTTTCCACTAAGGCTTTTGTGGATTCAGGAGCAGCTCTGAATCTGATGGATTTGGACTTTGCTAAATGTTGTGGTTTGTCCATGATGCCTCTGCAGACGTCCATTCCTTTGAGGGGTATTGATGCCACTCCTTTGGCGGAGAATAAACCTCAGTTTTGGACCCAGGTGATAATGCAAGTTTCCCCAGACCACCAAGAAAATTGTAAATTTTTGGTGCTGCATAATTTGCATGATATTATTGTTCTGGGATTCCCCTGGTTGCAAACTCATAACCCAGTTTTGGATTGGAAATCTGTGTCTGTCGTGAGTTGGGGTTGTCAGTGTGTTCTTAGGGACGCTTCTGTTTTCTCCACCTCTCCTAAGTCTCATGATATTCCTGATTATCTGGCTGATTTCTCTGATGTTTTTAGTGAAAGTACGTCTGCGTCTTTGCCTCCTCATAGGAGTTATGACTGTGCATTGAGTTGATGCCTGGGTGTAAATTTCCCAAGGGTCGGCTTTTCAACTTATCTGTACCCAAACATGATGCTATGCGATCCTGTATTAAGGAGTCATTGGAGAAGGGTCATATTAGACCATCCTCGTCACCGTTGGGCGCTGGGGTTTTTTTTGTGGCCAAGAAAGATGGTTCATTAAGACCGTGTATTGATTATTGTTCCCTTAACAAGATGACAGTTAAATATCAGTACCCGTTACCTCTGATGTCTGATTTATTTTCCAGAGTTGAGTGCCTGCTGGTTTACTAAGCTTGACCTCAGGGGGCATATAATCTTATTCGCATCAAGCATGGGGATGAATGGAAGACGGCGTTTAATACTCCGGAGAGACATTTTGAGCACCTGATGATGCCTTTTGGGCTCTCTAATGCCCCTTCTGTCTTCCAATCCTTCATAAATGATATTTTCTGAGACTTTGTGGATAAGTTTTTGATCATCTATATGGATGATATTTTGATCTTTTCTAGTGATTGGAATTCCCATGTGGAACATGTCCGGACTGTGTTCCGGATTTTGAGGGAGAATTCCCTGTTTGTTAAGGGATCAAAGTGCCTCTTTGGTGTACAGAGGATTTCATTTTTGGGCTTTATCTTGTCTCCATCAACTATTGAAATGGACCCGGCCAAGGTACAGGCCATTTATGATTGGGTTCAGCCTACTTCTTTGAAGGCTCTCCAGAAGTTTTTGGGTTTTTCTAACTTCTATCATAAATGTATAGGTAATTTTTCTAGTATGTCAAACCACTGACTGATCTGACCAAGAAGGGAGCTGATGCACTGAATTGGTCTCCTGAGGCTGTCTCAGCATTTCAGGAGCTTAAGCGGAGATTTACTTCAGCTCCAGTTTTACGGCAACCTGATGTCTCACTTCCATTTCAAGTGGAGGTGGACGCTTCTGAGATTGGTGCAGGAGCTGTGTTGTCCCAAAAAGACCCTGTGACTTCTAAGATGAATCCCTGTGCCTTCTTTTCTCAAAAGTTTTCCCCATTTGAACGCAACTATGACATGGGGAATCGGGAATTGTTGGCCATGAAATGGGCATTTGAGGATTGGAGACATTGGTTGGAGGGAGCTAGACATCAATTTGTGGTCCTCACTGATCTCAAGAATCTGATTTATCTGAAGTTGGCCAAACGCTTGAATCCTAGACAGGCTAGATGGGCCTTGTTTTTCATGCGTTTTAATTTTGTGGTCTCTTTTCTTCCGGGCATTAAGAATGTTAAGGTAGATGCCCTTTCTAGGAGTTTCTTTGCTGATTCTCTTAATGTGACTGAGCCTACTACTATCCTAGGTGAGGGGGTAGTTCTTTCTGTCATTTTGCCCAATTTGAGATGCGCCCTGGAGGAATTTCAGGAGGATAAACCTGAGCATTGCCCTATGGGAAGATTGTATGTTCCTGGGAAGGGAAGCAAAAGACCAGAAAAAGCCAAACACCTGACAAATGCTATTGAGAACTCTGCTATTAGAAGTGGAAAGGAAGAACAAAGACAAAAGAATCTAATTAATAAAAAAATTGGAGAAAGAGAAACCAATCACAAACTAAAATGTTTCTATACTAATGCACAAAACATGGGCAACAAAAAAGGAGAATTGGAACTACTAACACAGGAAAAGAAATATGATGTCATTGGAATCACTGAAACTTGGTGGGATGATACACATGATTGGAATACAAGACTAGAAGGATACAACTTATTTGCAAGAAACAGACTTGATAAACGAGGAGGTGTCGCATTGTATGTTAGAAACGCGTATATCTGCACAGAGATTGAAGCTTCAGAGACTGAGAGTTCTGTGGAAGCTGTTTGGGTAAGAATACAAGGACAGAACAATGGAAAGGACACCATTGTAGGCATTTACTACAGGCTGCCTGTGCAAGCTGAAGATATGGATGAACTCTTTATGCATCAAATGGACAAGTTCTCCAAAAAATATGACATAGTTGTCATGGGAGATTTCAACTATCCAGACATTTGTTGGGAATCTCTCTCAGACAAGACTAACAGGTCAAGGAAATTCTTATCCTCTCTTGCTGACAACTTTATCTTCCAAAAGGTAGGGGAGAAAACAAGGGGAACTGCTACCTTGGATCTAATCCTTATAAACAGGGAGGAAATGGTTGAGGAGGTAAAAGTGGCTGGGACCCTAGGAGGTAGCGACCATGCTACTTTAGAATTTTGGATAACTAGAGGAAGACCTGTGAAGACTCAGACGTCAAGGTTAGATTTCAGAAAGGCAGATTTTAAGGGATTCAGAAAGAGAATTGGAGGGATCCAATGGCTGGATATCCTTAAAGACAAAAATGTCCAGGAAGGATGGGAAATCTTGAAAAATGAAATTCTCAAAGCACAATTGTTAACAATTCTGAAAAGAGGGAAGAAAAGGAAGCATTTAAGGAAACCAGGATGGATGAACACAGAACTTAAGCACATGCTAAAAAGGAAGAAAAAAAATGTTTATAAAATGGAAAGAGGGAGGCATATCTAAAGAAGAATATAATGCTGTCTGCAGAACCTGCAGGGCACAAATCAGATTAGCTAAAGCTGAAAATGAATTGAGGCTTGCAAGAGATGTCAAAAGCAATAATAAGGGATTTTGGGGATATGTCAAAAGTAAAAGAAAGTCAAAGATGCTATAGGATTTTTACAGGATGAAAATGATGAAATGGTAAGACAGGATGTTGAGAAGGCCGAACTTTTAAATTCCTATTTTGCATCTGTTTTCTTTCAGAAAGGAAACGTAACATCAACTGTTCTTCACTGTCCTATTAAGGGTATAGAAGAATCCAGGATATCTATAAACAGAAAGATAGTGAGGAAACACTTAGCTAATCTAAATGAATTCAAGTCTCCAGGTCCAGATGAATTACACCCCAGAGTACTGAAGGAGATAGCAGAAGAAATTTTTGAACCCCTCTCCATAATCTTTGAAAATTCTTGGAGAACAGGAGAAGTCCCAGAAGACTGGAGAAGAGCAAATGTTGTTCCTATCTTCAAAAAGGGGAAGAAGGTGGACCCAGGCAACTATAGGCCGGTGAGTCTGACTTCTATACCAGGAAAGATCTTTGAACAAATTATTAAACAACATGTATGTCAGTACCTGGATAAGAATGAAGTGATTAAACAGAGTCAGCATGGGTTTGTAACTAATAAGTCATGTCAGACTAACTTAATTTCCTTCTATGACGGAATCACTGATTGGGTGGATCAAGGAAATGCTGTAGATATAGTATATCTGGACTTAAGTAAAGCATTTGACAAAGTCTCTCATACAATCCTTACTGAAAAAATGACTAAGTATGGAATGGACAAGGCAACTGTTAGGTGGATTCATAACTGGCTTAGTGATCGGACCCAAAGAGTGGTCGTAAATGGCTGCACATCCAGTTGGAAGAATGTCTCAAGTGGGGTACCACAGGGCTCTGTCCTGGGCCCTGTATTGTTCAACATCTTTATCAATGATTTAGATGAAGGAATTGCGGGTAAACTGATTAAATTTGCTGATAACACAAAGCTAGGAGGGATAGCTAATACTAGAGAAGAGAGAGAGAGGATTCAAAAAGATATAAATAAACTGGAGAAGTGGGCAGCAACTAACAGAATGGTTTTTAACAGGGAAAAATGCAAAGTATTACATCTGGGCAATAAAAATGAAAAAAGCATATACAGAATGGGAGGAATAGGGCTAAGTGACAGCACATGTGAAAAAGACTTGGGTATACTAATAGATCACAGACTGAATATGAGTCAACAGTGTGATGCAGCAGCAAAAAAGGCAAATGCAATTCTAGGATGTATTAACCCTACGATGCATATCCCGGGCCTTTTAGGCCCGGGAACTTTTGTTTTGCAAAAATTCTGAAAGGTTTTTAAACTTAGAATTTTGAAACTCTAGGTACTCCTCAGGTCTGTAGTTGTGTGTAATTTCCAGTTGTTTATATATTTTTATGTGATGGGGTTTCTTTATATAATTTTTTTTTTTTGGAAAACTACAGCTTTACATATCCCGGGCCTTTTAAGCCCGTATTAGGTTTATCATATACTCATCAGTTTATTTGTCTTTTTTTGCTATTTTCTGCAAGATTACTTGCTATACTTTAGAATTTTGAAACTCTAGGCATTTCTCAGGTTTTTAGTTGTTGGTAATTTCCTAGTTTCATGTGATCATCGTTTTTTTTTTTATAAAAATGCTTTTTTGGAAGAACAAATATTTCCATGACACAGGCCTTTTAGTTTATGATATTGTCATGCCTTCTGCATGACATTTATGTTTTCAGACTAAAGGTCCTTTCACACAGCCAACTACGGATCAACTAGCGCCTATTAGTTACATTTGGAATATTTTTATCGGGAATTGTACCAAGCTCTACAATCCTGGTGAAAATGTAACTGTGGATGAGCAACTTGTAGCCTTCAGAGGACGTTGTAAGTTCATTCAATATATGCCTAGCAAACCAGTCAAGTATGGACTGAAAATATTCTGGATGTGTGACTCTGCCACTTATTATGGGATAAATGGACTTATTTACTGTGGAAAAGAACTTGGCGCACCAGTGCACAGAGACCTTGGTGCCGACATTGTAAAAAAAACTTGCACTACCCATTTACAATTCTGGTAGAAGCATAACAATGGACAATTACTTCACAAGTGTAGAACTTGGCAATTTTTTGCTTGCAAAAATACTTACAGTGCTTGGTACTATGAGGCCAAATGGACTAGATATTCCTCCGGTGATGAAGCACAGTCCACAGAGAGAACTTTATGACAGTGTATTTGGCTTCAGCGACAAATCAACAATGGTCTCTTACAAAGCTAAGAAGGACAAATCCGTTACATTACTCAGTACAATGCATCATGATGCCATTGTTGACATCAATACCCGGAAAAAAAAACCTGAAATCATCATGTACTATAATAAAACTAAAGGAGGTGTGGAAAAGATGGATGAAATGATTGGGGAATACACATGCAAAAGGCAAACACAATGTTGGCCTGTAATCTTGTTTGCAAATATGCTTGATGTATCAGCCCTGAATGCCTACATTCTTTATTGTAAAATTCATCCCGATTTTCATGCTAAGAGGAGTGACCAGAGGCGCCTATTCTTGAAGGACCTTTGCCATGAACTTATAATGCCACACATGATGCAGCGAAGGGACACACAATTCATGCCAAAGCAAACGATTGAAGCTATGAAACGTTGTGGTGTATGTTTTCCAAGAATTCAACATCGAGAAGAAAGAAAACGAAAGCGTTGCTTTATTTGTCCATCAGAAAAAGACAGGAAAACTGAGCGGTACTGCACCATTTGTGGAGAAAATGTTTGTAAAGAACATTCTTTAGAGAAGATAACATGCGAAAATTGTGATGGAGAGTAATAAAATTGAAAAGTAAAGGAAAAGTTAGAAACGAAAACTAGTTGCAGGTTTTGTTTACTTCAATTTACATGTTATTTCTCTTTATAACACTTATAATTGTGTGCATTTGTCATATCTGACTTTACAATTTTGAAATAAGCTAAAAAATGCTTACTTATTTTTTTTTGGTCAATTCCTTCCATATAAGTTGCAAACGGGCCTAAAAGGCCCGGGATATGTAAGAGTGTAGATTCCGAATGTCATGCATCGTAGGGTTAACAGAAGCATACAGTCTAGATCACATGAAGTCATTATTTCCCTCTACTCCTCTTTGGTCAGACCTCATCTGGAATATTGTGTCCAGTTTTGGGCACCACATTTTAAAAAAGACATCAACAAACTGGAGCAAGTTCAGAAAAGAGCGACCAGAATGGTGACCGGTCTGCAAACCCTGTCTTATGAGGAAAGGTTGCAGGATTTGGGAATGTTTAGTTTGCTAAAAAGAAGACTGAGAGGAGACTTAATAGCTGTCTACAAATATCTAAAGGGCTGTCACATTGTAGAAGGATCAACTTTATTCTCATTTGCACAAGGAAAGACTAGAAGCAATGGGATGAAACTGAATGGGAGGAGACACAGATTAGATATTAGAAAAAACTTTTTGACAGAGTGATCAATGAGTGGAACAGGCTGCCACGAGAAGTGGTGAGTTCTCCTTCAATGGAAGTCTTCAAACAGAGGCTGGACAGACATCTGACTGGGATGATTTAGCGAATCCTGCTTTGAGCAGGGGGTTGGACCAGATGGCACAGGAGGTCCCTTCCAACACTACGATTCTATGATTCTGACCAGTGGAGAAAGAGAGTGATGTCTGAAGTCCATTGCTCCGCATTGGCTGGTCATCCAGGTATTTTTGGTACAAGAGATTTGGTGAGTCGGTTGTTTTGGTGGCCTGCCTTATCTCGTGATGTCAGGAATTTTGTACAGTCCTGTTGGACTTGTTCTCGGTCTAAACCCTGTTCTCGATCTAGTGGGTTGCTGATGCCCCTGCCAGTCCCCAAGAGGCAATGGACCCATATCTCAATGGATTTTATTTCTGATCTTCCTGTCTCTCACAGAATGACTGTTATCTGGGTGATTTGTGATAGATTTTCGAAGATGGTCCATCTTGTACCACTGCCAAAGTTGCCATCTTCCGCTGAGTTGGTGCCCTTGTTTTTACAACAGGTGGTTCGGTTACACGGGATTCCTGAGAACATTGTGTCCGACAGAGGAGTCCAGTTTGTTTCCAGATTCTGGAAAGCCTTTTGTTCCAATCTGGGAATTCAGTTATCCTTCTCCGCGTTTCATCCCCAGACCAATGGGCAGACTGAGAGAACAAACCAGACCCTGGAGTCTTATTTAAGATGTTTTATATCTGCTGATCAAGATGATTGGGTCTCATTTTTGCCCTTGGTCGAATTTGCGCTGAACAATAGAGCTAGTTCTGCCACTCTGATGTCACCCTTTTTCTGTAATTTTTGGTTTCATCCTCGATTCTCTTCAGGGCAAGTGAAATCTTCGTCCTGCCCAGGTGTGGACACTGTGGTTGTGAGAATGCAGCAGATATGGGACCAAGTGGTGGATAAGTTGTCACTCTCTCAGGAAAAGGCCCAGCGTTTTTCCAACCGGCGTAGGACCATTGGTCCCCGGTTTAAAGTTGGTGATATGGTTTGGCTGTCATCAAAGAATATTCCTATGAAGGTTGCATCTCCAAAATTTAAGCCAAGATATATTGGACCTTATAAGATTTTGGAGATTCTTAATCCTGTTTCTTTTCGATTGGCTCTTCCAGTTACGTTCAAAATCCATAACGTATTTCACAAGTCACTGTTGAAGAGGTTTGTTGAGCCAGTAGTTCCTGTGGCGGCACCTCCTGATCCTGTATTGGTTAAAGGCAATGTGGAAAATGAGGTAGAGAAAATATTGGATTCTAGTTATTTTAGACAGAGACTCCAGTATTTGGTCAAATGGAAGGGTTATGGCCAGGAAGATAATTCTTGGGCATCTGCCTCTGATATTCATGCCAATAAATTGGTTCATGATTTTCACCGGGCACATCCTGATCAGCCTGGTGGCATGGATGAGAGTCCGGTGACCCCTCCTCAAGGGGGGGTACTGTCATGAACTCACTTTCTGCTCCACCAGTTGAGAGTTCCCCTTCTGTTCTCCCTCTGGCGGTGACAGAAGGTAGTGCGGTTGGTTTAAGTGGTAGCGATCTGCCACCTGATGAGGAAGATAACGATTGGATCTCTGGAGTATCAGACTGGATATAAGACAGTCGACGCCCTATCCGGGTGCTGGTGATTCAGTCTGCTTCTCAGGTCCTGGACTTCAGCTCTCTTCCAATCATCTCAAGTTAAGTTTGTTTTTTGCTAATGTTCACACTTGCGCTTGCTGGTCAATTCAGTTTGTTGAGTAATCAGCCTGCCCCTGCTGGGGCTATGCTGAAATTACACTCCTATTAATCAGTATTTGCCAATCTGATTTTTGTCCCTTATTAGATTGGCCTCTTTTTTGCTCTGTCTCAGAATATTTCAGAGTGCTGATATAGGTTTAGAAGTCTAGTGACTTCAGGGTTAATTTTGCTATCAGAAGTGTTGGACAATATTTTTGTAGGTTGTTTTTGGCAGATTGCACACAGTGTCTTTCCTTTTCTGTCCTTTTTAGTTAGCCGGGCCCCATCGTTTGCTCAGCCTATTTTCCTGCCTTTGTTTGTATTTTCATCTTGTTTCACCGTCAATACATGTGGGGGGCTGTCTTTCCTTTGGGGTCTGCGCTGGGGCAGTTAGTTTTACTCTTTTCCTGCTTTAGGCTTATGTAGTTCTCCGGTTGTGACGAGGCGTCTAGGACCAACGTAGGAACGCTCCACGACTGCTGCTAGTTGTGTGGTTAAGATCAGGGATCTGCAATCTGCATAGTAACCAACTTCACTGGTTTTCTGAGACTTAGCTTGTCTTGTTTTTCCTCCTCGGTTTCCCATTCATAACAGGAGACACTGCGTTACTATGATGTCACCAGTCTGTATCACTTCGTAAAAAAACTAAAACATACCCCGTTGGTCATCCATACATTATCTATGAGGGTTTTGGGTTCATTAAAATTACTTTGGTATTGCCAAAGTCAAGGTCTACTCTCCGAGGGATTTATTTTTTCCTGTTCTTCTGGTAAAACTCAACAAAAAATTGTTTCCTCTATGCTACACATGCTCTGTAAATTCGCAGATAGAGTAATGTACACATAGTGATGAAGCGCGGGCTCTAACAGGTACATGGTGCACTATAGAGCTTGAGATGGCCATAGAGAGAGGCTATAGGATAGCCCACATCTATGAAATTTGGGATTTTCCTAAAACCAGTGATCGCCTGTTTTCTCGGTACATTAAATTACAACTTAGGGATAAGCAGGAGGCCTCAGGTTATCCCAGCTGGTTCTCTGATGACAGTAGGAAACAGTACATTGATTCCTTTCTTGACAAATAAGGGGTGCAATTACGCTCTGAAAATATAGGAGAAAACCCTGCTAAGAGACAGATCTCCAAACTTTTCTTAAATTCTTTATGGGGAAAGTTTGCCCAGAAATCTAATTTACCATGTACCAGCATTATTAGCAATCCTGATGAACTGTTTCAACATTTTTTTTACCATATTATGATGTTTCGATGTTGCATTTTATTGATGATGAAACTGCAAAAATTGATTGGAAATATACAGAAGGGCACCACACCATCAACAAGAACACAAACATTTTTATAGCCTGTTTTACAACAGCGTATGCTAGACTAGAGTTTTACTCTCTGCTGGACAGGCTGCAGGAAAGGTGCCTTTATCACGTTACTGATTCTGTTATCTTTGTGCAGAGAGAAGGTGAGTGGAGTTCTTCATTAGGTGATTACCCGAGGAATTGACCAGTGAGATACCTGATGACACTTGCATCACTGAGTTTGTATCTGCTGGCCCAAAGACCTACGGATACAAACTCAACACCGGTAAAACTGTCTTAAAAGTGAAGGGGATAACATTAATGTTGGTAATGCTCAATTTATTAATTTCAGCAGTCTAAAATATCTTGTTTTGGACTACCCGCATAATTCTGATTTTGAAATGCAGAAACGTACTGTCATCGAGCAGCCCGACATTGTGAAAAATAAAAAGTTCTGGTCCATTGAAAAGAGGCCATTAAGAAAACACAAAAGTGTGGTTACACAAATCGCAGACTGTTAGACGATTTTACCACCGTACCATTTGGATATTAATTGCGACTCGTGATGGACCCACGTCTGCAACATCCATTCTCGTGTATTCTAGCAGGACCGTCTAATTCTGGAAAAAGTTACTTTGTAAAACAATTGCTACATAATATTGACACTCATTTTTCTAATGAACCTGCAGGGCACAAATCAGATTATCTAAAGCTGAAAATGAATTGAGGCTTGCAAGAGATGTCAAAAGCAATAATAAAGGATTTTGGGGATATGTCAAAAGTAAAAGAAAAGTCAAAGATGCTATAGGATTCTTACAGGATGAAAATAATGAAATGGTAAGACAGGATGTTGAGAAGGCCGAACTTTTAAATTCCTATTTTGCATCTGTTTTCTCTCAGAAAGGAAACATAACATCAACTGTTCTTCACTGTCCTATTAAGGGTATAGAAAAATCCAGGATATCTATAAACAGAAAGATAGTGAGGAAACACTTAGCTAACCTAAATAAATTCAAGTCTCCAGGTCCAGATGAATTACACCCCAGAGTACTGAAGGAGATAGCAGAAGAAATTTTTGAACCCCTCTCCATAATCTTTGAAAATTCTTGGAGAACAGGGGAAGTCCCAGAAGACTGGAGAAGAGCAAATGTTGTTCCTATCTTCAAAAAGGGGAAGAAGGTGGACCCAGGCAACTATAGGCCAGTGAGTCTGACTTCTATACCAGGAAAGATCTTTGAACAAATTATTAAACAACATGTATGTCAGTACCTGGATAAGAATGAAGTGATTAAACAGAGTCAGCATGGGTTTGTAACTAATAAGTCATGTCAGACTAACTTAATTTCCTTCTATGACGGAATCACTGATTGGGTGGATCAAGGAAATGCTGTAGATATAGTATATCTTGACTTCAGCAAAGCATTTGACAAAGTCTCTCATACAATCCTTATTGAAAAAATGACTAAGTATGGAATGGACAAGGCAACTGTTAGGTGGATTCATAACTGGCTTAGTGATCGGACCCAAAGAGTGGTCGTAAATGGCTGCACATCCAGTTGGAAGAATGTCTCAAGTGGGGTACCACAGGGCTCTGTCCTGGGCCCTGTATTGTTCAACATCTTTATCAATGATTTAGATGAAGGAATTGCGGGTAAACTGATTAAATTTGCTGATGACACAAAGCTAGGAGGGATAGCTAATACTAGAGAAGAGAGAGAGAGGATTCAAAAAGATATAAATAAACTGGAGAAGTGGGCAGCAACTAACAGAATGCATTTTTCCCTGTTAAAAACCAAAGTACTACATCTGGGCAATAAAAATGAAAAAAGCATATACAGAATGGGAGGAATAGGGCTAAGCAACAGCACATGTGAAAAAGACTTGGGTATACTAATAGGTCACAGACTGAATATGAGTCAACAGTGTGATGCAGCAGCAAAAAAGGCAAATGCAATTCTAGGATGTATTAACAGAAGCATACAGTCTAGATCACGTGAAGTCATTATTTCCCTCTACTCCTCTTTGGTCAGACCTCATCTGGAATATTGTGTCCAGTTTTGGGCACCACATTTTAAAAAAGACATCAACAAACTGGAGTGGAACAAGCTGCCACGAGAAGTGGTGAGTTCTCATTCAATGGAAGTCTTCAAACAGAGGCTGGACAGACATCTGACTGGGATGATTTAGCGAATCCTGTTTTGAGCAGGGGGTTGGACCAGCTGGCCCAGGAGGTCCCTTCCAACTCTACGATTCTATGATTCTATGATATTGTTTGTGCTTTATTCCTGCTGGCAGAAACTATGATGAAATCTTTCTTCTCCCTTCATCAGATTTGTGGAGGGTCTGCCGCAAACATTCGTAGATGATGAATTATTCCCTCCTCAAAAGGTAAATTTGACTATTGTTGACGATCTCATGGAGAGTGCTAGTGATAACTGCGAAATAGAAAAAGCATTTACCAAGTATGTCCACCACAGAAATCTCAGCATTTTATACCTGGTACAAAACATATTTTGTCAAGGAAAAAAAAGCCGCATGATAAATTTAAACATAAAGTACATGTTCCTTTTTAATAACCCTCGGGATAAATTGCAAATTATAACGCTAGCGCGACAAATGTATCCAGGAAAAACACGCTATTTCTTAGAAGCTTTTGAGGATGCCACGTGGGTGCCTTATGGGTATTTGTTGCTAGACTTAAGAGCCGACACCCCTGAGGATCTTCGCTTGAGGACGGGTCTGTTTCCTCCAGCGTTACTGGCTGTGTATGTTCAAAAGAAAAATACTTCTAAAAATGTGAATTTTAAACAAAATCAGACATTCTACACTGCGACCATAGTGTTATAAAGATGTCGGAGAGAATATGGCGTAACTGGAAGCTCTTAAAAGCACTGATGAAGGCCCCGCCTTCTATCAGAAAATCTATTTTGTGCAATGCGAGTCATGATTTAATTACAGCTATAGGGGAGATTGCATAAAACATCTTAAAAGGTCGAATCCCTCTGAAAGAGCAACAAAAAAAATACTAAAAAAGTGGTGAAAAGTTATTAAAACCATAAGTGATAAATCTCACAGCATAAAGAAAAAGAAGCAGCTACTAAAGCAGACTGGTGGCTTTATAGGTACTCTTTTAGGCTTTGCAATCCCAATAATAACAAGCCTGCTTACTGGCAAATAATGGAACATACCGAGAAAATGTATCTTGTTCCCAAGCAGGAGCTAATAAAACTTCGGCCCCCTACTACAGCCATTCGCCAAAGCGTTATCCAACGTCTTGATGGTGAAATTAGTGAGATTTTACACTGTCGTGACATGCCGGATGACGTGAAAATTTAAAAAATATAGTGATGTACTGCAGAGATACTTGGTTCATGCTAAACAAGATGCTAAAGAACTATCAACTTTAAAGATCATTAACACTCCAGAATCTCATCACCAACAATTGTCAATTTCATCTGTTGATAAAAGTCCCGCTGTCAATGAAATTGTAAGTCATGTAAATCCACGATATACTGTAAAAAGAATGCAGAACTTCTACTAAACAAGATGTTGCAAAACACAAATATTACATCGTGGAATGATAAAAGCAAGTTTATTTTCAAAGGTACTGTAATACCCGGCTCTAATGTGCTGGATTTGGTGCGTAACACAACTCAGAGCCATGCCCTAACTGGCAGGAATTGACCAAGGGGCTGGAATACATTTATGCACGCTATGGCCGAGTTAAATATGCCATCCACAGTTGTGGGCAATTCCGCAACTAGAGTCCATTTAGATAAATTAAAAATGCCCATGAATGAAACTGATGGCGTGTATAATCCTCGAACCCTATCCACCCCCAGTCGGGCGATCTGTCCATTACACTTCTCACCATTAGGTATCACACAAGGTCCACTGATGCCTAAAAAAAGTACTCTTCCGGTACTACAATCCATGTGGCTCATTATGTAACATTGGTTCTGTTCAATTGTAATGCATTAAATTATTATGTAAGAAATATGATGTATATATTTATAATAAATATACTAATTGTTATATATGAATGTAATGCTTTTTGTAACACTTTATACTGTCCTGTATTATATATATATATTAATTTGATTAACTGCAGGGCAGTGTGATAAATAAAATGTAATTGAGTGTACTTCTAAAATGAGAGTGTAAATGTCAAATCTAATGCTTTACAAAAATGTATTTGATTGTTGTTCAATAAACACAATTATATTTTTCATAAAAATGGTGTCTCATTTTTATTTACAATTCGAATAAAATGTTTCCTTTATTAAAATATTGGCCATATAAATAATATGCCCAATGAATCGATACTAATTAAAGTATAAAAAGGCTATAAAAGGGTCCCTTTATTGGCCATATAAAAGCGTATCAAACACAGCCTTTTATATCAAACACTAGCGATTGATATAAAAGTGATTCGATCACGACCCTTTTATTCTACTTTTATTTCTACTTTCTTAAAAGGCCTATAAGAGAAAATAATTGGACATATATATATTTGATATGAAAGATGTATCATAGGACAAAATATTTATATCAAGTTGATATAAAAGTGTATCAAACACAACCCTTTTATAACAATTTGATATCAAATTGTATAAAAGGGTCGTGTTTGATACACTTTTATAGGGGCGCTGCACCTGTCAGATTTCTTTTTGACGAGTAACGCTGGTTTCACATTAGCGCTTTTGTGCGCAGCGCATCGTGCGCACCCGTGCGCATGCGCACTGCGCACCTATACTTAACATGACGTGCGCATGGTCTTGCGCATACTTGCGTTTTCGTGCGCATGCGTTTTTTTGTCTTTTGCGCCAGGCGCGCCAGACGCAACATGTTGCATTTTTGGTTCCGCCCTGTCTCGTCAAAAAAACGCATGCGCACGCTTGCGCACGGAATGCGCAAAAACACCACATTGGAGCCTATGGGAACGCATGCGTGCGCATGGTCTTGCGCACGCTTGCGTTTTTTTGCGCATGCGTTTTTGAGTTAAACAAGTCTAGAATGTTCTCTAGACAATGGAAAAAACGTCACACTTAAAAACGCATGCGCATAAAAAACGCCAACGCATGTAAAACGCAAACAACGCTGCGTTTTTTTTACACATCAGCGTGCGCATGACGTTAAAAAAACGCGCGTTTGTTTTGCGTTTTTCTTTGCGTTTTTTATGCGCCCGATGCGCTGCGCAAAAAAACGCTAATGTGAAACTAGCCTAATACAGCCCCCTTACTACTTATGTTACAATAAATATTACTGGAAAGGTAAGTAATTGTTTACTGGTCTTATAGCAAGAAGACCCCTGAACACAATAAGAAACACCAATGGATATACCATTGAAGAGTAGTCTTACCTGGGTTTGGATTTTCGTGATGTTGATGATAAACCTGGTTCTGATCCAAAGAAAGTTGAATGACTTTGCTCTCTTCTGGTTGGGTCTGAGAGGTCCCATCTCTACAAAGAAGTTGTCATGATCCCAGTGCAGGTTTTTTGAGCTGCACACCGGGGGTTAATGTCTGGAGCTCTGTGCAGGTTTTGACCTGCACACTTGGGGTTAATGATTGTGGCCTCTTTCTGGTTCTGGGAGAGCTTCATAAACCCCTGGGTAGCTTCAATCCCTGCCAGTTATACTTTTGCCTTTGGTCTAGTGTGCTGACCCCCGTGTGCTTGTGTGTTGCTATAGCTTGTTTATATGGTTCTGACCCGATTCTGTTTCCCGTTGTGAGTTTGCCTGTTGATTTTGTACTGCGTTATTATCTGTGTATGACTCATCGTCTGTGACTTGACTACTCTCTGCTCGCCCCTCTTGTACCTTGCAGCTATCTGTGTATGACTCATTGGCTACGTCCTGACTATTCTCACTGTCTATGCCCCTTGGTAACTTTGTCTCGCAGTTACTCTGCTAGGAGTTGTCTTGCAGCTCCTAGCTCTGTGGAGTTTAGGCCACGCCTCTAGCAGTCACGTGCTTCAGGTCCTGCAGCTCTGAAGTACGCATCTATTCGGTTGCTGCCCGCTCCACAGGTAGCTTTGAGCACAGTTCGCTTTACTCAGGACACGCGCACTGGCTCAGTGAGCAAGTTCAGTGCGGTGTCTTCTGACAGAAGTTCTCAGAAATAATTCAACAAGACATGAACTTATAACATTTATAGGGAAGTATCTACCTGAAATTTATGTCCATCCTCCTCATTGGCTAACTGGGTGTCAATAGCCTCCATTGAATTACAGATTAAGGTGTCTCCTAGAAGTTGGACATTCAAGTAGACCTAATTGTTCTTTATTTACTCTGTTAAAAGAGCTGGTTGTGCCTTTATAGTATCAGGGAGGTGCCAACCTTAGTATTGTTTGTTCCTAGTAAAATGCTAATTTAATCAGTTCTGAATGTACTCTGCCCCCTACAGTCAGATCTCAACCTCCTGCTTTCACCAAAAGAGAAACTGGTTCCATCTCTTCATATAAACATACATTTGTCATGTACGATTCTTTCATCCATTGTTTATAGCCATAAACTGACCCAACAAATCTTACAGAATAGTCTTGAACCAACTGACATTATTATTATTACAAGGAAATAACAGAACTGTCTATTTATTTTTTTTCTTAAAGCATTAGAACTGATCGTCTCCCGAGAAAATCCGGCACACTGGACTAGTGTTTAGAACAAATATGAGCGTTCATTGTTTGAAATGCATAATCTCTCATTTCCACCACACAGACAATGCTCATTATGTCTTACAGGTTTTGCAAGTAATAAGCTATCAATTTTTTTCGTATTATTGCTTTAATCTTTTTTTGCAAATGGTTGGATAAACAAACAGCGGGTGAAATAAATATTAAACTAGTCTTCAATTTTGTGAGTAAATGCATTTGTAAACGTGCTATTGACATGAAATTCTCACTAGATGTCGGTAACAAACCATCCAATCCACACATGCAAAGAAATCAGCCATAGATGTCCATAAGTGAAGTTGTTTAATAATGAGAAACGACACAGGGTAAAATGGAGTTTGAGAAACCCCTTCTGAGGAAGCCATGCGAAGGCAATGTTATGATATAATTTCATTTTGTGTTTTTTTTGTATACACTTTTTCATCTTATATACAGCTCTGGCAAAAATTAGAGACCACTTTGAACTGTTCAGTTTGTCTGATTTTTCTCTTTATAGGTATATTTTTGAGTAAAATGTCAATTGTTCTTTTAGTCTACAAACTTCTCACAACATGTCTCCGAATTTCTAAGCAATAAATTTTGTATTTTTTTCTGACAAAGAAAAATGGTCAAAATTAAAAAACAGTGCGTTCGGACCTTAAAATAATGCAAAGGAAACAAGTTCATAATCATTTAGAAACAACAATACTAATGTTTAAACTCTGGAAGAGTTCAGAAATCAATATTTTGAGGAATAATCGTGATTTTTAAGAATAGCTTTCATGTGACTTGGCATGCTTTCCTCCAATCTTTCACACTGCTAATGGTGAAAAAATGTAAGCAGTAGTTCTTTGATGGCTTGTGACTATCCATCTTCCTCTTAATTACATTCCAGAAGTTTTAAATGGGGTTCAGGTCTGAAGAATGAGCTGCCCATGACAGGGTTTTGATGATGTGGTTTCTTATTTTTTGCCAGAGCTGCAATTACAACTATCGTTGTATCTTGATTCAGAGTCTTTCGGGTTTGTATGGATGACATTTCTCTGTAAAATAGTTACCACTGACACTAATGCTTTTTTATTTTCTCCTGGACCTGATTTTGCACCATACACATTTCTCTATTTTTTCTATTTTTTATTTTAAATGGCTTTAATATGTATATCCCTATAAATTAATGTACGAATAAAGGATTACTGCATTTATAATCATTGGAGAAGTCTCTTTATTTCTATCAGACTTATAGATATGATGAAAAGATGCAGAAGTCATGTACAAGATAAATATGAGAAATAAAATATAAATCATATTTCCCCCCAATATGTATCTTAAACTTTTTTTTCCTAATGGTTATTAAAGGTTGTTCTTTTTTCCTTCACCCCTGAGCCTGTTTCCTCCTCTGTTGTGGCCAGGCCAAATTTTATATTTCTGACCAGTGTCACTTTGTGGTAAAAACTCTGCAACTCTTCAGTGTGTCCCAGTGATTCTAAGATTTTTATTTTGTGAGACACTGTAGTTTTAGTAGTAAATTCAAGTTGATATTTTTTTGCATTTACTTGTGAAAATTGGAGTTTTGGAGAAAATTTTGAAAAATGTTACATTTTCAAACTTAATTTATTCACCTTTGACCTAGAAAGTCTTATGACATAAAATGGTTAATAAATGCCATTTGCCACATGACAACTTCACATCAGCATCGTTTTTAAAACATTGATTTTTGGGGGGGTCAGAAATTAGAAGGGATAAAAGTTGATCAGCACTTTATAATTTTTCCAACAAAATTTACAAAACTACTTTCTTTCAGGACCAGTTCTCATTTGAAGTGACTGAGGAGTGTCACTTTAGGCTATTTTTTGTCATATAGGACTTGCAACATGCTCAAAACCACTCTCAGTAAGTTTATCAACCCTTCAAGTACTTTCCAGGAATTAAAGCAACGTGGAAGAAAAAATATGAAAATTCTACTACTTCCTACATATAGGTTGAAGAGCACCTGACATGCCATAACAGTAGAAATTCCCACAAATGACCACATCTTGGATACTAAAGCTCTTTATATATTCATCTTGGGGTGTATAGATTGTTTTAACTTTCACGCAATGCACAGAATTTTATAACACTACAATTTTTAATACTAAAATGTTGCTTCAGCCCCAAGATTTGAATTTTCAAAAAGAATAAGAGGAAATTAAGGGTACAATTTGTTTCGCTATTTCTCCTGAGTACCACGATATCACGTATGTGATTGAAAACTACTTTTGAAGCACAGAGTAAAACTCTGAAGGGAATAAGTGACATATTCGATTTAAGAGCTTGCTGGATTGGTTTAAGGATGTCATGTCACATTGGGAGAGAGAGTATAAAAGGGTATAAGCCAGCTCACCAGTAACCGCCACTGGTGCTCCGAACTCCATGCAGACAAACGTGAAAAACGATAAGCTGATCAAGATGATTGGGTCTCATTTTTGCCCTTGGCCGAATTTGCGCTGAACAATAGAGCTAGTTCTGCCACTCTGATGTCACCCTTTTTCTGTAATTTTTGGTTTCATCCTCGATTCTCTTCAGGGCAAGTGAAATCTTCGTCCTGCCCAGGTGTGGACACTGTGGTTGTGAGAATGCAGCAGATATGGGACCAAGTGGTGGATAAGTTGTCACTCTCTCAGGAAAAGGCCCAGCGTTTTTCCAACCGGCGTAGGACCATTGGTCCCCGGTTTAAAGTTGGTGATATGGTTTGGCTGTCATCAAAGAATATTCCTATGAAGGTTGCATCTCCAAAATTTAAGCCAAGATATATTGGACCTTATAAGATTTTGGAGATTCTTAATCCTGTTTCTTTTCGATTGGCTCTTCCAGTTACGTTCAAAATCCATAACGTATTTCACAAGTCACTGTTGAAGAGGTTTGTTGAGCCAGTAGTTCCTGTGGCGGCACCTCCTGATCCTGTATTGGTTAAAGGCAATGTGGAAAATGAGGTAGAGAAAATATTGGATTCTAGTTTTTTTAGACAGAGACTCCAGTATTTGGTCAAATGGAAGGGTTATGGCCAGGAAGATAATTCTTGGGCATCTGCCTCTGATATTCATGCCAATAAATTGGTTCATGATTTTCACCGGGCACATCCTGATCAGCCTGGTGGCATGGATGAGAGTCCGGTGACCCCTCCTCAAGGGGGGGTACTGTCATGAACTCACTTTCTGCTCCACCAGTTGAGAGTTCCCCTTCTGTTCTCCCTCTGGCGGTGACAGAAGGTAGTGCGGTTGGTTTAAGTGGTAGCGATCTGCCACCTGATGAGGAAGATAACGATTGGATCTCTGGAGTATCAGACTGGATATAAGACAGCCGACGCCCTATCCGGGTGCTGGTGATTCAGTCTGCTTCTCAGGTCCTGGACTTCAGCTCTCTTCCAATCATCTCAAGTTAAGTTTGTTTTTTGCTAATGTTCACACTTGCGCTTGCTGGTCAATTCAGTTTGTTGAGTAATCAGCCTGCCCCTGCTGGGGCTATGCTGAAATTACACTCCTATTAATCAGTATTTGCCAATCTGATTTTTGTCCCTTATTAGATTGGCCTCTTTTTTGCTCTGTCTCAGAATATTTCAGAGTGCTGATATAGGTTTAGAAGTCTAGTGACTTCAGGGTTAATTTTGCTATCAGAAGTGTTGGACAATATTTTTGTAGGTTGTTTTTGGCAGATTGCACACAGTGTCTTTCCTTTTCTGTCCTTTTTAGTTAGCCGGGCCCCATCGTTTGCTCAGCCTATTTTCCTGCCTTTGTTTGTATTTTCATCTTGTTTCACCGTCAATACATGTGGGGGGCTGTCTTTCCTTTGGGGTCTGCGCTGGGGCAGTTAGTTTTACTCTTTTCCTGCTTTAGGCTTATGTAGTTCTCCGGTTGTGACGAGGCGTCTAGGACCAACGTAGGAACGCTCCACGACTGCTGCTATTTGTGTGGTTAAGATCAGGGATCTGCAATCTGCATAGTAACCAACTTCACTGGTTTTCTGAGACTTAGCTTGTCTTGTTTTTCCTCCTCGGTTTCCCATTCATAACAGGAGACACTGCGTTACTATGATGTCACCAGTCTGTATCACTTCGTAAAAAAACTAAAACATACCCCGTTGGTCATCCATACATTATCTATGAGGGTTTTGGGTTCATTAAAATTACTTTGGTATTGCCAAAGTCAAGGTCTACCCTCCGAGGGATTTATTTTTTCCTGTTTTTCTGGTAAAACTCAACAAAAAATTGTTTCCTCTATGCTACACATGCTCTGTAAATTCGCAGATAGAGTAATGTACACATAGTGATGAAGAGCGGGCTCTGACAGGTACATGGTGCACTATAGAGCTTGAGATGGCCATAGAGAGAGGCTATAGGATAGCCCACATCTATGAAATTTGGGATTTTCCTAAAACCAGTGATCGCCTGTTTTCTCGGTACATTAAATTACAACTTAGGGATAAGCAGGAGGCCTCAGGTTATCCCAGCTGGTTCTCTGATGACAGTAGGAAACAGTACATTGATTCCTTTCTTGACAAATAAGGGGTGCAATTATGCTCTGAAAATATAGGAGAAAACCCTGCTAAGAGACAGATCTCCAAACTTTTCTTAAATTCTTTATGGGGAAAGTTTGCCCATAAATCTAATTTACCATGTACCAGCATTATTAGCAATCCTGATGAACTGTTTCAACATTTTTTTTACCATATTATGATGTTTCGATGTTGCATTTTATTGATGATGAAACTGCAAAAATTGATTGGAAATATACAGAAGGGCACCACACCATCAACAAGAACACAAACATTTTTATAGCCTGTTTTACAACAGCGTATGCTAGACTAGAGCTTTACTCTCTGCTGGACAGGCTGCAGGAAAGGTGCCTTTATCACGTTACTGATTCTGTTATCTTTGTGCAGAGAGAAGGTGAGTGGAGTTCTTCATTAGGTGATTACCCGAGGAATTGACCAGTGAGATACCTGATGACACTTGCATCACTGAGTTTGTATCTGCTGGCCCAAAGACCTACGGATACAAACTCAACAACGGTAAAACTGTCTTAAAAGTGAAGGGGATAACATTAATGTTGGTAATGCTCAATTTATTAATTTCAGCAGTCTAAAATATCTTGTTTTGGACTACCCGCATAATTCTGATTTTGAAACGCAGAAACGTACTGTCATCGAGCAGCCCGACATTGTGAAAAATAAAAAGTTCTGGTCCATTGAGAAGAGGCCATTAAGAAAAACACAAAAGTGTGGTTACACAAATCGCAGACTGTTAGACGATTTTACCACCGTACCATTTGGATATTAATTGCGACTTGTGATGGACCCACGTCTGCAACATCCATTCTCGTGTATTCTAGCAGGACCGTCTAATTCTGGAAAAAGTTACTTTGTAAAACAATTGCTACATAATATTGACACTCATTTTTCTAATGAACCTGCAGGGCACAAATCAGATTACTAAAGCTGAAAATGAATTGAGGCTTGCAAGAGATGTCAAAAGCAATAATAAAGGATTTTGGGGATATGTCAAAAGTAAAAGAAAAGTCAAAGATGCTATAGGATTCTTACAGGATGAAAATGATGAAATGGTAAGACAGGATGTTGAGAAGGCCGAACTTTTAAATTCCTATTTTGCATCTGTTTTCTCTCAGAAAGGAAACATAACATCAACTGTTCTTCACTGTCCTATTAAGGGTATAGAAAAATCCAGGATATCTATAAACAGAAAGATAGTGAGGAAACACTTAGCTAACCTAAATTAATTCAAGTCTCCAGGTCCAGATGAATTACACCCCAGAGTACTGAAGTAGATAGCAGAAGAAATTTTTGAACCCCTCTCCATAATCTTTGAAAATTCTTGGAGAACAGGGGAAGTCCCAGAAGACTGGAGAAGAGCAAATGTTGTTCCTATCTTCAAAAAGGGGAAGAAGGTGGACCCAGGCAACTATAGGCCAGTGAGTCTGACTTCAATACCAGGAAAGATCTTTGAACAAATTATTAAACAACATGTATGTCAGTACCTGGATAAGAATGAAGTGATTAAACAGAGTCAGCATGGGTTTGTAACTAATAAGTCATGTCAGACTAACTTAATTTCCTTCTATGACGGAATCACTGATTGGGTGGATCAAGGAAATGCTGTAGATATAGTATATCTTGACTTCAGCAAAGCATTTGACAAAGTCTCTCATACAATCCTTATTGAAAAAATGACTAAGTATGGAATGGACAAGGCAACTGTTAGGTGGATTCATAACTGGCTTAGTGATCGGACCCAAAGAGTGGTCGTAAATGGCTGCACATCCAGTTGGAAGAATGTCTCAAGTGGGGTACCACAGGGCTCTGTCCTGGGCCCTGTATTGTTCAACATCTTTATCAATGATTTAGATAAAGGAATTGCGGGTAAACTGATTAAATTTGCTGATGACACAAAGCTAGGAGGGATAGCTAATACTAGAGAAGAGAGAGAGAGGATTCAAAAAGATATAAATAAACTGGAGAAGTGGGCAGCAACTAACAGAATGCATTTTTCCCTGTTAAAAACCAAAGTACTACATCTGGGCAATAAAAATGAAAAAAGCATATACAGAATGGGAGGAATAGGGCTAAGCAACAGCACATGTGAAAAAGACTTGGGTATACTAATAGGTCACAGACTGAATATGAGTCAACAGTGTGATGCAGCAGCAAAAAAGGCAAATGCAATTCTAGGATGTATTAACAGAAGCATACAGTCTAGATCACGTGAAGTCATTATTTCCCTCTACTCCTCTTTGGTCAGACCTCATCTGGAATATTGTGTCCAGTTTTGGGCACCACATTTTAAAAAAGACATCAACAAACTGGAGTGGAACAAGCTGCCACGAGAAGTGGTGAGTTCTCATTCAATGGAAGTCTTCAAACAGAGGCTGGACAGACATCTGACTGGGATGATTTAGCGAATCCTGTTTTGAGCAGGGGGTTGGACCAGATGGCCCAGGAGGTCCCTTCCAACTCTACGATTCTATGATTCTATGATATTGTTTGTGCTTTATTCCTGCTGGCAGAAACTATGATGAAATCTTTCTTCTCCCTTCATCAGATTTGTGGAGGGTCTGCCGCAAACATTCGTAGATGATGAATTATTCCCTCCTCAAAAGGTAAATTTGACTATTGTTGACGATCTCATGGAGAGTGCTAGTGATAACTGCGAAATAGAAAAAGCATTTACCAAGTATGTCCACCACAGAAATCTCAGCATTTTATACCTGGTACAAAACATATTTTGTCAAGGAAAAAAAAGCCGCATGATAAATTTAAACATAAAGTACATGTTCCTTTTTAATAACCCTCGGGATAAATTGCAAATTATAACGCTAGCGCGACAAATGTATCCAGGAAAAACACGCTATTTCTTAGAAGCTTTTGAGGATGCCACGTGGGTGCCTTATGGGTATTTGTTGCTAGAGTTAAGAGCCGACACCCCTGAGGATCTTCGCTTGAGGACGGGTCTGTTTCCTCCAGCGTTACTGGCTGTGTATGTTCAAAAGAAAAATACTTCTAAAAATGTGAATTTTAAACAAAATCAGACATTCTACACTGCGACCATAGTGTTATAAAGATGTCGGAGAGAATATGGCGTAACTGGAAGCTCTTAAAAGCACTGATGAAGGCCCCGCCTTCTATCAGAAAATCTATTTTGTGCAATGCGAGTCATGATTTAATTACAGCTATAGGGGAGATTGCATAAAACATCTTAAAAGATCGAATCCCTCTGAAAGAGCAACAAAAAAATACTAAAAAAGTGGTGAAAAGTTATAAAAACCATAAGTAATAAATCTCACAGCATAAAGAAAAAGAAGCAGCTACTAAAGCAGACTGGTGGCTTTATAGGTACTCTTTTAGGCTTTGCAATCCCAATAATAACAAGCCTGCTTACTGGCAAATAATGGAACATACCGAGAAAATGTATCTTGTTCCCAAGCAGGAGCTAATAAAACTTCGGCCCCCTACTACAGCCATTCGCCAAAGCGTTATCCAACGTCTTGATGGTGAAATTAGTGAGATTTTACACTGTCGTGACATGCCGGATGACGTGAAAATTTAAAAAATATAGTGATGTACTGCAGAGATACTTGGTTCATGCTAAACAAGATGCTAAAGAACTATCAACTTTAAAGATCATTAACACTCCAGAATCTCATCACCAACAATTGTCAATTTCATCTGTTGATAAAAGTCCCGCTGTCAATGAAATTGTAAGTCATGTAAATCCACGATATACTGTAAAAAGAATGCAGAACTTCTACTAAACAAGATGTTGCAAAACACAAATATTACATCGTGGAATGATAAAAGCAAGTTTATTTTCAAAGGTACTGTAATACCCGGCTCTAATGTGCTGGATTTGGTGCGTAACACAACTCAGAGCCATGCCCTAACTGGCAGGAATTGACCAAGGGGCTGGAATACATTTATGCACGCTATGGCCGAGTTAAATATGCCATCCACAGTTGTGGGCAATTCCGCAACTAGAGTCCATTTAGATAAATTAAAAATGCCCATGAATGAAACTGATGGCGTGTATAATCCTCGAACCCTATCCACCCCCAGTCGGGCGATCTGTCCATTACACTTCTCACCATTAGGTATCACACAAGGTCCACTGATGCCTAAAAAAAGTACTCTTCCGGTACTACAATCCATGTGGCTCATTATGTAACATTGGTTCTGTTCAATTGTAATGCATTAAATTATTATGTAAGAAATATGATGTATATATTTATAATAAATATACTAATTGTTATATATGAATGTAATGCTTTTTGTTACACTTTATACTGTCCTGTATTATATATATATATATTGATTTGATTAACTGCAGGGCAGTGTGATAAATAAAATGTAATTGAGTGTACTTCTAAAATGAGAGTGTAAATGTCAAATCTAATGCTTTACAAAAATGTATTTGATTGTTGTTCAATAAACACAATTATATTTTTCATAAAAATGGTGTCTCATTTTTATTTACAATTCGAATAAAATGTTTCCTTTATTAAAATATTGGCCATATAAATAATATGCCCAATGAATCGATACTAATTAAAGTATAAAAAGGCTATAAAAGGGTCCCTTTATTGGCCATATAAAAGCGTATCAAACACAGCCTTTTATATCAAACACTAGCGATTGATATAAAAGTGATTCGATCATGACCCTTTTATTCTACTTTTATTTCTACTTTCTTAAAAGGCCTATAAGAGAAAATAATTGGACATATATATATTTGATATGAAAGATGTTTCATAGGACAAAATATTTATATCAAGTTGATATAAAAGTGTATCAAACACAACCCTTTTATAACAATTTGATATCAAATTGTATAAAAGGGTCGTGTTTGATACACTTTTATAGGGGCGCTGCACCTGTCAGATTTCTTTTTGACGAGTAATACAGCCCCCTTACTACTTATGTTACAATAAATATTACTGGAAAGGTAAGTAATTGTTTACTGGTCTTATAGCAAGAAGACCCCTGAACACAATAAGAAACACCAATGGATATACCATTGAAGAGTAGTCTTACCTGGGTTTGGATTTTCGTGATGTTGATGATAAACCTGGTTCTGATCCAAAGAAAGTTGAATGACTTTGCTTTCTTCTGGTTGGGTCTGAGAGGTCCCATCTCTACAAAGAAGTTGTCATGATCCCAGTGCAGGTTTTTTGAGCTGCACACCGGGGGTTAATGTCTGGAGCTCTGTGCAGGTTTTGACCTGCACACTTGGGGTTAATGATTGTGGCCTCTTTCTGGTTCTGGGAGAGCTTCATAAACCCCTGGGTAGCTTCAATCCCTGCCAGTTATACTTTTGCCTTTGGTCTAGTGTGCTGACCCCCGTGTGCTTGTGTGTTGCTATAGCTTGTTTATATGGTTCTGACCCGATTCTGTTTCCCGTTGTGAGTTTGCCTGTTGATTTTGTACTGCGTTATTATCTGTGTATGACTCATCGTCTGTGACTTGACTACTCTCTGCTCGCCCCTCTTGTACCTTGCAGCTATCTGTGTATGACTCATTGGCTACGTCCTGACTATTCTCACTGTCTATGCCCCTTGGTAACTTTGTCTCGCAGTTACTCTGCTAGGAATTGTCTTGCAGCTCCTAGCTCTGTGGAGTTTAGGCCACGCCTCTAGCAGTCACGTGCTTCAGGTCCTGCAGCTCTGAAGTACGCATCTATTCGGTTGCTGCCCGCTCCACAGGTAGCTTTGAGCACAGTTCGCTTTACTCAGGACACGCGCACTGGCTCAGTGAGCAAGTTCAGTGCGGTGTCTCCTGACAGAAGTTCTCAGAAATAATTCAACAAGACATGAACTTATAACATTTATAGGGAAGTATCTACCTGAAATTTATGTCCATCCTCCTCATTGGCTAACTGGGTGTCAATAGCCTCCATTGAATTACAGATTAAGGTGTCTCCTAGAAGTTGGACATTCAAGTAGACCTAATTGTTCTTTATTTACTCTGTTAAAAGAGCTGGTTGTGCCTTTATAGTATCAGGGAGGTGCCAACCTTAGTATTGTTTGTTCCTAGTAAAATGCTAATTTAATCAGTTCTGAATGTACTCTGCCCCCTACAGTCACATCTCAACCTCCTGCTTTCACCAAAAGAGAAACTGGTTCCATCTCTTCATATAAATATACATTTGTTATGTACGATTCTTTCATCCATTGTTTATAGCCATAAACTGACCCAACAAATCTTACAGAATAGTCTTGAACCAACTGACATTATTATTATTACAAGGAAATAACAGAACTGTCTATTTATTTTTTTTCTTAAAGCATTAGAACTGATCGTCTCCCGAGAAAATCCGGCACACTGGACTAGTGTTTAGAACAAATATGAGCGTTCATTGTTTGAAATGCATAATCTCTCATTTCCACCACACAGACAATGCTCATTATGTCTTACAGGTTTTGCAAGTAATAAGCTATCAATTTTTTTCGTATTATTGCTTTAATCTTTTTTTGCAAATGGTTGGATAAACAAACAGCGGGTGAAATAAATATTAAACTAGTCTTCAATTTTGTGAGTAAATGCATTTTTAAACGTGCTATTGACATGAAATTCTCACTAGATGTCGGTAACAAACCATCCAATCCACACATGCAAAGA
Source organism: Dendrobates tinctorius (assembly GCF_039654945.1). NCBI lineage: Eukaryota > Metazoa > Chordata > Amphibia > Anura > Dendrobatidae > Dendrobates > Dendrobates tinctorius. Next base: position 29,018,615 of record NW_027361761.1, read on the forward strand.
AATCAGCCATAGATGTCCATAAGTGAAGTTGTTTAATAATGAGAAACGACACAGGGTAAAATGGAGTTTGAGAAACCCCTTCTGAGGAAGCCATGCGAAGGCAATGTTATGATATAATTTCATTTTGTGTTTTTTTTGTATACACTTTTTCATCTTATATACAGCTCTGGCAAAAATTAGAGACCACTTTGAACTGTTCAGTTTGTCTGATTTTTCTCTTTATAGGTATATTTTTGAGTAAAATGTCAATTGTTCTTTTAGTCTACAAACTTCTCACAACATGTCTCCGAATTTCTAAGCAATAAATTTTGTATTTTTTTCTGACAAAGAAAAATGGTCAAAATTAAAAAACAGTGCGTTCGGACCTTAAAATAATGCAAAGGAAACAAGTTCATAATCATTTAGAAACAACAATACTAATGTTTAAACTCTGGAAGAGTTCAGAAATCAATATTTTGAGGAATAATCGTGATTTTTAAGAATAGCTTTCATGTGACTTGGCATGCTTTCCTCCAATCTTTCACACTGCTAATGGTGAAAAAATGTAAGCAGTAGTTCTTTGATGGCTTGTGACTATCCATCTTCCTCTTAATTACATTCCAGAAGTTTTAAATGGGGTTCAGGTCTGAAGAATGAGCTGCCCATGACAGGGTTTTGATGATGTGGTTTCTTATTTTTTGCCAGAGCTGCAATTACAACTATCGTTGTATCTTGATTCAGAGTCTTTCGGGTTTGTATGGATGACATTTCTCTGTAAAATAGTTACCACTGACACTAATGCTTTTTTATTTTCTCCTGGACCTGATTTTGCACCATACACATTTCTCTATTTTTTCTATTTTTTATTTTAAATGGCTTTAATATGTATATCCCTATAAATTAATGTACGAATAAAGGATTACTGCATTTATAATCATTGGAGAAGTCTCTTTATTTCTATCAGACTTATAGATATGATGAAAAGATGCAGAAGTCATGTACAAGATAAATATGAGAAATAAAATATAAATCATATTTCCCCACAATATGTATCTTAAACTTTTTTTTCCTAATGGTTATTAAAGGTTGTTCTTTTTTCCTTCACCCCTGAGCCTGTTTCCTCCTCTGTTGTGGCCAGGCCAAATTTTATATTTCTGACCAGTGTCACTTTGTGGTAAAAACTCTGCAACTCTTCAGTGTGTCCCAGTGATTCTAAGATTTTTATTTTGTGAGACACTGTAGTTTTAGTAGTAAATTCAAGTTGATATTTTTTTGCATTTACTTGTGAAAATTGGAGTTTTGGAGAAAATTTTGAAAAATGTTAAATTTTCAAACTTAATTTATTCACCTTTGAACTAGAAAGTCTTATGACATAAAATGGTTAATAAATGCCATTTGCCACATGACAACTTCACATCAGCATCGTTTTTAAAACATTGATTTTTGGGGGGGTCAGAAATTAGAAGGGATAAAAGTTGATCAGCACTTTATAATTTTTCCAACAAAATTTACAAAACTATTTTCTTTCAGGACCAGTTCTCATTTGAAGTGACTGAGGAGTGTCACTTTAGGCTATTTTTTGTCATATAGGACTTGCAACATGCTCAAAACCACTCTCAGTAAGTTTATCAACCCTTCAAGTACTTTCCAGGAATTAAAGCAACGTGGAAGAAAAAATATGAAAATTCTACTACTTCCTACATATAGGTTGAACCTGACATGCCATAACAGTAGAAATTCCCACAAATGACCACATCTTGGATACTAAAGCTCTTTATATATTCATCTTGGGGTGTATAGATTGTTTTAACTTTCACGCAATGCACAGAATTTTATAACATTACAATTTTTAATACTAAAATGTTGCTTCAGCCCCAAGATTTGAATTTTCAAAAAGAATAAGAGGAAATGAATGGTACAATTTGTTTCGCTATTTCTCCTGAGTACCACAATATCACGTATGTGATTGAAAACTACTTTTGAAGCACAGAGTAAAACTCTGAAGGGAATAAGTGACATATTCGATTTAAGAGCTTGCTGGATTGGTTTAAGGATGTCATGTCACATTGGGAGAGAGAGTATAAAAGGGTATAAGCCAGCTCACCAGTAACCGCCACTGGTGCTCCGAACTCCATGCAGACAAACGTGAAAAACGATAAGCCAAAAAAGTTTGGTTCCAGCTCTTCAAAAACAATTTTCTTTATTAATATTAAAATTAAACATATGGTGACATGCTCTCCTGAGGGCATTACCAAAGCACGAACAGAGGTTTTTTCCAAGCCATGCCAATATTAGTACACAGCCTTCTATATAGAGGTATAGAGGGGGAATCACCAATAGCGATACATCTTAAGATCACATGACATATATCGGAAATGTCCTTTACATGCTGAAAACATAAAACATAGCATATTACTTAAAAATAAAAAATAATTACGTTAACAATAGTATAACATTAAATCGTTACATTTGTTTAATCCACCAGGGAATCTGGTAGTTATATGATAGATCCAGAAAGCTTCACCTGTGAGGAGATGCTGCCTGGTATCTCCTCCACGTAGAGGCATGCTAATATGTTCAATTCCTTGAACCTGAAAATATGCTGTATTACAGGCATAATGTGTAATAAAATGTTTTGATGCGGCTGACACATTGCGATCCAAATTATTGGTATTAGTAATATCATACAAGTGTTCTTGAATGAGTTCTTTAAGTTTTCTGGAAGTACACCCCGCATGAGAGTTTTGCAAGCACTGCAATCTATTTTGGAGACTACATTTGTAGAATTACAATTAATATATTGTTTAATTATAAAATTAACTGATTATTGGTAGTCTGATGTGTATTTGCAGGTTTAACAATTATTTGGACATTTAAAAAAAAACCTCTGTGCTTTGACAATGTCTTCATGAGAGCAAGTCACCATATTTTCAATTTTAATATGACCAAATAAAAGGAGAATGTTATTATGGAGCTGGAACTAAGCACTTTTTTTGACATTGGGAGAGACACAAAGGTGCAAGAAAAGTAGAACTCCTCATAAGTGCTTCCAATTTACAAACTACACCACCAAATGAATTCATCTAGGGCTGTAGTGAGCATGTTGATTCCATGGTTGTGTCACGGAATTTCATACCATTGGGCAGTGAAGAAAAAATTATTAAATTTTCTACTGAGTACGTCAAGGAGCTAGTACTTCAGAAATCCCCATAAATGGCCCGATTTTACAAATGCACCACCAAATGAAATTATCCAGGGGTACAGTGAGTATGTTGACACTGCATGTCTTTCAAATTTTATACGATTTGGTGGGGAATAATCAAAAATGTAACTTCTACTGCTAAAATGTTGTCTTTGCCCCAAATATTTAATGTTTATAGGGGCTAATAGGAGAAATGACAACACACTGTGAAGTCCATTTTTCCTGAGTGTTCAACACCCTACATGTAATCAAGAAATACTTTTCAGTCACAGTGAAAAGCGCAGGCGGGAAGGAGCGCCATACTTTAGTGTAGATTTTGCTGTTATGATTTGGTGTACCTGAGTGGAGACTTTCTTTTTTGTGGATGGAGTTGAAGCATTTATTAGGAACATTTTACATTAAATTTTGGATCCCATTTATCCTGCAATCTTCGCTGAGCACTTACATTGGGGATTCCATCTAAGGCCGGGTCCTGCTAGTGAATCTTGCATGGGACACAATATGCTAATCACACTTGGCTCCTGCTCTGCTGTGAGTGTGATCTGAGGGCCAGTGCTGTGTTTCTGATCCTCTTGCATGACAGGATCGCAGCACAACTGCAGAGGAATGTAATCTTTCCATCTGCTGCCAGCATTGGCGGGAATCACACTGAGCTCGGGTGAAGTTTCACACGCACCCATTAACTTATATGGTTGAGTCTGACTGTGATCTTTGGGAGGCAGAAAGAAAAAAATCAATTGCAGGTGAAGAATTGGTTTTATTTTTTATGCCGTGCCTTGTGAGATAAGTGATTTAAATGACTTTATTCTAAAGATCGGTGCAATTACAGCAATACCAGATTTATATAATTTTTTTTTTTGTCGATCATACACAATTTCTTTTGTCAAACGAGTTTTGCATCACCATATTTTGAGCGTTATAATTTTTCTTTTCTGCATCTCTGCTGACTGTCATGTTAGGGCTTGTTTTTGCAGGATTAGTTGATGTTTTTATTGGTGTCATGTTTGGGCACAATATTTTTTGATAATTTTCTATTCCAATTTTTGGGAGACAATTGCTGGTTCTTATTGATTCTAAGGTATTTTCTATACTGCTCACTGTGTCGTGAAAGTGATAAGGCAGAGTTATTTTTCTGGTCAGTATGATTATGGCGATACCACATATGATTGTGCAACCTTCTGCTGCTTTTACAGAATAACAGCTATTTTAAAGACAAAATAATTATTTTTGCATCACTTTATTCTGAGAGCTATGGCTTTTTCATTCTTCCACTGAGGAAGCTGTATGGTGGCTTGTTATGTTTGCGGGACAATATTGTTTCTGCAATACCATGTTTGCTTACATTCCACTTTTATGGTATTATGATGGAAAAAAATATTTTTTTTATATTTTTTCTCCTTTTTTATACTTAGTTCTTCTATGGGATTTTTACTTTTATCACTTTGTTTGCAGATATGCTGCACCAGCATTGCAATACATTATACAGTACCTGTCAGTGATGCACTGACAGAAGCCTCATACACAATGCTACTGGTTTGGTCAAAGCAGGCCATCATCGCTGGCAAACCTGGATGTCTTTATGATGACCTTGAGTTGACGTGGCATTGTTCTGGTCCTTGCAATGTCATCACGGGGTAGCTTTATTTAGGGGGATATATAGCCTAGGGGGATAAATAGTCCTGGTTATGACAGCAGTCGGTGCTTGGCTTTCATCTAACCAAAGCTTCAGATGGTGATTGTGCTGGCATAGCTACTGTGACTGGATGATTGCCATGATGTTAGTTTACCTCATTTTGGGGGAACCTCTTCCAGACCAAGACATAAGCTCACATCAAACATTGTGTTAATCTGTTTTTGGCATAAATTTCTTGCATAGAATCCAACTTCATTTCTGTCCCACTATTATATTACAGTATACAGTATATACAGTATTTTCTATAATCCCAAAAATTTTGTTCCAAATAACCCTGGACCCGAGAGCAGCTCCATAGCGCATGTATGTTATCTATCTCCTCACCACACTGGAGAAAACTTGTGTCTTTATAAGAGTAAAACTTGTGGAGATTTCCAAGAGGCAGAGCCAAGGAATGGCCGCTTTTTAGCAGAGCTCCCCGCTGGCCTACTCTCCTATGTGACCATCTCCTTGTTTGTGAGTGGGGGGAGCACCTGGACAGGGGGCTTGTCTGTCGGGTCTGCTTTTCCAGGCTCCACGGCAGGCTCCAAGCGCAGGAGACGTCATGCAGTGTGGTACCTGCCACGTGCAAGCTGTCAAGACAGAGGGACACTCGGGCACATGCTCCCCTTGCTCTTAGATTAGAAGACAGGGAAGTGGTCCCGAGATAACAAGTGACCACCTGCCGGGGGAAAAAAAACTGAGGCTCTGAAGATCTGAACGTTAAAGCTGGAGTCACACATAGCGACTCACCAGCAATCCCAGCAATGATATCATCGTGTCAGGATCGCTGGTGAGTCGCTATGTGATCGCTGGTGAGCTATCACACAGACAGCTTCACCAGCGATCAGCACAGCGACGCCGAGCATGCGGCATCGCTGTGTTCGTTAGTTACCAGCGCGCTGATGCAGGGAGCTGGCAACTAACATACACATCGGGTTTCCAAGGGACGTGTGTCCCTTAGATACCAGATGTGAACGTTAGTTACCAGCTCTTCCTGCATCAGCGCGCTGGTAACGTACACATCGGGTATCTAATGGACGCCCGTCCCTTGGATACCTGATGTGTACGTTAGTTACAAGCAGATCGCTGGTCTCCCACCTGTCACATGCAGTGATGCATGCTGACCAGCGACCAAAGAAAAGTCCAGAGGTTTTCCAGAGCGATCAGCGATACCGGCAGGGGAGCTGGTCGCTGTTCGCTGTCACACACAGCGATCTCGCTGGTGAGATCACTGTTATGTCACAAAACTTGTGACTCTGCAGCAATCTCGCTAGCGAGATCGCTATGTGTGACGGGGCCTTAACGCATCTAGGGCCGGAGGCGGTGAGTGCAGTGGCAACGGGGGAGGGTTAATTACATCAGACACCATCTCCCTGCCACTCTCAATTCTCTGCAGCGTCTCTGCATTACACTCTGTCTGTGAGCTGCACTGTTGTAAGTTGCTGATCATCTCCTCAGAGGTGACAAGCAATAAAGCACTCAAGGTTTATCTGGTATGAAATTAACCCCTGAGGCTCCTCTACAGAGCTCAAATAAATCAGCCTGGGAAGTCACAAGGGGAGTATCTTAGAGACCAGACATATTAGGGTGTGTGCACATGCTGCAGATTCTGCTGCGGATCGGCAGTGGATTTGGTCCTGTGGATCCACAGCAGTTTCTGCTGCGTTGTATAGTACCATTATAATCAATGGAAAATGAAAACTGCAGTGCACACAGTGCGGAATTTTCTGTGTGGATTTGCTGCGGTTTTAAATATGCAGCATGTCAATTCTTTGTGCGGATTCCGCTGCGGTTTGGCACCTGCTCCATGGCAGGTGTCAAACCGCAGAGGAAACCCACAGGCTAAACCGCAGAAAATCTGCAGATAAACTGCAAGTCTTTTGATCTGCGGTTTTACCTGCGGATTTAGACAAATCTGCATGGAAAATTCCACAGCAGAATCCGCAGCATGTGCACACACCCTTATAGGACTTAAAGGACAGCTGATATTGATCTTATTAACCCCTTAGCAGTGGTTTAACCTGTTGAAGTAATTTATTTACAACTCAGAGGTTTATATTGGTCCTCTCTGACTTTCAAGGTTTTTAAACCTCTACAAATAAAGGTCAACAGCAAGAGATTAATATTCTACACGCTCCATGCAGGAGTTACGTGCTACATAGCAGATTATAATGTAACATTCCTTAACTGAGACATTACCGCCTTCTATCTTATTTTCCATTGTCGCTGGGTATGGATAAATTTGTGGGCAAACAAACTAAAGGAGGCCTTGCCTCCTCTCAAAACCAACAAGGCTCATCCTCGCCTAAATCTACCTCTGATACCAGTAGCGAGACGTCTCATTAAATAGCGGGACACCATCATGGAAAGTCTTATGCCCGAAATGGATTCCAGATTTGCCAGTCTTCAAACATCAATAGACTCTTTAATATCACAAGTTAATAGTCAGGGCACTCACTTGGATGAGGCCAAACAACAGATCTCTGATCTGGAGGACGTTACCAGGGAAATGGCAGAACGTCTAGAGGGAAAAGAGAAAGTCGTCACAGAGCTTCAATCCAAAGTGGACGATCTTGAAGCAATAACTTGAAACTGATAGGCATACCGGAGTCCATGCATGCCTCTGAATTGCTAAAACTAATATCTGAATGGCTGCCGAACGCCTTGGAGATTCACCTAATATCGGATTCAATGGGGGTGGAGAGAGCACATAGAGTAGGCCAGCAGAGGGGAAAAGACAATGATAGACCCACAGTGGTGATATTCAAGGTCCTTGACTTTCAAGACCAAATTAGCCTATTCACTGCTTACAGGAAGAGTGCCCACCTATCCTACGAAGGGCACAAAGTTATGATGTTTCAGGACTACTTGGCTATGGTGATGACCAGACGCAGGGCCTTCAACCTGGTGAGTAAGCTGCTGGCTGACAAAAGCATCAGGTTCGGCCTACCATATCCTGTGATACTGTGCTTTAACCTATCTAGGAAAAGCTGGGTTCTTGAAGACCCAGTGAAGGCCTTGGAGGTTGTGTGGGAAACCTCCCAGCTACTGTGACCGAGATCCAGAGTGGCTTACTCAGTGACATTACCATGAATCACATATGGTGATGTTAACTGACATCTGTTTATGTTGTTTTTTGCTGTATTTTTACTTCTGCATCTAACGTTGGGATGCGGACTTAAGGGAATTATTGAATTTGTCACACAGTTACAAATTTTGTGGGAGGGGGAGGTTTTTTGGGGAGGGGGTCTCTGCATTCGATTTCAGGTAATCAACTATCCAGGGATTCTACTGTTAGGTAACGGTTACATCTAATCATATTTCCCGCACTGGAGTGGGTTAATGGTAGATATCAATAGGCAAAAAATGTCCGCTGTGACATCTCTTTTTTTGGTGTTCCTGTAATGTCAATGGCCTAAATTCCCTGGTCAAAAGGAAAAAAATCTTAAATTATCTGCATCGAGAAAATTTTCATATTGTACTTTTGCAGGAGACACTCTGGGTAAAGGGCAATCATTTGGTGTTTTCCAGTAAAAAATTTGTCATGTGCAGAAGCTTCTTTTACTAAAAAACAGAGGGGTGTTGCTATAATGCTAAACATAAATGTCAGCCATGACATAGTGGATGTGCTAGAAGATCCTTCAGGGAGGTTTGTCTGTGTTAAGCTGGTCATAGAGGGGACGACCTACAGTGTAATTAATATTTATGCGCAAATTCGTCAGATCCGCTATTTTGAACTAGTGTGCTAAAATAAATCGGGGGTTGGGACACCTCCTATATGATTGTGGGTAGTGATTTTAATGAGGTGCATGACATTGAGATGGATAGATCTGGCTCTGTCTCCTCATATACCTACGCAAGGGAGACTAATACAATATTTTATAGATCATCTGACTCTGCTGGATGTTTGGAGAGTGCAACACCCTGTGGAGAGAGAGATTACTCCCACTATTCACATGTTCGCAATTCCCATGCTAAAATTGATTACTGGTTGCTGAGCCTCTGTCATGCCAAGAATCTCACATACCAAAATTCTGGACGCACATATCTCAGACCATGCACCAATATCTTTCAGCCTAAAACTTACTAACCAAATTTATTTTCATAGGAAATGGAGGTTTCCTTCATACCTATATCACTCAGATGATTTCAAAAAATGTATACAATTCTCATGGGATACGTACAAATCTGATAACCAAATACACTATGAAACACCAATTCTTTTCTGGGATACCTCTAAAGCAGTGTTGAGAGGACAAATAATTGCGTTTACAATTCAATAAAAAAAAAGCTGCAGGAACGGACCCTGGCAGCACAAAGGGCTTAAACTTCAGCATATAAAAATTTTAAACTTTTCACCCATCACAAAAAAACAATATATCAAGGCAAAAGAATTGTCGGATGCACTAGCTCATGAATGGGCAACTTACGCTATTGATCTCCAAAAGCAAAAAAATTTTTAAATGGGGCAATAAACCTGGCAAATTAATTGTGTCTCTTACCAGACCATACAGAAAGGTCACAATGATTCACAAAATTTGGACCAAAGAGGGCAGAGTGTTGACAGAGAATGGGGAGATTGTAGAGGAATTTAGATACAGGAAAGATGTATATCTTTGGACCATGTTAGCCAGTAGATAGAAAAATATCCAGAATTGAGAGTCCTCAGTGGTTGATACCTTTTAATGGGTTACTGAAAAGATGGTATCAACCACTGAGGACTCTCAATTCTGAATTTTTTTTAGAGGAATTTAGATAATTTTTTTGGCTCCCTGTATAGAGCAGAGAAGAGAGAGGGGGAAGATATTCTAAACTTTATACAAACAAAGGTGGCACCTTTACTAACAGAGGAACATAGGGAAATTCTCAACGCCCTTATATCCCCTTCAGAGGTCATCCAAACTATCGGCTCCTTGAAGCTCTCAATCTCCTGGCCCTGATGGGTATAGTAATGAATTTTACAAAATATTGGGAGGAAGTATAGGGACCCATCATAGTGAAGTCTTTAATCAATTGGTTTGGTTGGGGCAGCTCACTAATAGTTTTAACGAAGCAGACATAATAGTGTTCCTCAAACCAGGCAAACATCTAATGTATTTAAAAGCTGATCATGTGAACAATACCTATATGAGCAGGATTCATAAAGACGCTTCCTAATGTGGGAACGCTGTGTAGGACGGCTCTTTATGTGCATGTCACACAAGAGTGGCGGGAATCTCCCAAGCCTTGCATGAGCAAGGAACTAATGGATTAAAAATACATGTGACATGCGCAAAAGTGAACAGGTAAGTTGGACTGTGTTCACACCACCCAAAGACTGAAACACAAAGAAAAAACACAGTATGACAAACGTGTTCACTTTAATCCATTAGCTCCTTGTTACACAAGAGAGGGGCGGGAATCTCCCAAACCTTTGGGTGAGCAAGGAACTAATGGATTAAAAACACATGTGACATGCACAAAAGTGAACACGTTTGTCATACTGTGTTTTTTCTTTGTGTTTCAGTCTTTGGGTGGTGTGAACACGGTCCAACTGACCTGTTCACTTTTGTGCATGTCACATGTGTTTTTAATCCATTAGTTCCTTGTTCATGCAAGGTTTAGGAGATTCCCGCACCTCTCTTGTGTAACATGCACATAAAGGGCCATCTTACACAGCGTGCCCACATTAGGAAGAGTCTTTATGAATCCTGCTCATATAGGTACTGTTCACATGATCAGGTTTTAAATACATTAGATATCACTGCTCCGAGATGGGTATACCGTCATTTTGGTGGAGTGGCTTAGTATAAGTTTTTTGCAAAAAATGTATCCACTAAATACCCTGTTTTTGTTGTAATTTTTTACTAGAACTTGCTGTATACTGTTATATTTTTTACAACAGAGTATTTTTGCACGACTGCGTGACTTACTTTCTGGTAATGCTCTTTATTCCGATATTGTGATTTTTACACCTGCCAAATAGCTTGCTACTTCAAGATTTGTACGTATATCTTATTGTAATGCTCTTTAATTCAATAAAACATGTTGGGGAAAAAAAGGTAAAACTTGTCCTGTCTCTGGAATAAGAAATGTAAATGATCTGCAACAACCAATTCCAAAAGAGTTAGGACAATGTGTAAAGTATACAAGAATGCAATAATTTGGAAACTTTAGACTTGCTTTATTCGCAAACTTATGCAAGACAAAATCCGGCAAAGAAGATCCGAGACAGTGGAGAAGTAAAAAACCTACATCATGTCACGATCTAGTCCAGAGTTTGTTTTTTGCTATCTTTTCTCTGGACTGGTCATGTGGGGGTTAAATCCCTTCTGCCTAGTTTTGGAGCTGGCTGGGCTATTTCAATCCTCTGCAGCCTGTGGGTCAGTGTCAGCTATAGTGCAAACTTCCAGGCTAGAGCCACTGACCTGTATACATTAGTGATCCTTCTGCCTCTGACTACCTGTACTTGTGTATGACTCGACCTGATCTCTGGACTTTGCCTCTTGTTTTCTGTCTGATATCACGCTCCCCGACTGGCTTCGACTCTTGCTTGTACCCCGACTACATCTTGCGTCTCATGTTTTGGATAACACGTTCCCAGTAGGCTCTGACTTCATGCTTGTTCCTGATGACATGCTTTGCTGTTACCTCTGGTACTTCATATTCTTGTTTGTTGCCAACTTTGGCTTGTCTGACCACTCTCTCATTAAATGTGACACCTGTACTGCTCCTCTGTGTTATTATGCTGTGTGTGTGCAACCTTTTTTCCCTCACCTGCACCACCTGGTGGAGGTTGCGCTAAACTGCACTGCAGCAGCACATTACACATCACTCAAGAACGGGACAACAATCCTCTCCCAAAACTGCAGAAGTTCTCTCCTCAGATTTCAGATTTCTAAAGAGTGGTGACAAAGGAATGCACAATGGTGGACAAGACCCGGGCACAACAGTTTTGACAAGTACATCTTAATTGTTTTGAAATTGGGGTTATATTATGTAATAATCAAAGCTGTGCTGTGGCAGGCAGATAATCAATTTATGGAGCAACTTACATATTTTAAACCATTTATATGCCCTAGGGGATCAATTTTATCCCATTTGTTTGATAGTCAGAAGGAAGGTTCCTTGCTAGCCTTCTGCTGTAAATTGCTTTAATAAATCCATGATCGGCCATTTTTATCAACAGATTAATGTACTAATTGCAGTTAAGTCAGAATATCACAACTTAGTAGATGTGATTTTTTTTTTTTTTTTCTCCAGCTGCCACCTAGCATTTGTCCTGATGATAAATGAATTATGTCCCGGGTCAGGAAGCAGAAAATTTAAACTCCCTTCATTTTCATCAAGTTTATCTAACTGTATGCAAGATCCTATCCATCCTCCAGTCAAATATTATTCCACTTTGATGCAAAAAAGTAAATTGTGCTATTCTGACTGAGACATTACCCATCTTAAAGTGCCGGGTGATTCAGGTGCAGGCCTATAAGTTAACCAAACTTATCCATTACCACCAGCCCTCACAAGTATGAAGGGAAAGGTGGATGAGAATAAAGAATGAATTCTAACTATAAATAATCCATGCATGATATTGAATAATTTTCTAAGGGCCATTTCGAAGAATAAAAAGTACTGTACAGGATAAGGGGGAGATGTCAGATCATAATTGATACAGTTCTACTCAACATGGAATGTTTTATTTTTTCCACATTTTCTTTTTTTTTTTTACTAATCTCCTTTTGTTATCAGAGACCATATATTTAACCTAATGTTTTCAACGCAGGGATGAAAAATTGTTACAGATATAGACACAGATATTTTAATCACAATTGCTCAGCCACAACTTATCTCTGTTAAAGGATGCTAAATATTTCATCAATATTGCAAGTAATAAGCTATATACCAGTGGTGTTCCTTTCTCATAAGTTATATTAAAAGGGTTAGATATACAGTATTGTGGAAACGTTTAAGGCATGTGCAAAGTAACAAGCTGACAAAAATAGAAGTCTTAATCTTTTATTTTAATCAATTAATAAATTACAAAATGATTGAAGAAAACAAATCTAAATGACATGAATATTTGGTGACCACCCTTTGCCGTCATCAGTTCTTTTAATTACTTGAACTTGCACACAGTTTTTGATGGAATTCAGCAGGGAGGTTTTTCCAAATATCTTGGAGAACTAACCACCTCTTCTTCAACTGCCAGGTATGCGCCATACTCAGACATTTGGTTTCCATAGAAAATTAAAGTAATAGAATATGGAGAGAACTGACTGTCGAGAACAGGGACATTGAGAGAAGAGATTGTCAAACATACATATGGCTTCTCTGGACAATAACTTCCAACAAGCAGGTGGTGGAATGCATTCTGGACATTGTCTCCAGTGGCTGTAGACTTGGTACATGGAGTCATTTTCCATTGCTTCGAACCAGGGAAAATATCCAGTTAAAGCAACAAAGAGCAGAACCCCAAAAGCCCAGCAATCAATAGTAGGGCTCAGGAGTAAATATTCTCCCTCTTTCAAGTTGCACAACTCTGGAGACATGTACGGGATAGTATGTGACATGGATGACACATAGTATCCTGTAGGTTGGGTCAAACCAAAGTCACTCAGCTTTACTTGATAACAATCTTCGTCCATTAGCAACACATTGTCCGGCTTCAGGTCTCTGGGCACCAACCCTCTAGTATGCATGTAGTCTAGAGCTGAAGAGATCTGTCTTGCACACCTCTTCACAGTAGCCTCAGGAATTCCAACCTGCAGAAAAATTATACTTAGATTTATTTGTGCAGTGCCTTATCCAAATCAAATATACCAAACATTTAGGATGTTGCGATTTTTGGGACAGTGGATTCAATAGTGGATAAAACTGTTGCTGTGATTGCAATGTGGCATCACACAGTGCATTGTTATGGACCTCTCTTCCACCTCTGGAAAGGTTTGACGTATTCCCAAAACACCCTATACACATTAGAAAGCTAACTGGCTACCAGTTACAGGGATATCTAGATTCTCCCCAACTGTTGATGTATACCATTAGCCTATGGTGTTTTATAAACAAAGCATTGGTAGATTGGAGGAAATCATATGGAGTCGGCCTTACTTACCTCACTTTGTATGATATCATGCAAGGTGCCTGCTGCTGCCAACTCTTGACTCAATACATAGTGGTCAATTGTGCGAATAAAGACTGGATAAGTAGTAATAATGTGAGGGTGCTCAGATAAGGTGATTGAAAAAGAAAACTCTGTCAGAAAGGTTTTCAGTAGAGTTCTGTCCGAAAGGTTTTCAGTAGAGTTCTGTCCTTCCTCACTAATTTTGCAGCCATGGCTTTTTCTAGAAAACAAACAAAAAGAGTTTATAATAATCTCCCAGATCTTACATTGAAACTTTATATTCAAATACATAATCTCAATCACTGGCATAGGATATCTTTGGGGATTTCAATTCTTAATCCGCAATCTCATGTCATCTCATGCTTATTTGGTCAAAATCTATTTTTCCCAACCTCTTCATTTTCATACAGTATTTCTATAATCCAACATGGTGTCTGGCATTAATAGTTAGTTGTCCCCCATACACATGCAATACTGATCATTCAACAACAAATATGGGAGATTTGTATGGTTTTAGTCCTATATGTATGGGGAGTTTATAGCTGATGCTACTAGAATAATCTGGATTTTCCAATGACCTACAGAGAAATCTCTCTATGGCCAGTTAAAATCATTATCACTTTTTTTATTCAGAATTTGCCACTTTTATTTAAACAATTTACGTAAATGACCATCTTTCTTTTTGCCTTGTTCACATACCTGTTGATCTCTCCTGTGCCAGTACAACTTTTCCATATGACCCCTGGCCCAGCTCCTTGATGATGTTGTAGCATTCAGAAATATTCTGAATCTCCAAGACATGGAAGGCGGCCATTGCTGCTTGGAAGTTGATGATTCTTTTTGCTAAAGAACAAACTCCCTGTGACTCTGTAGGAAAATATAAGGATTATGATTAATAAAACATCATGTAATGAACATATTCCTGGTTTCTGTGAACATCTATCTTAATTAGGCTACATAACAATTTAGAAACCTATTAAGAAAGACATTGCCTTTCAGGAAAGGATGGTTGACAACCCTTGAAAAAAGGTATATTGGTGAGCATATTGGTTGTCATCAATCTTTCTATGAAGACATTGTATTCAAAGTCAATATAAGGATAATTCAAAACAGTTCTACAGTAATCCAAAAGTGTTAGTATCTAGAGATATTTTTAGTTATTAAAACATATGAAAACTATAATTTGTCACATTTAATGTTCCTAGAAAGGGAAGTAACTGTTTACTGGTCATATAACAAGAAGATCCCGAACACAATAATTAACACCAATGGATCTACTATAGAAGAGTAGTCTTACCTGGGTTGGGATCTTGGTGATGTTGATGATAAACTGGGTTCTGATCCAAAAAAAGTTGAATGACTTTGCTTTCTTCTGGTTAGTTCTGAGAGGTCCTATCTCCACAAAGAAGTTCTCAGGAATGATTCAACAAGACACATGAATGTCTAACTTTTATAGGGAAGTATCTACCTGAAATTTTTGTCCATCCTCCTCATTGACTAACTGTGTGTCAATAGCCTCCATTGAATTACAGATTAAGGTGTCTCCTAGAAGCCTAGAAGTCGGACATTCATGTAGACCTAATTGTTCTTTATTACCCTGTTGAAAGAGCTGATTGTTCCATTATGGTATGAGGGAGGTACCCACCTTAGAATCATAGAATCATAGAATTAGCATTGTTTGTTTCTAGTAAAATGCTAATTTACTCAGTTCTGAATTTATTCTACCCCCTACAGTCACATCTCAACCTCCTGACCTCCTGCTGCTTTCACCAAAAGAGAAACTGGTCCTATCTCTTCATATAAATATACATTTGTCATGCATGATTCTTTCATCCATTGTTTATAGCCATAAACTGACCCAGCAAATCTTACAGAATAGTCTTGTATCAACTGACATTATTATTATAAGGAAATAACAGAACTGTCTATTTTTTTCTTAAAGCATTAGAACTGATAATCTCCCGAGAAAATCCGGCACACTGGATCAGAGTTTAGAACAAATATGAGTGTTCATGGGTTGAAATGCATAACGACATTTGTCTGTGTGGTGGAAATGAGAGATTATGTCTTACAGGTTTTGCAAGTAATAAACTATCAATTTTTTGTAGTGATGCATTTTTTAATCTTTTTTGCAAATGGATGGATAAATAGAAACAGCAGGTGAAATAAATATTAAACTAGTCTTCAATTTTGTAAGTAAATGCATTTTTAAAGGTGCTATTGACTTGAAATTCTCACTAGATGTCGGTAACAAACCATCCAATCCACAAATGCAAAGAAATCAGCCATAGATGTCCATAAGTGAAGTTGTGTAATAATGAGAAATGGCACAGAGAAAAATGGGGTTTGAGAAACCCCTTCTGAGGAAGCCATACGAAACAAATTTCATAAAGTAATTTCATTTTGTGTTTTTTTTGTATATACTTTTTCATTTTACATACAGCTCTGGCAAAAATTAGAGACCACTTCTAAATGTTCAGTTTGTCTGATTTTTCTCTTTATAGTTATATTTTTGAGTAAAATGTAAATTGTTCTTTTAGTCTTTAAACTTCAGACAACATGTCTATGAATTTACAAGCAATATTTTTTTTCTGACAGAAAAATGGTAAAAATTTAAAAAAGTACGTTCAGACCTTTAATAATGCAAAGAAAACAAGTTCATTATCATTTAGAAACGACAATGCTAATGTTTCAACTCGGGAAGAGTTCAGAAATCAATATTTTTTTGGAATAACCATGATTTTGAGAACAGCTCTCATGCATCTTGGCATGCGTGCCTTCAGCCTTTCACACTGCTTCTGGCACAAAAATGTAAGCAGTTCTTCTTTGTTTGATGGCTTGTGACTATCCATCATCCTCTTGATTACATTCCAGAGGTTTTCAATGGAATTCAAGTCTGGAGAATGAGCTGCCCATGACAGGAATCAGATGTGGTGGTCTTTTAATTTTTGCCAGAGCTGTATTTACAACTATTGTTGTGTCTTGATTGAGAGACTTTCAGGTGTATATGGATGATATTTCTCTGTAAAATAGTTACCACTGATATTAATGCTTTTATATTTTCCCTTGGACTTGTTTGTGCACCAAACATATTTCTATATTTTAAATGGTTTTAATATGTATATCCCTTTAAATTAATGTACAAATAAAGGATTACTACATTTATAATCATTGGAGAAGTCTCTCTTTTTTCTATCAGATTTATAGATATGATGAATAGATGCAGAAGTCATGTACAAGATAAATATGAGAAATAAAATATTAATTTTTTCCCACAATATGCAGCTAAAACATTTTTTTCCTAATAGTTATTAAAGGTTGTTCTTTTTTTCCCTCACCCCTGAGCCTGTCTTCCCCGTTTTGGCCAGGCCAAATTTTACCATTCTGACCAGAGTCCTGTTATGTGGTGAAAACTCTGGAATGCTTCAGTGTGTCCCAGTGATTCTAAGATTTTTATTTTGTGAGACACGGTAGTTTGTTAGTAGTAAATTCAGGTAGATATTTTTTGCTTTCACTTGTGAAAAATGGAGTTTGGAGAAAATTTTGAAAAATGTTCAATTTTCAAACATATTCAGAATTGAGAGTCCTCAATGGCTGATTCTGAGGACTCTCAATTCTCAATATTTTTCTATCTACTGGCTAACACGGTACAAAGATATTCATCTGTCCTGTATCCATTTTCAAACTTAAGACTTTCTAGTTCAAAGGTGAAAAACTTCTGACATACAATTTTTACTAAATGCCATTTGCCACATCTCTACTTCACATCAGCATCATTTTTAAAACATTTATTTTTTGGGGGGGGTTCAGAAATTAGAAGGGAAAAATTATGAATTGCTGATTAACTTTTATCCAACAAAATTAACTAAACTATTTTCTTTAAGGACCAGTTCTCATTTGAAGTGACTGAGGAGTGTCACTTTAGGCTATTTTTTTATCATATAGGACCCACAACGTGCTCAAAACCACACTCAGTAAGTTTATCAACCCTTCAAGTGCTTTCCAGGCATTAAAGCAACATGGAAGAAAAAAATATGAAAATTCTACTACTTCCTACATAAAGATTGAAGAGCACCTGACATGCCAAAATAGCAGAAATTCCCACAAGTGACCTCACCTTGGAAGCTAAACCTCTTTAGGAATTCATCTGGGGGTGTATTGATTGTTTTAACTTTTATAACATAACAATTTTTATACTAAAATGTTGCTTCGGCCCCAGATTTGAGTTTTCAAAAAGAATAAGAAAATGAATGGTACAATTTGCTTCATTATTTCTCCTGAGTACCACAATATCACGTATGTAATTGAAAACTACCTTTGAAGCACAGGGTAAAACTCAGAAGGGAATAAGTGACATATTGGATTTAAGAGCTTGCTGGATTGGTTTAAGGATGTTGAGTCACATTGGGAGAGAATGAGCATAAAAGGGTATAAGCCAGCTCACCAGTAACCACCACTGGTGCTCGGAGCTCCATGCAGACAAACGTGAAAAACCATAGGCAAAAAAAGTTTGGTTCCAGCTCTTTAAAAACAATTTTCTTTATTTGGTCATATTAAAATTCAACATATGGTGACTGAGAACATTGCCAAAACACGGACAGAATTTTTTTCCAAGCAATGACAATATCAGTACACAGCCCTCTATATAGAGGGGAAATCACCCATAACGATACATCCTAAGATCACATGACATATCGAAAAGGTCCTTTACATGCTGAAAACATCAAACATCGCATATTACTTAAAAATTAACGATAAAAAATAAATACATTAACAATAGTGTAACATTAAATCGTTACATTTGTTTAATCCACCAGGGAATCTGGTATTTAAATGATGGATCCAGAAAGCTTAACATGTGAGGAGATGCCGCCTGGTATCTCCTCCACATAGAGGCATGCTAATATGTTCACATCCTTGAATCTGAAAATATGCTGTATTACAGGCATAATGTGTAATAAAATGTTTTGATGCGACTGACACATTGAGATCCAAATTATTGGAATTAGTAATATCATACAGGTGTTCTCGAATGCGTTCTTCAAGTTTTCTGGAAGTACACCCCACATATGAGAGTTTGCAAGCACTGCAATCTATTTTATGGACTGCATTTGTAGAATCACAATTAACATATTGTTAAAATTATAAAATTAACTGATTATTGGTAGTCTGAAATTTTTTTTATATAAATGCATGTTTGCAGGTTTAATAATTATTTGGACATTTAAATGCCTCTGTCCGTGTTATGTTGACACTGCATGTCCTCAGAATTTAATACGATTTGGTGGGGAATAAGCAAAAATGTAATTTCTACTACTAAAATCTTGTCTTTGCCCCAAAAATTACATGTTTATAGGGGCTGATATGACAAAGGAAAAATGGACCTCACAGTGTATTGTCATGAGTGTTCAATACCCTACATGTAATCAGGAAGTACTTTTCATGCACAGTGAAAAGCGCAGGTGGGAAGAAGCGCCATACTGTAGTGCAGACTTTGCTGTTATGATTTGCAGATGCCATGAGACCCACTGGGAGAACCCCTGAGGTGCCAGAACAGCAGAAATAACAAACATGTTGATGCTAAATGTAGTTGAGGCTTTAGAAGGACAAGTAGCCATAGCACTATTCTAGATCCTTTGTGCTACCAGTAACCCGGAAGCCCACTATATTTCCATTAACAGATGGTGAACCTGAGTGGACACTTTCTTTTTTGTGGATTAAGTTGAAGCTTTTATTAGGAACATTTTAGATAAAAATTTGGATCACATTTATCCTGCGATCTACGCTGAGCACTTACATTGGGGTTTCCATCTAAGGCTGGGTCCTGCTAATGAATCTTGCATTGGACACAATATGCTAATGACACTTGGCTCTTGCTCTGCTGTGAGTGTGAGCTGAGTGTCAGTGCTGTTTCTGATCCTCTTGCATGACAGGATTGCAGCACAACTGCAGAGGAAATGTAATCTCTCCATATCCTTTGATGCCACCATTGGCGGGAATCACACTGAACTCGGGTGAAGTTTCACATGCACCCATAGACTTATATGGTTGAGTCTTACTGCAATCTTTGGGAGGCACAATGAAAAAAAACAGCAGCAGGTGAATTGGTTTATTTTTTATGCCGTTCCTTGTGAGGTAAAAGTATTTAAAAGACTTTTTATTCTAAAGATCGGTGCAATTAGAGCAATACTAGATTTATATTGTTTTTTTTCTTGTTTGGCTACTGTATACTATGAGTTATTTTTAATGGCTTCAACACTCCAATCAATTAATACCAACTATTGATATGGTTACAATCTACTGTACATATATACATAGTCTCATCTCTTTGATCCTTCCTAGAAGGTAATTGACTTGTTCAACCAGATGGTCAAATTGTCCAAGCAGAGAAAATAACTGGTTTACACTTATCTACCAACAAAGGACCTTTGTTGCCATAATTAGATTGGGTGTGTACACGTTCCCAAGGATGTTATCTGGTGAATTTTCATCTATTTGGTGTCAGGGGACTTTCTCATTAGCATTCAAGGATAGATCAAAGCTTTTTAACTAAAGGTACTGTCACACTTAGTGATGCACCAGCGATTTACACACAGGCAGATCTCACCAGCGACATTGCAGGGGTCGGGGGTCGCTACTTACCTGTCAGACTAGGTGAACCTGACGTCCTCCCGCCCGCGTCCACTCATCGCTCGACGTCACAGCAGGAAGTCCAGCAGGAAGCTGACAACGAGAAACGGTCCAGGATGTTCTCGCGCGATCAGCGATAACCAGCGGGGGAGCGGTCGGAGGTATGTATCAGACATAGCGATAGCACTATAACGTCACAAAAACCAGTGACGTTATAGCGATATCGCTTAGTGTGACAGGCCCTTAAGACACATTTGGATGCTTTTGGGGGATATAAAAAGGGGACTGATTAGCAGAGGGATACAGAGAGAGGCAGAGGGGAGATGATCGGACGAGACGAGGACACGGAAATGAGAAAGAGATGAACCTGAATTCTACCTGAATAATGTAATGTATGTTTGTTTCACATGTATATTTATTGTTTATACTGTTTATTATTTGCTCTTATCACTTAAGTAAATCAATTTAGTAAATTCAATTCTTGTGTGAGCATTTTCTTATTCATTACAATCCATTGGAACCCTTACAATACAAATTGGAGTCAGAAGTGGGATTGTTTTGAAATAAAATGTTTGCAAAATTGAATAAGTTTGTTAAGAGTAGGAAAGTAGTTGAGAGTAGTGTCAGATCTTTGCCGGAATGGGTGTTATCAGGAAAGTGGACCCCAATGGCACAGGAATGTAACCAATATATGGAGGGACAGCGCTTGCCAAATCCCCAGGCTGTGGCTGCCAAATTTGATCTCTCGAGGTATGGTGCAAAAGAGCAGAAAGCTGCAGCAGCCGTTGGATGGATCTGTGTGCAAGTGTCTCAAAGCTTGCAGGAACAGATAGATAATTTGCATTTAGAGCTGTATACAGTTTTAGAGCAAAGGATTAGCATGCAATCAGCCTTGAGAGACCAAATGAAACAGCATGACAATATGCAAAGGAATTTTGAAGCTTATGTAATGAAAAATGTGAATAAGAATAGGCGCAAGAGGAGACAGCAGCCAGTGTCAGATATTCGTACTGCACAGATTAGAACCATGATTGCACATGAGAAATGGTCAGATTTGCTAGAATGTGATGGTTGTAACAGTGAGACAGATGAGGAAGAAAAGCAAGCCAGACCAATTGTGACTACTAAAACTAGGAGAGAAGTCACACAGCATAGTGGAGACAGGATGGATGCAGGAAACGCAGCTATAGAATCATAGAATCGTAGAGTTGGAAGGGACCTCCTGGGCCATCTGGTCCAACCCCCTGCTCAAAGCAGGATTCGCTAAATCATCCCAGTCAGATGTCTGTCCAGCCTCTGTTTGAAGACTTCCATTGAAGGAGAACTCACCACTTCTCGTGGCAGCCTGTTCCACTCATTGATCACTCTAACTGTCAAAAAGTTTTTTCTAATATCTAATCTGTGTCTCCTCCCATTCAGTTTCATCCCATTGCTTCTAGTCTTTCCTTGTGCAAATGAGAATAAAGTTGATCCTTCTACAATGTGACAGCCCTTTAGATATTTGTAGACAGCAATTAAGTCTCCTCTCAGTCTTCTCTTTTGCAAACTAAACATTCCCAAATCCTGCAACCTTTCCTCATAAGACAGGGTTTGCAGACCGGTCACCATTCTGGTCGCTCTTTTCTGAACTTGCTCCAGTTTGTTGATGTCTTTTTTAAAATGTGGTGCCCAAAACTGGACACAATATTCCAGATGAGGTCTGACCAAAGAGGAGTAGAGGGAAATAATGACTTCACGTGATCTAGACTGTATGCTTCTGTTAATACATCCTAGAACTGCATTTGCCTTTTTTGCTGCTGCATCACACTGTTGACTCATATTCAGTCTGTGATCTATTAGTATACCCAAGTCTTTTTCACATGTGCTGTCACTTAGCCCTATTCCTCCCATTCTATATATGCTTTTTTCATTTTTATTGCCCAGATGTAGTACTTTGCATTTCTCCCTGTTAAAAACCATTCTGTTAGTTACTGCCCACTTCTCCAGTTTATTTAAATCTTTTTGAATCCTCGCTCTCTCTTCTATAGTATTAGCTATCCCTCCTAGCTTTGTGTCATCAGCAAATTTAATCAGTTTACCCTCAATTCCTTCATCTAAATCGTTGATAAAGATGTTGAACAATACAGGGCCCAGGACAGAGCCCTGTGGTACCCCACTTGAGACATTCTTCCAACTGGATGTGCAGCCATTTACGACCACTCTTTGGGTCCGATCACTAAGCCAGCTATGAATCCACCTAACAGTTGCCTTGTCCATTCCATACTTAGTCATTTTTTCAATAAGGATTGTATGAGAGACTTTGTCAAATGCTTTGCTGAAGTCAAGATATACTATATCTACAGCATTTCCTTGATCCACCCAATCAGTGATACCGTCATAGAAGGAAATTAAGTTAGTCTGACATGACTTTAGTTACAAACCCATGCTGACTCTGTTTGATCACTTCATTCTTATCCAGGTATTGACTTACATGTTGTTTAATAATTTGTTCAAAGATCTTTCCTGGTATAGAAGTCAGACTCACCGGCCTATAGTTGCCTGGGTCCACCTTCTTCCCCTTTTTGAAGATAGGAACAACATTTGCTCTTCTCCAGTCTTCTGGCACTTCTCCTGTTCTCCAAGAATTTTCAAAGATTATGGAGAGTGGTTCAGAAATTTCTTCTGCTATCTCCTTCAGTACTCTGGGGTGTAATTCATCTGGACCTGGAGACTTGAATTCATTTAGGTTAGCTAAGTGTTTCCTCACTATCTTTCTGTTTATAGATATCCTGGATTCTTCTATTCCCTTAATAGGACAGTGAATAACAGTTGGTGTTACATTTCCTTTCTGAGAGAAAACAGATGCAAAATAGGAATTTAAAAGTTCAGCCTTCTCAACATCCTGTCTTACCATTTCATCATTTTCATCCTGTAAAAATCCTATAGCATCTTTGACTTTTCTTTTACTTTTGACATATCCCCAAAATCCTTTATTATTGCTTTTGACATCTCTTGCCAGCCTCAATTCATTTTCAGCTTTAGCTAATCTGATTTGTGCCCTGCAGATTCTGCAGACAGCATTATATTCTTCTTTAGATATGCCTCCCTCTTTCCATTTTATAAACATTTTTTCCTTCCTTTTTAGCATGTGCTTAAGTTCTGTGTTCACCCATCCTGGTTTCCTTAAATGCTTCCTATTCTTCCCTCTTTTCGGAATTGTTAACAACTGTGCTTTGAGAATTTCATTTTTCAAGATTTCCCATCCTTCCTGGACATTTTTGTCTTTAAGGATATACAGCCATTGGATCCCTCCAATTCTCTTTCTGAATCCCTTAAAATCTGCCTTTCTGAAATCTAACCTTGACGTCTGAGTCTTCACAGGTCTTCCGCCTCTAGTTATCCAAAATTCTAAAATAGCATGGTCGCTACCTCCTAGGGTTCCAGCCACTTTTACCTCCTCAACCATTTCCTCCCTGTTTATAAGGATTAGATCCAAGGTAGCAGTTCCCCTTGTTTTCTCCCCTACCTTTTGGAAGATAAAGTTGTCAGCAAGAGAGGATAAGAATTTCCTTGACCTGTTAGTTTTGCCTGAGAGAGATTCCCAACAAATGTCTGGATAGTTGAAATCTCCCATGACAACTATGTCATATTTTTTGGAGAACTTGGCCATTTGATGCATAAAGAGTTCATCCATATCTTCAGCTTGCACAGGCGGCCTGTAGTAAATGCCTAAAATGGTGTCCTTTCCATTGTTCTGTCCTTGTATTCTTACCCAAACAGTTTCCACAGAACTCCCAGTCTCTGAAGCTTCAATCTCTGTGCAGATATACGCGTTTCTAACATACAATGCAACACCTCCTCCTCGTTTATCAAGTCTGTTTCTTGCAAATAAGTTGTATCCTTCTAGTCTTGTATTCCAATCATGTGTATCGTCCCACCAAGTTTCAGTGATTCCAATGACATCATATTTCTTTTCCTGTGTTAGTAGTTCCAATTCTCCTTGTTTGTTGCCCATGCTTTGTGCATTAGTATAGAAACATTTTAGTTTGTGATTGGTTTCTCTTTCTCCAATATTTTTATTAATTAGATTCTTTCGTCTTTGTTCTTCCTTTCCACTTCTATTAGCAGAGTTCTCAATAGCATTTGTCAGGTGTATGGCTTTTTCTGGTCTTTTGCTTCCCTTCCCATGTTGTTCTAGTTTAAAGCTCTCCTTACAAGTGTAGCAAGGTGACTTCCAAATACATGCTTTCCAGTCTTCGTAAGGTGCACCCCATCTCTAGCAAGTAGTCCATCGTATAAGTAGTTCACTCCGTGATCCAGAAATCCAAATCGTTGCTGACGGCACCATCGACGTAGCCAGTTGTTCACCTGCAGAATCTTATTCCACCTCCTTGTTCCATGGCCATCCACTGGGAGGATGGAAGAGAAGACCACCTGCGCTCCCAGTTCTTTCACTTTCTTGCCTAAGTCTTCAAAGTCTCTGCAGATGGTTTCCAGGTCGTTTCTTGCGGTGTCATTTGTCCCCACATGTAGTAGCAGGAATGGGTAGTCATCTGTAGGTCTGAAGAGTCCTGATATCCTGTCAGACACATCTTTAATTTTTGCACCTGGAAGACAGCACATTTCTCTTGAAGTTATTTCCGGTCTGCAGATAGCGGCCTCTGTTCCTCTCAACAGGGAATCCCCCATGACCACCACTCTCCGTTTCTTCTTCACAACATTTTTCTTTCTCCATCCAGGAGGACTCTGAAGGCGTACAAGGTTGCTGTTTGTTGGCAAAGTCTTATCCTGATTTATTTCTTCATCGTTTTCCTGCGTGAGAGCCTGGTACTGGTTTTTGAGCAGTATGGGTGCTGACTGCCTCCTGATCCTCCTGCTTCTCTGGGTCACATGTCTCCATTCCTCTGTTTCTTCAGGTGCACTTCGAATTTCTTCTCTTTCTGTAACATGAAGAGATAATTCTGCTCTGTCCAAGAACTCTTCACCTTCCTTAATGATCTTCAACGTAGCCAACCTCTCTTCGAGATTTTGCAACTTTTCCTCCAACAGGGACACAAGCTTGCATTTGTGGCATGTGAAATTTGGCTTTTCCACTGGTAAGTCTGTGAACATGTAGCAAGAAATGCAGCTCACCAAATGGCTCCTGGCCTCTTCCATCTTGAGATTTCTTAAAAACGATGAAAGATGAGCCAAAATTCGCGCGCCGATAGGCGCGCGGTTTTTCCGATTTCCTCTTTTCAGCTGCAACGGCCAAAACCCAGTGATCGTAGAGCTCGCGGTGACTCTTCACTTATCCCAGAAGGCACTGGGAATATGCAAATGATCTCCTCAAGACTCTTCCCCTGGTTTTATAGGAGCAGAAGCTTCAATGACCGAGGAAACTAGGAATTATACAGCAGGAGAATTAACAGAATTAGCTACCAGGTACAGGAAGCAAGCAGGAGAACCTTTGTTAGCATGGATTCTCAGATTATGGGATCAGGGAGCCGATACTATAATCTTGAACCGTCTTGAGGCAGTAGGACTTTGTAGTATTTGTATTGATCCTATGGTGCGTCTAAAAATGAGACGTGCAAGGGACACTACAGAGACTTTCTCTTTGATGCATTTGAGGGATTCTGTGGCACAAGTGTATGACTCTCCCATGGAATTAATACCACAGACCCGATGGGAGTCTCTTGCAGATGGAGTTCAGAGACTGAGAGAAAACGCAGGTGTAGGTGGCATAACTCGCAATCCTTTGCCAGATCTGAATGATCATTTTGCTGTTGTTGAGGATTGGAAGGGACCAGATGCTGCAATATTGACAGTCTTGATGAAGAATAAGATCATAGAAGGTGCCCCAGCGTCATACAAAGCCTCATTGTTCACTATGTTCGGTGCACTTATGGGAAATTCCACTAATGTCTACACAGCATGCAATTTAATCTCCCAGCTATCTGCTCTAGAGAGAGCAAAAGTATAAAAAAATAGTACAGTAGAGAGAGTAGATCAAGAAACGAGAAAAGAGGATGATACCCAAATTAGAGCAGGAAGGAGTTGTTTTGTGACCTGATAGCTAGTGGAGTTCTATTCCAGGAGATAGATGGGATCTCTACAAGTGACCTGTTGAGAAGATGGCAAGATCTGAGGAGAAAAGGTAAATTGCAACTCGCCAGACCCAAGAGGGTGGCAACAAATGAGATAGGGGGTTGGAAAGATAGAGATGGGACACCTGATGAAGGCATTCAAAGCTCCCACTGTAACCACCCCTTGCACTCTCCCAATACCGGGGAAGAGTCTTGAGGAGATCATTTGCATATTCCAAGTGCCTTCTGGGATAAGTGAAGAGTCTCCGCGAGCTCAACAATCACTGGGTTTTGGCCGTTGCAGCTGAAAAGAGGAAATCGGAGAAACCAGGGGAAGAGTCTTGAGGAGATCATTTGCATATTCCCAGTGCCTTCTGGGATAAGTGAAGAGTCTCCGCGAGCTCAACGATCACTGGGTTTTGGCCGTTGCAGCTGAAAAGAGGAAATCGGAGAAACCAGGGGAAGAGTCTTGAGGAGATCATTTGCATATTCCCAGTGCCTTCTGGGATAAGTGAAGAGTCTCCGCGAGCTCAACGATCACTGGGTTTTGGCCGTTGCAGCTGAAAAGAGGAAATCGGAGAAACCAGGGGAAGAGTCTTGAGGAGATCATTTGCATATTCCAAGTGCCTTCTGGGATAAGTGAAGAGTCTCCGCGAGCTCAACGATCACTGGGTTTTGGCCGTTGCAGCTGAAAAGAGGAAATCGGAGAAACCAGGGGAAGAGTCTTGAGGAGATCATTTGCATATTCCAAGTGCCTTCTGGGATAAGTGAAGAGTCTCCGCGAGCTCAACGATCACTGGGTTTTGGCCGTTGCAGCTGAAAAGAGGAAATCGGAGAATTTTGGCTCATCTTTCATCTTTTTAAGAAATCTCAAGATAGAAGAGGCCAGGAGCCATTTGGTGAGCTGCATTTCTTGCTACATGTTCACAGATTTACCAGTGGAAAAGCCAAACTTAACATGCCACAAATGCAAGCTTGTGACCCTGTTGGAGGAAAAGTTGCAAAATCTCGAAGAGAGGTTAGCTACGTTGAAGATCATTAAGGAAGGTGAAGAGTTCTTGGACAGAGCAGAATTATCTCTTCATGTTACAGAAAGAGAAGAAATTCGAAGTGCACCTGAAGAAACAGAGGAATGGAGACATGTGACCCAGAGAAGCAGGAGGATCAGGAGGCAGTCAGCACCCATACTGCTCAGAAACCAGTACCAGGCTCTCACGCAGGAAAACGATGAAGAAATACATCAGGATAAGACTTTGCCAACAAACAGCAACCTTGTACGCCTTCAGAGTCCTCCTGGATGGAGAAAGAAAAATGTTGTGAAGAAGAAACGGAGAGTGGTGGTCATGGGGGATTCCCTGTTGAGAGGAACAGAGGCCGCTATCTGCAGACCGGAAATAACTTCAAGAGAAATGTGCTGTCTTCCAGGTGCAAAAATTAAAGATGTGTCTGACAGGATATCAGGACTCTTCAGACCTACAGATGACTACCCATTCCTGCTACTACATGTGGGGACAAATGACACCGCAAGAAACGACCTGGAAACCATCTGCAGAGACTTTGAAGACTTAGGCAAGAAAGTGAAAGAACTGGGAGCGCAGGTGGTCTTCTCTTCCATCCTCCCAGTGGATGGCCATGGAACAAGGAGGTGGAATAAGATTCTGCAGGTGAACAACTGGCTACGTCGATGGTGCCGTCAGCAACGATTTGGATTTCTGGATCACGGAGTGAACTACTTATACGATGGACTACTTGCTAGAGATGGGGTGCACCTTACAAAGACTGGAAAGCAGGTATTTGGAAGTCGCCTTGCTACACTTGTAAGGAGAGCTTTAAACTAGAACAACATGGGAAGGGAAGCAAAAGACCAGAAAAAGCCATACACCTGACAAATGCTACTGAGAACTCTGCTATTAGAAGTGGAAAGGAAGAACAAAGACGAAAGAATCTAATTAATAAAAATATTGGAGAAAGAGAAACCAATCACAAACTAAAATGTTTCTATACTAATGCACAAAGCATGGGCAACAAACAAGGAGAATTGGAACTACTAACACAGGAAAAGAAATATGATGTCATTGGAATCACTGAAACTTGGTGGGACAATACACATGATTGGAATACAAGACTAGAAGGATACAACTTATTTGCAAGAAACAGACTTGATAAACGAGGAGGGGGTGTCGCATTGTATGTTAGAAATGCGTATATCTGCACAGAGATTGAAGCTTCAGAGACTGGGAGTTCTGTGGAAACTGTTTGGGTAAGAATACAAGGACAGAACAATGGAAAGGACACCATTGTAGGCATTTACTACAGGCCGCCTGTGCAAGCTGAAGATATGGATGAACTCTTTATGCATCAAATGGCCAAGTTCTCCAAAAAATATGACATAGTTGTCATGGGAGATTTCAACTATCCAGACATTTGTTGGGAATCTCTCTCAGGCAAAACTAACAGGTCAAGGAAATTCTTATCCTCTCTTGCTGACAACTTTATCTTCCAAAAGGTAAGGGAGAAAACAAGGGGAACTGCTACCTTGGATCTAATCCTTATAAACAGGGAGGAAATGGTTGAGGAGGTAAAAGTGGCTGGGACCCTAGGAGGTAGCGACCATGCTATTTTAGAATTTTGGATAACTAGAGGCGGAAGACCTGTGAAGACTCAGACGTCAAGGTTAGATTTCAGAAAGGCAGATTTTAAGGGATTCAGAAAGAGAATTGTAGGGATCCAATGGCTGGATATCCTTAAAGACAAAAATGTCCAGGAAGGATGGGAAATCTTGAAAAATGAAATTCTCAAAGCACAGTTGTTAACAATTCCGAAAAGAGGGAAGAATAGGAAGCATTTAAGGAAACCAGGATGGATGAACACAGAACTTAAGCACATGCTAAAAAGGAAGCAAAAAATGTTTATAAAATGGAAAGAAGGAGGCATATCTAAAGAAGAATATAATGCTGTCTGCAGAACCTGCAAGGCACAAATCAGATTATCTAAAGCTGAAAATGAATTGAGGCTTGCAAGAGATGTCAAAAGCAATAATAAAGGATTTTGGGGATATGTCAAAAGTAAAAGAAAAGTCAAAGATGCTATAGGATTTTTACAGGATGAAAATGATGAAATGGTAAGACAGGATGTTGAGAAGGCTGAACTTTTAAATTCCTATTTTGCATCTGTTTTCTCTCAGAAAGGAAATGTAACATCAACTGTTATTCACTGTCCTATTAAGGGAATAGAAGAATCCAAGATATCTATAAACAGAAAGATAGTGAGGAAACACTTAGCTAACCTAAATGTATTCAAGTCTCCAGGTCCAGATGAATTACACCCCAGAGTACTGAAGGAGATAGCAGAAGAAATTTTTGAACCCCTCTCCATAATCTTTGATAATTCTTGGAGAACAGGAGAAGTGCCAGAAGACTGGAGCAGAGCAAATGTTGTTCCTGTCTTCAAAAAGGGGAAGAAGGTGGACCCAGGCAACTATAGGCCGGTGAGTCTGACTTCTATACCAGGAAAGATCTTTGAACAAATTATTAAACAACATGTATGTCAATACCTGGATAAGAATGAAGTGATTAAACAGAGTCAGCATGGGTTTGTAACTAATAAGTCATGTCAGACTAATTTAATTTCCTTCTATGATGGTATTACTGATTGGGTGGATCAAGGAAATGCTGTAGATATAGTATATTTTGACTTCAGCAAAGCATTTGACAAAGTCTCTCATACAATCATTATTGAAAAAATGACTAAGTATGGAATGGACAAGGCAACTGTTAGGTGGATTCATAACTGGCTTAGTGATCGGACCCAAAGAGTGGTCGTAAATGGCTGCACATCCAGTTGGAAGAATGTCTCAAGTGGGGTACCACAGGGCTCTGTCCTGGGCCCTGTATTGTTCAACATCTTTATCAACGATTTAGATGAAGGAATTGAGGGTAAACTGATTAAATTTGCTGATGACACAAAGCTAGGAGGGATAGCTAATACTAGAGAAGAGAGAGAGAGGATTCAAAAAGATTTAAATAAACTGGAGAAGTGGGCAGCAACTAACAGAATGGTTTTTAACAGGGAGAAATGCAAAGTACTACATCTGGGCAATAAAAATGAAAAAAGCATATATAGAATGGGAGGAATAGGGTTAAGTGACAGCACATGTGAAAAAGACTTGGGTATACTAATAGATCACAGACTGAATATGAGTCAACAGTGTGATGCAGCAGCAAAAAAGGCAAATGCAATTCTAGGATGTATTAACAGAAGCATACAGTCTAGATCACGTGAAGTAATTATTTCCCTCTACTCCTCTTTGGTCAGACCTCATCTGGAATATTGTGTCCAATTTTGGGCACCTCATTTTAAAAAAGACATCAACAAACTGGAGCAAGTTCAGAAAAGAGCGACCAGAATGGTGACCGGTCTGCAAACCCTGTCTTATGAGGAAAGGTTGCAGGATTTGGGAATGTTTAGTTTGCAAAAGAGAAGACTGAGAGGAGACTTAATAGCTGTCTACAAATATCTAAAGGGCTGTCACATTGTAGAAGGATCATCTTTATTCTCATTTACACAAGGAAAGACTAGAAGCAATGGGATGAAGCTGAATGGGAGGAGACACAGATTAGATATTAGAAAAAACTTTTTGACAGTTAGAGTGATCAATGAGTGGAACAGGCTGCCACGAGAAGTGGTGAGTTCTCCTTCAATGGAAGTCTTCAAACAGAGGCTGGACAGACATCTAACTGGGATGATTTAGTGAATCCTGCTTTGAGCAGGGGGTTGGACCAGATGGCCCAGGAGGTCCCTTCCAACTCTACGATTCTATGATTCTATGATTCTATGATTCTACCATGGCATACTACACCCCCTGCCAAGATTCCCTCATGGACTAATTTTAAATGCAGATTTTAGATGAAAGTTGTGGAACATCCTTGAAAATTGTTGATTGAACAGTTTTGACATTTCTTGAGGTCTAATGTTTGTTTTCATTCTAGAGTTTCTAAGAGAAATATTCCTGTGAGCATACCATGAAGTATGCGCTGGCTGATATATGAAGAGAAATACTCCTGTGAGCATACTGTGACATATGCACTGGCTGATATATGATGAATTGGGTTTGGTCTTGGTGATGCATAAATGTGCATTTCACAGTTGAGGGTTTGCAATAGACCTTGATGTTTTAAAAGGCAAAAGACCACAGCAGATATAAGATGATTCTGTATGTGGGAGCCATGTGAGAGAAACATTCAAGGAAAAGAGGGAGTGACAGTACAGACAATGAATTTAAGACTGAAGTAAAGTTAGATGACTGATAAATACTGGGGGTTGACAAGATAATAGATGACTTATTTGTACTAAGTGTTGTCTTTGTCACTGTATGTGCTTTGTGTATTTGTCATGGATATCCCTTGTTAAAATTGGTTCACAGCCAAAGAAAAACGTGGTATTTTTATTTTTACTTTTTATTTGGTATATTTTTATTTTTTTATGAGCTCATTTTCTGAATTTTAATTGTACTGTCTTTATCATTCTTGGTTTTTAAAGGAAATGTTTTTTTTTTCTCTTTTCAGTCCACTACATATTGGATTGGGGGTGGGGTGTGTAATTAACCTTTTGTTTGCAGGAGTAAAAGAAGAAACCTTGGCCATTTAATTAATATGTAAATACAGTGCACAGTAAAATAGTTTATTTCTGCAGTAGTGAAAAAGGAGTCCCTCTACCTAATATAAGATGATATTTTAGGACTTATTTTTGAGTTTTAACATTTTTTATTTTTTGGGAGCTCCCGTGCAAATTGGGTTTTGAACATATATGTTAAATGATTTCAATGAATGCTAGTTTGTTAATGTCAGTCTATTGTTCTCGATATAGCTTTGTTCACCTACACCTGAGTCATGCAATGCAAATGTGTGGTTACCCAAAGTGTGTGTTTGTCTATATGTAAATGAGAATCTCTCCTGCTTACTGAATGAATGCATTAGGTGAAGCCAGAGTGTGTGTTGATGTAATGTGTATTTTATGATGTAAAAATAATAATTTGCTAGTATTAAGTTAATAGCAAATTGGTTTGGGTTCTGTTTTCCTTAACATGTAATTGTACTGATTCTGACTAGTAACAACATTATTTTGTAAGCAGAAGCCTGCATGTTTTACATATTTCCCATAAGGGATGGGGCAGTGCTCTAGAATCACTGCGTTGAGAAACACGTGATGGTGTCTCCGCAGTGTCGGATGTTCATCTCCATGAGTTCATTCATCCTCCTCTTCATAGTCTTTTTACTAGGCATTGCTCCTACCAGCCAGTTTCCTACACCACACTGATGAGGGGCAATACCCCGAAACAGCTGTATGTGGATGGATACCATGTTTTGGCATAGGTGGTTTCCTTCATTGGTGACTGCCCTTCCCGTGGTTGTTCCTTCCCGGGCAAAGACCTGGCTGGTCATTGCTTGCGTTGAGAAACACGTGATGGTGTCTCTGCGGCTTCTGTTTTGCATGTTTTACATATTTCCCATAAGGGATGGGGGCAGTGCTCTAGAATCACTGCGTTGAGAAACACGTGATGGTGTCTCCGCAGTGTCGGATGTTGATCTCCATGAGTTCATTCATCCTCCTCTTCACAATTGAGAGATGAGACTGAGCCCAGATGCTGCTAAAGTGTCACCAGGGTGAATAAGGCCCTGAACAGCAGCAGCAATAGAAGATAAAGGTACTCTTATGCTCAGCCATGGACACTTGCACTCCCCTCACCCATTGCTTTGGAGAATCGAGGGGTTAATATCATGAAGGGCAGGGACAGATTGCTCTCCCCTCACCCATTGCTTTGGAGAATCGAGGGTTAATATCATGAAGGGCAGGGACAGATTCTGTTCTTTTGCTAACCAGGGAAAGGAATGAAGTCACCCCTAAGTGATAAGGGCATAATACTCCCCGTGCTTCCCTGCAACAGAGACACATTTAAAAATTGCAGTCAAGAAGATCCGAAGAAAGAAGATTTCTACAGACATTTCATATTTCAGCACCTGCTGGTCCAATGTTTTTGTTTTGATTTTTTCCGTTTTAAGCCCAGGATGTTGTTTTTTACCAAAATGGTTTTGTATTGGTAGTAAATAAATATATATAGGAGCAATGCAAATAATGATAAATGGTATAGTTTAGTGGAAGGTTAATTAATTAAAGTGATTGAAACCAAGGGGTGGAATGTATACTATGAGTTATTTTTAATGGTTTCAACACTCCAATTAATTAATACCAACTATTGATACGGTTACAATCTACTGTGTATATATATAGTCTCATCTCTTTGATCCTTCCTAGAAGGTAATTGACTTGTTCAACCAGATGGTCAAATTGTCCAAGCAGAGCAAATAACTGGTTTACATTTATCTACCAGCAAAGGACCTTTGCTGCCATAATTCAATTGGGTGTGTACACATTCCCAAGGATTTTATCTGGTGAATTCTCATCTATTTGGTTTCAGGGGACTTTCTCATTAGCATTCAAGGATAGATCAAAGCTTTTTAACTAAAGGTACTGTCACACTTAGTGATGCACCAGCAATCCCGACCAGAGATTTGACACGGTCAGGATCGCCAAGTGGTCGCTAGTGAGCTGCCACACAGGCAGATCTCACCAGCGACATCGCAGGGGTCGGGGGTCACTACTTACCTGTCAGACGAGGACATCCTGACGTCCTCCCTCCTGGTGTGTGAACGTTCCCAAGGATGTTATCTGGTGAATTCTCATCTATTTGCCTTCAGGGGACTTTCTCATTAGCATTCAAGGATAGATCAAAGCTTTTTAACTAAGACACATTTGGATGCTTTTGGGGGATATAAAAAGGGGACTGATTAGCAGAGGGATACAGAGAGAGAAAGAGGGCAGAGGGGAGATGATCGGACCAGACGAGGACACGGAGATGAGAAAGAGATGGACCTGAATTCTAACTGAATAATGTAATGCATGTTTAATTCACGTGTATATTTATTGTTTATACTGTTTATTATTTGATCTTATCATTTATTAAGTAAATCAATTTAGCAAATTCAATTCCTGTGTGAGCATTTTCTTATTCATTACAATCCATTGGAACCCTTACAATACAGCTACGATCACACACAAATTTTTTTTTTCAAAATTACGTTTTTGCATCACCATATTTTGAGTGCTATTATTTCTTTATTGCATTTCTGCTGACTGTCTTGTTAGGGCTTGCTTTTGCAAGATTAGTTGACGTTTTTATCTGTCATGTTTGGGCACAACAATTTTTGTTCACTTTTTATTCCAAGTTTTGGGAGACAGAATCAATAAGAACCAGCAATTAAGGTCTTTTTTATGCTGATCACTGTGTCGTGAAAGTGATAAGGCAGAGTTATTTTTCTCTTCAGTAGGATTATGGCAATACCACATATGATTTTGCATCGTTTTGCTGCTTTTACAGAATAAGAGCTATTTTAAAGAAAAAAATAATTATTTTTGCATCGCTTTATTCTGAGAGCTATGGCTTTTTCATTTCTGCACTGAGGGAGCTGTATGGTGGCTTCTTCTGTTTGCGGGACAAGATTGTTTCTGCATTACCTTGTTTACTTACAATCCACTTTTATGGCATTATGATGAAAAAGCATAGTTTTTCTGGCACGTTTTTTATATCTTTCTTATTCCTTTGTGTTTACTGAAGGGGTTATTCCAAATGTTTACCTTTTTATATAAATATACATTGATAGGAACTGAAGGAGTTAAATTGAGTTCTGTCTATGTTGCATTTTCTTGTTTAAAACTTATCTTTTCTGTTCCCTTGTGAACCAAGGTCAAATACTTCTGCTTTTTAGCCTACATGACTTTCTTTGTAGAAAACAAGTTGTGAAATCATTTTTTATACTGCGCATGTCTGTAAATGTTTAAATTCTTTGCTATAAAAGATGGAAGCCTAGCTGATAAGGGAGAGGCGCTCAGCAGGCATCCCGAGTTGTATCATACAGCCCATGTCTGTGTCATTCTTCTCGACGGAGCAATCGATTAGAGACATATGGTGCCTCACACCCAAGAACATCGGTCCTTCAGGTGAAAGAGTGATCTGAGGGATCCCGACAGTTTTCCTGGCGCCCGGAACAGGGATCTGAAATAGGCACCTCTCCAAGACTACCCGATCTGCGGACCACTCCAGTTACTGATGAAATTGTGAACAGCAGACCTAAAACACCTGGCCAGGTAAGAGATCAATTCTTCTCTTCTCTGCTCTTCATAATCTATCATTATAACTGAGGTCCATATAAAGGGGAATCTAGTAGAGGAGGGGGCCGTAAAATCAGGTCCGTATAAGAACTCTGAGGAAATCGGGTGTGACACACATATGTAATTCCTGTCCGAATGAGAGGCTATTGCAGATTCTGCCTGTGTACTGCTATTTTTAGGAGAAGAACTGATGCAAATCATAACGGGTATGGTGATTGGACATTTGCAGGGACAACCCCAGACACAAACATAAAAAAGTTTCATCACTTCAAGAAGGGAGAACAGTGGTGGGTATTGTTAGCATTGAATACACATGTCCCATTGAGTGACACGTTGAGAGGTCTGACATTACGGAATATAAGGCTGGGTGAACAGTTCATACTGCGCAGCCCGGACGGACAAGTTTTTCACAATAGACGGTTCCGCACTAGGAATAGAGGAGGTTGTTGAGTGACTGCCTTGATTTGAAGGACTGTGGAAAGTAGACAAATAAGCTGCACAGTAGGTATTCGTTCAAAGAGTGGTGATATTGCCTAACTGGGTCATGTGACAGCGTCCTTCCGGGGAGGTCACCGCCTAAGCTTAAATCAACACCCTTTACGAATTAACCTTGTGACAGATAAGAGTGTGACTGAATGAGCACAGGACCGTGAAATGAGCCTGTGACAAGATATGACTGAAAAACCCCGATAGATGGATACTTTGTTTACAATCCTGTGTGTTGTGGGAGTGTTTCTGTTCGGATGTTACTTAGCATATAAGTACACGAAACACGTAGTACACCGAGGAACAGACACTCCATTTAGCCTGTTAGCACCTTAGGAAGAAGGTAACGAGGTATAGTAGAGCTTAGTCTTGAGCTTACCCAATACACCACCTAAGGCAGGGGACTAACAGGAAGAAACAAGAGAAACAGGATAGAAAGATGGGGAACAGTCAGGGAAAGACACCTGAAGAAGGTAATTGGTTATGTGATATAATTGAGGATAGATATGGAAGACGTGCAGCAAGAGACCTAGAGAAGGTATTAAAAAAATTCAAGGTAGAAGGAAAAGAGGCTTTGAATGAGGATAAATGGGAAGAAATAAAAGACACGAGGTCAGGAAAAATTACAGATGCAGGATGGGGAGAACAGGTTGAAGCATGTTTAAAGTGTTCACAGGTTGCTCAAAGGGAAAAGTGGGCATATAACGAGAAGACAGGGAAATGGATACGTCCAAAGAAGGTCAGAATGACAGATGACCCAGTGGAGGAAATGCGTGAGCCTCCACCCTATCCAACCCCTTTGTCAGTGCCATCACCAGTACCTATGGCTCCTGCCACAACTCCCAGTTCACCCCCACCACCGTCCACTGGACTATACCCTGATGTACAATCACCATCACCTGATAATGGCAATCCAGGATGGATTTGTAGTAATTGTGGTCAACAAAATCCAGACTGGAGAAATACTTGCCTAGCCTGTGGAGCACCCCGTTACCACCACCCTAGCAGGTTAGCCCCTGTTAGGACTCAAACACGCCCTTTTAGGGAAACAGATGAACAAGGTGTTACCCGCACCAGACAGATTCAAACCAATCATTATACTCCATGGTCTGCCCCAGAATGTATGGCATTATTGTCCAATGCTCCAGATCAAACTACCTTTCCTATGGCATTTGCCCGATATATAAGACAAGTACTGACTGTACACAGAGGGACTTGGTTGGATGGGGAAGACCTATGTAGACTAAAATTACCTATAACTACCCAAGGGGAGTTTTCACAGACGATTGGACCAAATAGACCTGTTGATAATGAACAAGAGGGTAATCCTCGAACTCAGGCTTCGAGAGAGCCCTTTTTAACTGCCCTTGACAATTTTATGCAGACAAAACAGACAGAGAGGTAACATGACAGCCATACCACAGAAACCAGGACAATCAGTAACCGATTTCTTCCGGATATTGGAAACGGCTTTCCAAGATGAGGGTCTTGATACAAATAATGAGGGAGTATCAAGACTATTGTCAAAAGCCTTCATGGAGGGATTACTCAAAGAAATACGAGATCCCCTGAAAATAAGCACCCCTGATTGGAGGTCAGTACCTGATGCCCATGGATTAAGACAAAAGGCTATGGGAATTGAGTTAGATGTACAGGAAAGGAAGAATGCACCACCAGCAAAAACAAGAGTAGCGGTGACTCAATTTGATAATCAGGGAAATCCAATAAGTGGGGCTAGGAGGAGAACTTTTACAT
The DNA here is from genome assembly GCF_039654945.1 of Dendrobates tinctorius. Taxonomy (NCBI): domain Eukaryota; kingdom Metazoa; phylum Chordata; class Amphibia; order Anura; family Dendrobatidae; genus Dendrobates; species Dendrobates tinctorius. The sequence goes on from NW_027361761.1 coordinate 29,056,714, forward strand.
GTCACTATTGTAAGAAGCCAGGTCATTTCCAGAGAGATTGCCGTAAGAGGAAAGCGGATAGAGAAGCTCAGCCTAGAAGGGAGGAATCCACTGACTGACTAAATGCAATTAGAATGAAACTCGACTCTAGGGAACCAGTAGTTAAAATTCAAATAAACGGAAAAAAGGTACCCTTTCTATTAGATACCGGAGCAACCTCTTCGGTGGTCAATGACAAAGTAATAACTCCAGACCTCCTTTCAGAGTATTCGACTTTTGTCTCAGGATTCAGTGGACAATCTAGCCTAATTCCTTTTAGCAAACCTTTACCAGTTAAGATAGGACCTAAAATGTTCCTGAATAAATTTTTGTTTGTCAAAAGAGCACCAATTTGCCTATTTGGAGTAGATGTACTAAAGAAACTGCAGGCAGATATCAAATTTGCTGAAGATGGTACAGTACATCTTACTATCCCAGATGGGGACGAGGACACTCTTGAGGCTTGCATGATAATTCAAGCTCTCGAGTCACAAAATCCTGATGACACCACATCACAACCATGGGACCCAGCCCTAGATAAATTACCTGATACCTTATGGGCAAAAGGGAATGCGGATATTGGCTTACTTCCCGTATCCCCAGTTGTGGTGGAGGTGCCCGCAGACACAAGGTTGCCACAGCTGCGGCAGTACCCCATCAGTGCCCAACAAGAGGCTGCTATTGAGGCACAAGTCACTGATCTTGTAAACAATGGAGCATTGGTGTCAATTAAATCACAAGCTAATACGCCATTGTTTCCTGTCAAAAAGAAAGGAGGACCAGGTGATGCCCCGAAATATCGCATGGTACATGATCTGAGAGAGATAAATAAGGTCCTTGTTCCTTTGACACCAGTAGTACCTAACCCACACACGCTATTGGCAAAAATCCCTAGTCAATCGAAATGTTTTTCAGTGATTGATTTATCAAACGCATTTTTCTCAGTGCCCCTCCACAAAGGCTGTTGGCATCTGTTCGCCTTTACATTTAAGGGCAAACAATATGCCTGGACCAGACTGCCACAGGGCATGCAGCATTCACCCACATTGTACACGCAAGCTTTGCAGTCTGTGTTGGCTGGCTGGCCACACCCACCTGATATTGTGCTCTTACAATATGTGGATGACCTGTTGCTTTGTGCACCTGATGAGGCTAACTGTAGAATCCATACACTTTCACTGCTGATGTTTTTATCAAACAATGGATGTAAGGTCAACAGAGAAAAATTACAGTTTTGCCAACCAAAAGTCATATTCTTAGGACATTGTCTATCACATGGTACCCAACACTTAACCAATGACAGAATCACAATTGTACAACAAATGAAGGAACCGACAACCCATAAGCAGTTGAGAGCATTTTTGGGTTTAGTTTCTTCTTGCCGCCAATGGATCATACATGCTAGTGAACACATGCAGCCACTGTATGATTGCATCAACACAATACCTTTCCAACTGACTGACATTGCACGAGACTCATTTCAGTATCTGAAGAAAGCCATAGTGTCAGCACCAGCATTAGGTATACCCAACTATGATATACCTTTTCAACTAATGGCCGCTGAAATTAGAGGGCATGCTACTGGCATTTTGACACAGAAACATGACCAAAAGAATAGACCCCTTGCATACTATTCTGCCAAATTAGACTCTGTAGCACAGGGAACACCATCCTGTGTTAGAGCAGTCTCTGCAATCGCATTGCTACTTGACAAGGTTTCTGATATTGTACTGGACAACCCACTAACCGTCTGTACCACACATGATATATACGGTATTCTGAATCAGGTTTCTTCTAAACATATTTCTATGGCAAGACAACTCAGATTGCAATGTGCCTTGCTCATGCCTCCTAATGTTACGTTTACCAAAACTCAGAATCTGAATCTGGCTACATTGTTGCCAATTGCAGATTCTGAAGGGGGGATGTAGATGAGAACACATTATCGCTTTCTTTTGAGTCCCCACACGAGGTTGAACATGATTGCATAGAACTGATGCAGCAAGAAGTTGTTGGCTTGCCCAATGTCACAGACACACCATTGTCAAATCCAGACTATGTATTTTTTGTGGATGGCAGCAGATATGCCGATGAAAGTGGAAAATTCCACACAGGATATGCGGTAGTGTCACCACATGAGACTATTGTAGCAAAGGCACTCCCACCCCACATGTCCGCACAAGAGGCTGAGCTGACAGCTCTGAATGAGGCATTAAAATTTTCCAAAGGAAAAACAGCAAATATCTACACTGACTCGAGATATGCCTTTGGGATAGTACATGATTTTGGGGTTTTGTGGCGCACAAGGGGTTTCATGACAGCAGCAGGAACACCCATAAAACATGCCACACTGATCAGAGAAATCCTCGAGAATGTGGCCCAGACACAGGGGGTGGCCGTTATGAGGGTGCCAGCACACACCAGAAAAGACAACATGGAAGCAAAAGGCAACGAAAAAGCAGACCAGGCGGCGAAGCAAGCTGCCTTGGGGACTCCAGAAAAAGTAAACATAGTGCACAAGGATGCATCAGAATTGTTTACAGACTTACAAAAGTTCCAAGAAGACTCCGCTCAGACGGACAAGGAAACTTGGGAAAAGATGGGAGCTGAGAAGACGGACGGAATATGGAAGAAAGATCAGAAGTACTGCTTGCCTAGGGTTTTGTACTCAAGGATGGCAGAAGCAGTTCACCTTCCAACTCACATGTCCGCCAATGGAATGACGCGCCTAGTCACAAAGGTTTGGATTGCTCCTGGGTTTGGGAAGGTGGCGCAGCTACACTGTACCTCCTGTCCCATATGCCTAGCACACAATCCTGGACAGGTAGTGAAAACTCCACGGAAACACAGTCCTAGGCCGTTATATCCCTTCCAGAGACTACAGATCGACTACATTCAACTCCCCAGGAGTGGACCATATGAATATGTTCTGGTGTGTGTTGACATGTTCTCTGGATGGCCAGAGGCCTACCCGGTGAAAACGGCTACAGCTCGAGCCACTGCAAAGAAACTGGTGATGGAACTAGTACCACGATTCGGTGTCCCTGAAACAATTGAATCAGACAGAGGTACACACTTTACTGCTGAGGTAATGCAAAATGTAATGCAAATGATAGGTGTAGAACAAGCATTTCATACACCCTACCACCCACAGAGTTCAGGGAAGGTAGAAAGAATGAATGGGACACTAAAATTGAAAATACAGAAAACCATGGAACAGACCCATAGACCATGGCCAGAGTGTCTCCCATTAGCATTATTCTCAGTAAGGTACACACCCACGGGGAAAGCTAAACTGTCACCCTTCGAGATACTGTTTGGAAGACCACCGAACACAGGGTTGTACTACCCACAGGTCTTAACACTCAATGTGGATAATTTGACAAGTTATGTAATCCAGTTGCAAAAGCATTTAACTCAAATGTATTCTCTTGTTTTCTCTTCCATTCCAGATCCAGATAGTGTGGAAGGAACTCACTGTCTGCAACCTGGTGATTACGTATATGTCAAGAAACACTCCAGAAAGACCCTTGAACCCCGATATCAGGGACCTTACCAAGTACTCCTGACAACGCCTACTTCTGTTAAGCTGGAAGGACGACCAACCTGGATCCACGCATCACATTGCAAACTAGCCACAGGAGTTAACAAAGCATAAGAGTGCATAATGTTTTGGTTTAGTTTTGTTGCATTATCTGTAATAATGGTAGCTGCGTGGGACAGTCTAAATTCTCCAATGTCCTTGAATAATAAGTTTATACAACATCATGAAAAATTACTGAATGATTGGTTAATGACACTCAGCCTCCAGCAGATTGCTGGATCTGCACACATTCACCAGTATCAGCCACTAGTATTCCGTTCCTTGTTATTCCTGTGCCACCCGAGGAATTATTTGCCTGGACCAGTTGTTCTGATACACTTGCTAATAATGCCACAAATAATGTGAAGTTATGGAACACAACTGTTGGAATACCTATTGTGGGATGGGTAGGATACCCTTGGTGGCAGGGTAACCTTTCAGGAAGTAATGCACACCTTCAATATCTGGCATATAAAGGGGGGGCTTGGGTACCCAGGAATAGAACTCGATTAACCTACCTGGGGCAAATTCCAATGTATGGCCTACAAGTTAGTTTTAATGTAACTTCCCACTCTACTGATGCCTTCAAACCAATACTGCTAGAAAGAAGGTTGCATAACACGTCCTGGGAGTATTCCAATTTATTTCCCCAGGGCAATAATGAAACTTGTTTTAATATTTCAGGTAATATACCTTGCAACGAGTCATCTGGATATGAGAAAGGAACTCCCACCTGTGGAAATCCCGATGTAGGGTATTGTAGCCCTTTAGGACAACTTCCAAATTGGTGTATGCTTCAGAATGTATCTGCGTTCATAGATTTGGTTCATAGACTGGTATTACAACATTCAGCCCTATGGGACCTACCTAGTGACATGTACTGGATATGTGGAGACAATGCATATAAATGGTTACCAGTAGGGGTAAGAGGTACTTGTACTCTGGGACGTTTGACTCCGGCTACCTTTATCATTCCAAACCAACAATTAGATATGCAGGCAATACCCAAACATACATTATACAAAAGAGCTGCTGATAATACACCTCGCCTCTCTGGGAGACCACATATAGTGCAGATGAGTGTAGCCAATACAATTGTCAGCTCTATTTTTATTTATCCTATGATTACTCAAATGTGGGATAAATTAGTCAGGGCTACAGATTACTTAGATGACCAAATATGGGATATATTGGATATATTGAACACCACCGTTGCTGTCCAAAATCAGCTCATCATAGTCACTAATCAGCATACCATAGTACTAGATTATTTAACTGCAGCGCAAGGAGGTATGTGTCAAGTCATCGGACCAGCTTGCTGTCATTATATAGATCCCAACAGCATTATAAAGTTAAAATTGAAAATAGAGGATGTTGAAAAACTTAGAGATCAGTACGATAAAGACAATGATCGTACTAAGGATAGTTGGTGGTCAGACACATTCTCTTTTCTTAATCCAGCTAATTGGTTTAAGGGTATTGGAGGCTGGATAGCTGGGATAATACTAAGTCTATTACGTATTGTTGTTTGTATCTTCGTAATATATGTATTTTTGAGACTTGTTTTTTGGTGTTTTTCTGTATGTAAGAAAAAGTACAGAAACAGATGAAATAGATAAGTTAATGACAGAACATATGCCAAAATTGATAATTGTTTTCTTTAGGTTTTAGGTTGACATCTCATTTCTGGCATGAAGGAGCGTACTCTTGTGATGACAGACGTGGCCTTAGTAACTGGGGGATGGAGAGGGTAAAAGAAGATACCTGTCTCCCTCGGGCAACCTGTCGGCCTGGGATAGTACCTGGTGAATAGGGCACTATCAGCTGTCGTTGCAGGATCCAGTGTTCCAGATTGTGAAGAATAAAGATGTCAAAGGGGGGAATGATAGGAACTGAAGGAGTTAAATTGAGTTCTGTCTATGTTGCATTTTCTTGTTTAAAACTTATCTTTTCTGTTCCCTTGTGAACCAAGGTCAAATACTTCTGCTTTTTAGCCTACATGACTTTCTTTGTAGAAAACAAGTTGTGAAATCATTTTTTATACTGCGCATGTCTGTAAATGTTTAAATTCTTTGCTATAAAAGATGGAAGCCTAGCTGATAAGGGAGAAGCGCTCAGCAGGCATCCCGAGTTGTATCATACAACCCATGTCTGTGTCATTCTTCTCGACGGAGCAATCGATTAGAGACATATGGTGCCTCACACCCAAGAACATCGGTCCTTCAGGTGAAAGAGTGATCTGAGGGATCCCGACAATATTTATTGGTAATATATATTTTTTTATTTTTTTTTCTCCTTTTTTATTTGGTCCCTCTATGGGATTTTTACTTTTATCACTTTGTTCGCAGATATGCTGCACCAGCATTGCAATACATTATACAATTCCTGTTAGTGCTGCACTGACAGTAGCCTCATACACCCTGCTACCGGTGTGGTCAAAGCAGGCCATCATCGTTGGCAAACCTGGATGTCTTCATGATGACCTTGAATTGACATCGCATTGTTCTGGCCATTGCAATGTCATCCCGGGGTAGCTTTATTTAGGGGTAAATCAAGAAAAAAGGGCAGCACTACCAAAATAATACAGCAGGTGCAAAACCTATTCTGCAGTGTCCAAACAGCCAAAATGACAAAAGGAAAAAAAAATATGCAGCACTCAAATTAAATGTGAAAAAAGTGGATACTTTACTGATCCTCAGATGGCAGCGTTTCAACGGTGACCCGAATTTGTCAAGCTTGGCTTGCCAAGACCATGTAGAAGGCGTTAATTCGCCGAAACGCGTAGTCTGAGAGGCTAACCCCCCCTTCCCGTAATCTATTTATCTACTGTCCAGAAGTGTGGATTTATTTTATGATGGACTTTAATAATAAAAATCTTTGCTAATGCAAGGAAAAACTTTTTAAAATTTTGCATCATGGATTTTGTCCGCTGGAGTTTAAAGTTACATTTTTTCATTTGAATTTTTCGTGGCTGGCTCCTGCTCTGGTCTCCGTGCAGACTTTCTCCTGGATTGATATTGGATCTCACACACCGGGGTGTACGGGTAAGCTGCCTTTGACAAAAATCTGGAGTTTTTTTGTATAATAAAAATGTAAAATACAAACAAACAAAAAAAAATTCTGAAATCGAACACGATCATATACCGTCGGACTGCCCACCAATAAATTATGGCAACTGCCGATGGGGCGGCGTTATTCCCACGAACCTCCAAACTGTGTCCATGAAGGCAAAGTGTTTGGTTTCCGGGGGCTGTATGATTGCAAAGCTGAACCTTAAAGGAATGTCCAAAAGGGCACCACCAGGAGTGGAGCCTGTGGCTTAATTGGACTCCACCCGGGAAACCACAACCATACAAGCTACAGAAAAGATGGACAGATTGCAAGCTTTGTCGTTTGTGTGTGTGGTGTGATATGTCAGTTTGTAGTTGTGCTAGCGATTTCTCAGCTTTATTCCGTTAACAACCGAGACTCCGGCATGCCCCTGCGGTATGCGTCAAGCTTAATAGAGGGATATGCGAAGCTCTGGCATGCGAGATCGAGCAATAACAGGTCTATCATGCCCTTACATGTCCGGGGCTGCATGCGCGCTACACTGAAAGGACCAGCTTTTGTCGCTTACAGGTGCTGATAACCCGCTGAACACCGTTAGTGATGGGGATCTGGGATTCCAATTATTCCCCGAGAACGATGATTTCCCAGTAAGTGCAGGTCAACCGCAATTACGGAATTAGGCCTAACCGGCATTCCTGACAAAATGAAAAAATTACATGTCCAAACCTGTGGTTTGGACAGCTCGGCATCCATTTTCAGGCCCAGTATGGATTCGACAACATTGTAGAAAGTTGATAAAGGGTACAGTTTCACCGGATAACACGTATATATGTAGCATAGTTTACACATTAAAAACCTATGTCTATAGCTCAGGAGGCAGGCTCAGACGGTCTCAGGCCCAGTATGGATTAGACTTGATTGGACAAAGGTGAGAAAGGGTACATTATCACTGGATAGCAGGTATATATAGCATAGTTTAAACATTTAAAATCTCCGTGTTCTCAGATTAGACAACAATCTAAAAAATAGAAAAAAGGAAATGTTTTTGAAGCGTACACCAGTATACACTTTTGTTGGTATTTTTAAATCATCATATATATTTTGGTCTCAGTAAGACAGTCCAGCCTCTCCGACATAGGAAATGAGATGCATACAATTACTGACATAAAGTCTAGTGATTGTTAATTCCTAGATTTCTGCATTCATGGGAAAAACTGCCATCACAATTCTCTGAGGCGATGCTGACCCTAAATTAATTTCTGTGTGGAGACATCGAAAACATAACTTTGTGAAGAAAGTGTTGTTGTATCGCAGTACCGTTGATCCCATCAGCGTTACTCATCTCCATCAAATTTTAATCACAGGGAGAGATGTAAACATGTTGCTCACCGCCTATCATGCTCTGTCACGTAACTTTGGAGTGCAAAAGACAGAAGCCACAGGCCGTAGGCGATTCTATGGGATTGGCATGAGAGGGCACGTTTAAAAATGTGCGCCAGAATGTCACGCGTCTGTGAGTAGGAAAACTGTGAAAGCTGATGATAAACCACCACTGCATGTCATTGTGAGTCGAGGTCCATAAGAAATGGAAGCCATTGATCATCTGAAGCTAGAGACCGGCCAGCAGGACAGGGCATAGCTACGTCTTAAATCCTTCACTGCCACTACAAATTTGTTGAACTGATAGATGATGGTTGACAGCCCAGACTACACAGCGGAGGAGCAGGGAGAGGTAAACATTGCAAGTGCTGTGATCCTGAGCAAGCAGGGGGGGCCCACTCGTTGGCGACGGCACTGGTACAGGGCCCCTCATAGTACAGCGGTGTCTGACGGCGGGTGTGCACCCCCACTGTCAGAGACACTTGATTGCACTATGAGGGACCCTGTGCCAGTGCCCGTGCCCAAGAGTCAGCCCACCCACCTGTCCAGGGCAGCGGCACTTACACGGTTGGGTGCGCTAGGTGGTCACCCCGGCCATGGGGGAGAGGCAGCCCAGTTAGGAAGGTTTACAAAATTGCAGCAGCTGAATGTCCAACATCAACATATGCCAAAGGCGAAATTGGGCAAGTGCGAGGAAGAGGAGGACCAAAGCAAGTCATTTTTCTGGCAACCTAGGTGTCATCAGGGGAAGGTGGGACAGAATCCTTGGAAACCCATGCATGGTTCATTTTAATGAAGGTTAGATCATCAACACTTTGGGTCGACAGACGGGTCCTTTTTTCTGTCAGGATTGATCCAGCTGCACTGAAGACTCTTTCTGATAGCACACATGCAGCTGGGCAAGCGAGCTCCTGTACGGCATATTGTGCCAATTCAGACCAGGTGTCCAGTTTAGCGGCCCAATAGTCAAATGGGAATGACCTTGCGGGAGAACATCGATATGGGATGAGAAGTAGTTTGTAACCATAATTGACAATTGCTGTCTCCTGTCGCTTTCAATTGATGCAGTATTACCAGTCGTGTGAGCGGGACTTGAAAAATCAGTCCACAACATGGTCATGAAACCCCTGTCCAACACCACTTCTGATGTGTGCACCACAAACACCTCTTCCAAGCTGCCTACGGCTCGTGTGAGAACCATCACCGCTGCTGTGTGCTGGGAATGCCTCAACCAACTGGTTTACCAGAGTTGCTTGTTTGTTAGCCAATATTAGGTCAAGGTTCTCCTGTGGCATTATGTTTTGGAATTTGCCTTTATAGCGTGGATCCAGGATGCTGGCCAACCAGTAGTCGTCTTCGTTTATCATTTTGGCAATGCGGTGGTCCCTTTTTAGGATCTGCATGGCATAATCTGACATGTGGGCCAATGTTCTCGGTGTCAATGATGCACTGTGAGTGCTGGTTGGAGGAGCACTTTCTGGCAAATCCACATCCCTCGTGTCACGCACATACCCTGTACTAGACCTTGCCACGCCAACATTTTCTCTTGCCCCACGAGAAGCATCCTCCTCCCCTAAATAATCATCCCCATCATCATCCTCCTCCTCTTCCTCTTCCACCTCGTCCAGGAGAGGTCCCGGAGCAGACAATGGCTGACTGTCATCAAGGCTTCCCTCCTCCTCTTCCTCCTCATCTACCTTGGCTGCAGACGCCTGCTCCTTAATGTGCGTCAAAGTTTGCATGAGCAGACGCATAAGTGGGATGCTCATGCTTATGATGGCATCGTCTGCGCTTACCAGCCGTGTGCATTCCTCAAAACACTGAAGGACTTTACAGAGGTCTTTCAGCTTCGACCACTGCACACCTGTCAACTCCATGTCTGCCCTCAAAGTGCCTGCCCATGTTTCCTCCCACAAATGCATTACGGCCTGCCTCTGTTCGCACAGCCGCTCAACCATGTGCAGGGTGGCGTTCCACCTTGTTGCAACGTCGATAATTAGGCGGTGCTTGGGAAGGTGGAGCTTCTGCATACGACTGGAGTGTACGGGCGACCGGCGGATGTGCGAGCACAGTCTTCGAACCTTATGGAGCAGGCCTGGTAACTCTGGATAATTATTGAGGAAGCACTGCACCACCAGGTTCAAGGTGTGAGCCAAGCAAGGTATGTGTCTGAGTTTTGAAAGGGCTATGGCTGCCACAAAATTCTGGCCGTTATCACTAACTACCCTGCCTGCCTCAAGATGTAGACTGCCCATCCATGACTCAGTTTGTCGCTGAAAGTAGTCGGCCAGTACCTCCGTGGTGTGTCTGTCGCCCAAACACATCATCTGCAACACAGCCTGCTGACACTTTCCACTAGCTAATCGATAGGGGGACACCTCGTGTGCAACACTGGCAGCTGCGGATGGAGTGCTCGTGCGACTGTGCTCTGTGGATGAGCTTTCGCTTCTGGAGGAGGAGGAAGAGGGTCGAACGCCTACAGCCAACTGTTTCCGATACCGTGGGCTAGGCAGCACTGTCCCACCACCGCTGTCCCCTGTGGACCCTGCATCCACCACATTAACTTGCGCAGTGATGGACACGTAATGGCCCTGGCCTTGTCTACTGGACCATGCATCAGTTGTGAGATGCACCTTTCCACTCACTGATTGCTTGAGTGCATGGACAATGTGGTCTTTCACATGAAGGTGGAGGGCTGGGATGGCTTTGTGAGAAAAGAAGTGGCGACTGGGTAGTTCATAGCTTGGTACTGCGCAGGCCATGAGTTCACGGAAAGCTGCGCTTTCAACCAACCCATAGGGCATCATCTCTAATGAGATTAGTTTGGCAATGTTGGCGTTCAAACCCAGTGTACGCGGATGAAATGATGAGTACTTTCTTGTCCTACTCATTCTCTGGTAAGGTGAGCTGGACTTGAGAGCTGCATATGGTGGAACTAGCGGTGGACATGGTGGACTGAGAGAGGGTTGATGATGGTGATGGAGTTGGTGTTCTTTTTGATGGCCTAGATTCAGTCTTTCGTTGATATAACATTGTGATTCCCTGACTGCTTTGGCCTTGCGACGACACCTCAACATTTGCTGCTGGTGGTGTGCTAAACGGTGGGCTTACAGTGCGGGAAACAATGTAGCGTTGCTGACTACCTTACCTTCTTTGGGAGCAGTTGCACATGTGGTACGTGAGGTTTGGTAGTCCGTCCACGCTTGCATGTGCATGTTGGTTAAATGTCTAAGCATGCAACTGGTATTCAAATTTCTCAGATTTTTCCCTCTGCTAAAGGTCTTTGCGCACTTCTTACAGATAACCTTTGCCTAATCATTAGGATTTTGTTCAAAAAAGTGCCACACTGCACTCTTCCTACTATGGAAGACATTTTGAGGTCTTGCACGCTGTGCTATTTTGACCATCTGGCCAAGCTGTCCTGCAACTCTTGCTTTTTGTAACCTGTTTTTGGACTGCTCCGGGCCTGCTAGATAACAGCTGTTGCGATGTCGATGCCTGCTGCCGATGCCCCTCCTCCTCTTCTGAGCTATTGGCAGCGGCTCCCACTTCCCACAATGGATGCCAATCTGGGTCAACAACTGGGTCATCCATCACCTCCTCTTCAATGTCATGTGCACCTTCCTCTGTGTCACCATGTATGGTGCTATAGTATGCGGGAAGGGGCACCTGAGTATCATCAGGGTCAGATTCTGGCTCAGTACACTGCGAGGACAATGTATTGCTCTGAGTGAATGTACCAGCAGATAAATCTAGCAGTGGCTGTGCATCAGTGCACTCCATGTCAGATTCATCTTGGACTGGGGAATTCATGATTTGACTTAATAACCCAGGCATGGTATGAGAAAAGAGCTCCATGGAGTAATCTGTAGTGTGGCCTGCCGCATCCTTCACTTTTGGTAGGGGTGAAGGACACAAGGAAAGGTGTTGTTCCTGACCAGTAGCCTCCACTGATGATGCAGTGCTTTTATTTTTTGAAACTTCAGAAGAGGAGGCAATAGAGCTGGAGGCTGTGTCAGCAATGTAAGCCAAAACTTGTTCCTGAAGCTCTGGCTTTAAAAGCGGTTTACCTACTCCCAGAAAAGGGAGCCTACGAGGCCTTGTGGAGCCAGACAATGACGTCGGCTCACCACCTCCTGCCTTAGGTGCTATTGTGCTTTTGCCACAACTAGCAGAAGCACCACCACTAACACCACCATCAGGACCAGCTGGCAACCCCCGCCCACTTCCACCATACTTCATTTTTTTTAAAAAGGTACCCAAAATAACAACAGCTATATGGTACTGTAAAACAAGGTAAAGGGTCTATAGAGTATTGGTGAGAATTTGAATCTCACTGTAGATTGGAGGACGCTGAACTATTGTCTCAGGCCCAGTATAGATTACACCGCTATGTGACAGACAGAAATTGGCTGGTAAAAAAAAAAAAGACACAAAAAATGAGCTTGCTTTGAGTTGGTACACATGCAGCATATAAATGCATGTTAACATGGCCATAAAGCATACAAAACCTACAAAAGACAAAATGAAAAAAACCCTGCTATAATTAAGTAAAAGGCAAAAGTGCATTTAAATCATACAGAGTTCTTAGCAATACTGTATTTGATCAAACATAGCATAAAAGCCGTCCCACCATCGACAAGGTGACTCTGTGGTTGGGGCGGTCCTACACTGTCTAGTATTAATAACCTTATCATGTGTCAAAGTTGACGTCTGTGTGAATGAGGGCAGACAAGGACCGGGTGTCCCAACCAGTGCACACCAGTCAGGGGAAGCCTTTAAATACAATTTCCAGCTCAGGAGAGGGAGGCCACACCCCAGGTTGCACAGAATGCAAAAATGCAACTGAACGCTCAGTAACTCACCAGGACAAAACAATAAAATTTTGATTGCTTTGAAAAAATCAGTTTGCTCAGCAGTGTGAAAACAGCAATGCAGCTATCAGGGAGCCTTAAAAGGCAGCCTAATAAATCAGAGCTGATGCACCGAAATATAGCCTCCCCTTGCACTGCACAGTAAATTGTGTGTTGTACAGGCAAAATCGATAGTAGCAGAAGTAGTACTTTTCCTTATGGTACTTCGTCTTCCTGTTTGTTGCTGACTTTGGCTTGTCTGACCACTCTTTCATTACCTTTGACACCTGTGCTGCTGCTCTGTGGTACTACGCTGTGTGTGCAACCTCTCTTCCCTCACCAGCATCACCCGGTGGAGGTTGCGCTATACTGCACTGCAGCAGCACCTTACACATCACTCAAGAATGGGAGAACAATCCTCTCCCAAAACCTGCAGCAGTTCTCTTCTCAGATCTCAGATGTTTGAAGGGTGGTGAAAAAGGAAATGGGATGTTGCAGAATGGTGGACAAGGCATGGGAACAACAGTTTTGACAAGTAAATCTTAATTGTTTTGGAATTGGGGTTATATTATGTAATAATAGAAGCTGTGCTGTGGCAGGCAGATAATCAATTTATGAAGCAACTTACATATTTGAAACGATTCATAAGCCCAAGGAGATTAAGGTTATCCCATTTGTTTCATAGTCAGAAGGAAGGTTCCTTGCTAGCCTTCTGCTGTAAATCGTTTTAATCCATTATTATCGGCCATTATTATCAACAGAGATAGGTACTAATTGCAGTATTGTCAGGATATCACAACTTAGTAGATGTGATTTTTTTTTTCCCTCTGGCTGCCTCCGAGCATTTGTCCTGATGATAAATGAATTGTGTCCGGTCAGGAAGCAGAAAATTTAAACTCTCTTCATTTTCATCAAGTTTATCTTACTGTATGCAAGATCCAATCCATCTTCCATTCAAATATTTTTCCACTTTGATGCAAAAAAGTAAATTGTGCAATTCTTACTGAGACATTTACCCATCTTAAAGTGCAGGGTGATTCAGGTGCAGGACTATAAGTTATCTGAACTTATCCAGTACCACCAGCCCACACAAATCCATTGGGTTCTGCAAGTATGAAGGGATAGACAGCTGAGAAAGAAGATTGAATTCTAACTTTTAAATAATCCATGCAAGATATTGAATAACTTTTTAGGGGCCATTTCAGGGAATAAAAAATAATGTATGAGATAAAGGGGAGAAGTCAGATCGTGATTGATATAATTCTACTCAACAGGGAATGTTTTTTTATTTTTTCCACATTTGCTCTTTTTTACTAACCTCCTTTTGTTACGAGAGACCATACATTTAACCTAATGTTTTCAACTCAGGGATAAAAATTGTGTTACAGATATAGACACAGATATTTTAAGCACAATTCCTCAGCCACAACTTATCTCTGTTAATTGATGCTAAATATTTAATCAATTTTGCAAATAAGCTATATACTGGCGGTGTTCCTTTCACATAAGCTATATTGAAAGGATTAGATATACAGTAATGTGGAAAAGTTTAAGGCATGTGCAAAGTAACAAGCTGCCAAAAATAGAAGTTTTAATCTTTCAATCAGTTAATAAATTACAAAATGATTGAAAACATAAATCCAAATGACATGAATATTTGGTGACCACCATTTACCGTCATCAGATCTTTTAACTACATGAACTTGCACACAGATTTTGATGGAATTCAGCAGGGAGGTTTTTCCAAATATCTTGGGGAACTAACCCTCCTCTTCCTCAACTGCCAGGTATGCACCATACTCAGACATTTGGTTTCCAGGGAAAAATTAAAGTAATTGAAGATGGAGTGAACTGACTGTTGAGAACAGGGACAATGAGAGAGGACATTGTCAAACATACATATGGCTTCTCTGGACAACATCTTCCAGGTGGTGGAATGCAGTCTGGACATTGTCTCCAGTAGATGTAGACTTGGTACATGGAGTCATTTTCCCTTGCTTCGAACCAGGGAAGAAATCCAGTTAAAACAACAAAGAGCAGAACCCCAAAAACCTAGGAATCAATAGTAGGGCTCAGGAGTAAATATTCTCCCTCTTTCAAGTCTCACAACTCCGGAGACATGTAGGGGACAGTATGTGACACAAAGTATCCTGTAGGTTGGGTCAAACCAAAGTCACTCAGCTTTACTTGATAACAGTCTTCGTCCATTAGCAACACATTGTCCGGCTTCAGGTCTCTGTGCACCAACCCTCTAGCATGCATGTAGTGTAGAGCTGAAGAGATCTGTCTTGCACACCTCTTCACAGTAGCCTCAGGAATTCCAACCTGCAGAAAAATGATACTTTGATTTGGATAAGGCACTGCACAAATAAATCTAATTTACCAAACATTTAGGGTGTTGCTATTTTTGGGACAGTGGATTCGATAGTGGATAAAACTGTTGCTGTGATTGCAATGTGGCATTGCACAGTGCATTGTTATGGACCTCTCTTCCACCTCTGGAAAGGATTGATGTATTTCCAAAACACCCCATGCACATTAGAAAGCTAACTGGCTACCAGTTACAGGGATAGTTAGATTCTCTCCCGACTGTTGATGTATACCATTAGCCTATGGTGTTTTATAAACAAAGCTTTGGTAGATTGTAGGAAATCATATGGAGTCGGCCTTACTTACCTCACTTCGGATGATATGCAAGGTGCCTGCTGCTGCCAACTCTTGACTCAATACATAGTGGTCAATTGTGCAAATAAAGAATGGATAAGTAGTAATAATGTGAGGGTGCTCAGATAAGGTGATTGAGAGGTTTTCAGTAAAGTTCTATCCTTCCTCACTAATTTTGCAGCCACTGCTTTTCCTACAAAAAAAGAACAAAAAGCTTATAATAACCTCCCAGATCTCACATAGAAACTTTATATTCAAATACATAATCCCAATCACTGCAATAGGATATCTTTGGGGGATTTCAATTCCTAATCCTCAATCTCATGTCTATAAGGCAGTCCAACTTTGGGGGAAGATTGGATTTACAACAGTTTACTGATAGTTTTATTTATTTTACTGACTTCTATACCACAATAAATCTGATGTTGCATGTTTGGTGGCCACTTATCTCCAATGACAAAAAAGGTATGGGGAGGCTGAACTTTAACCGATTCATGTTTTGGCCGCCTGATATCTTCTGTGTCAGATAGTCAATGCGGCAACCTATAGATATTTATAGATGGACATTTTTGTGAATGAACAGTTAAGTTGCCCACAAGAATGCATATTTGTCTGTAGATCGTTGGCAGAGCCAGCTGAATGTTTTAAAAATCAAGATCAAGAACTATTAACCCAAAGCTTATTTGGTCAAAATCTATTGTTCTCAACCTCTTCATTTTCATGCGATATTTCTATAACCCAACATGGTGTTTGGCATTAATAGTTGGTTGTCCCCCATACACCTATGATACTGATCATTCAACAACAAATTTGGGAGGTTTCTATGATTTTAATCCTAGATGTATGGGGGATTTATAGCTGATGTTATTAGACTAATGTGGATTTTCCAATGACCTACAGATAAGTCTCTCATCTCTATGACCAGGTAAAATCATTATCACATTTTTATTCAGAATTTGCCACTTTGATTTAAGCAATTTACGTAAATGACCATATTCCTTTTTGTCTTGTTCACATACCTGTTGATCTCTTCTGTGCCAGAACAACTCTTCCATATGACCCCTGTCCCAGCTCCTTGATGATGATGTAGCATTCAGAAATATTCTGAATCTCCAAGACATGGAAGGCAGCCATTGCTACTTGGAAGTTGATGATTCTTTTTGCTAATCAACAAACTCCCTGTGACTCTGTAGGAAAATGTAAGGAATATGATTAATAAAACTTATGTAATGAGCATATTCCTGGTTTCTGTGAACATCTATCATAATTAGGCTACGTCACAATTTAGAAACCCATAATTAAAGACATTCCTATTCAGGAAAGGATGGTTGACAACCATTCAAAAGAGGTATCTTGGTGGATATATTGGTTGTCATCAATCTTTCTATGATATCATTATAATCAAAGAGTCAAAATAAGTATATTTCAAAACAGTTCTACAGCATTGTGAGGAAAGAGGGAGACACAAGTGCAATATAGGGTCTTATCCCACAAATAGAGTAAGCGGTTTGACAAAAAACTGCTCACCTGGTAGTAGGTATTCAAAGCATGTATAGATAAGGGCTGCTGCAGATCCACAAGTCGGTCACCGGCTATCTGAAGCAGAGCTCTGCAAAGGAATACGTGGATTTCGTCCGCGCTGCCCAAATTATGAAATTCCAGAGGTTAATAAAGTTTCACAGTGGTTTATTCTATGCGTTTCAAGGTTTTTTGCAACCTCTTCTTCAGGAAATACCACATGAAGCATACATGTGTGGTGCATTAAGTACACACAGATTTAAAAAAATGAGCTCCAAACAGTCAGATGACACATGTCAAAGTTCATAGTTAGCAGACAGTATAAAAATTCATAGTAATAGTTAGAAGCTGTTCTTATATTGACATGTCTATTTTAATTTCACAGGTTGTTGAACAAAAGGAAAAAAATATATAAGGAAAATTAAAAAACACACATATACTGAGCAAGAAAAGCAAGTCTCGGACACGAACTCCTAGAGATATGCATCAGCTTCCTCCAGATGTGCTGCCTGACAATTAGACCACTCGGCTATGCTAACAGGTTCCTGCAAGTGTATCCAATGTGGAAGAGACATATGTTGAAATAAACCATTAGTTAAAAATGAAATTACAAGGATCTAAATTTTAATCAATTAAGAATAAATGTTTTATTAATAATAAAAAATAAAAAATATGGAATATATATATATTTTTTTTTTTTAAAAAAACTTTGGTTCGGCTTATTAAGAGGAAAAAAAAAAAAAAAAAAAAAGGGGGAATCAGTCATTTGCCAAAGCTCAGTGGCAGAGTTGGAAGGACAATGTGCTCCACACCTGCAATATTGCATCACCTTTAGGATCATACCACAGGAGGAGCACACAGCGCTTCTCCAAATACCACATGGCTGTTAAAAACTCTTATTATTATAAATTATACAGTGAACAGTGCTAGTATAGGTCACATAGCAAAAAAAAATTAAAAAAAAAAGTCACTCCTTCAGCAGCGTTATTAACACCACCTGAGGATAGCAAATCATGTCAGAGGATGATTTCTTTAGGACAACAGAATGATTGGTTATATACAATTATTTCTCAGAGGAATATTATTAACAAACTTAAAAAAAAAAACATAAATAAATATACCAGTATTTATTTTACTGGGGCCAAAGACAAGTCCAGAAAGAGGAAAGGAATTAATGCTCTGTAGAACTGCTATTTCTCTGAGTGGAGATAGAATAGAAAAAATTGGAAGAGGAAAAAAAAAAAACAAAAAAAAAAAAGCAAACAAAAAAACCAAACAGGGTCTAGGTTACTAACCTACTTATCTAACCACAGCACCATCGGTTTATTCCAATTACTGTGGGGCACTAATAGTTAATAAGTCTCTAAATTTAAAGGGCTTGCTAGACAAAAAGGAGTATGATGGAAATAAATATAATAAAAGCACATTAAAAATACTTCCCTTATAAAACATGAATAAGATCTTTTGTACCAATTAAATAATCAATCCATCAGGCATTTTATGGTGAAATTCTTTAGAAACTCCCACAGAAAAATAAATATTAAAAGACATCCATAAGTATTAAAAAAATATAAATACATATAACGAACTCTATTAATAAATTAAATAAAAACCTCTGTGATCTCATTAAGACCCTGTGGTTTGAGGCTTCTTAATTTATAGATCCAATATACCTCTTTCCTGTTTAATTTCATAATCCTATTTGGAATATGAGCAGAAAAACCTTGAAACGCGTAGCATAAACCACTGTCAAACTTTATTAACCTCTGGAATTTCATCATTTGGGCAGCGCGGACGAAATCCACGTATTCCTTTGCAGAGCTCTGTTTCAGATAGTCGGTGACCGACTTGGGGATCTGCAGCAGCCCTTATCTATACATGCTTTGAATACCTACTACCAGGTGAGCAGTTTTTTATCAAACCGCTTACTCTACTTGTGGGATAAGACCCTATATTGCGCTTGTGTCTCCCTCTTTCCTCACAATACTAGCTGCTTACTGGCGGGATCCTTGGAAATCCTCCCAGCTTCGAGATCTATCAGCAGCAGAGGGTCTGTTCCACTTTCAACTTCTCCAGCAATATGGATTACTTTCTCAATCGGCTAGCATCCAGAGAACGCTTGATCAACCAAACAATTGGTATCATTGAGCTAACCACCATTATGGAGGTAAATCAACATTTTTCAGAGGATGAAACTAAAAGACTTCGTAAGATTTTCTATGACTTTAAAGAAGCACTTAAGGAAGAATTGCATTATAATCTTGACGCTCATTTTCTCTCCATTTATCTGAGAGAGAAAATTTGTCCTAGAGGTCTGAGGATCATGCACAACTCACCATTCCCTGATGACCTAGATTTCACAACTGACTGGAATGATAATCTAGAGACCTGCATGAGTAACATGTTAAAATGTCTGTATAAAAAAAGAACACAATTGTGCGACATTGCTACTGTTAAAATTAAGCAGCTCTCTGAAAATCTAAAACCTTTCCTTTCACATCCTGAATTTAAGAAAATTAATTCAAATGTAACCACTTTTATTATGCAGCTTGAAAATGAAACAATTTTAAGAAAATCTAAAAAACTACAGAGATAGAGATGATTATAAAAATAAAACAAATAAAAAATTTGAGAGAACCAAAGAGCTGAAAATTACCCATGAAACTACTCCTAATAATGAAGTAAATAATGAAAAAATTGTGGATAAAAATCCTGTAATTAAGCAGACAACTGGTATAAGAATCAATATGAGTACTCCCAAAGCATCCCCAAGGACTGCTAAGGAAGATATTCTAAATCACTCCCAGACTTTATCCAAAGCCAGAAAACACCTCGAAAATATTAGATCTCAAATTAATAAACTTAATGAAGAAAAAAATAAAAAGAAAGATAAAAATACTCCTGACAAGAATGTAATTAATAAACCCTCTCAAGCAAATAACTCCCCTACAAATTTTTCAGACTCTATCCCTATATCACGGTTGGATCTTTCAGTCCACGATACTACACCAAGTATGCTAATTTCATCTCAACCGAATAACACCTGTTTAATTGATAACTCAAATATGTTCAACACTGGCACTGTTCCTTTTTTGCCCCGGGTTTTCAAAAACTCCCAAACAAATCAGTTTTTTCTTCCAAGAACTGGCAAAAGAAAAAGCGTCACAGAGGTTTCAGGGGAGGCAGAAACAAAAATAAAAAAAGGGAAAATGACTTCCTCATAAAAGAATCCACTTTTATGTAAGGAAAGGCAAAATCCAGCATTTTTAACCTGTCTGATCATGTTTTAACAGAAAATGAAAGTTCATTATTATGTAAAGGTCTATCCTTTTGCCCAACTAACAGTTCTAAAGAATTTGATCTTTTTTTGGACTTACAAACCTTTGTGAGAAAATTGACTCTCAAAAGACATTTTTTATTAAGGGAAAATAAGAATATTAATACACCTGTTGAAACTAAATCTGAAACAGAAAATTTTTTTCATCTAGACCTTCCAGTTAAGTCAAATTTTTATCCTATAGAAGACAAAGGTCATCATATCAGTGTCTTTTGAGACATTGTACTAAAACAGTTAGAAAAAATTACAAAGAAAAAAACTTCAATCATTAGTAGTAATAAAAAAGCCGGATTACTTACCGGTAATGCTCTTTTAATGAGTCCACGACAGCACCCACTTGGAGAGAGAGGGATCCGCCCATAGGAACAGGAAACCTACAGAGATAAAAGAGGGCGGTCCGCCTCTCCCCCTCAGTTGGATTTCAGAGTACCAGGAGGACCGCCAATTA
The DNA here is from genome assembly GCF_039654945.1 of Dendrobates tinctorius. Lineage (NCBI taxonomy): Eukaryota > Metazoa > Chordata > Amphibia > Anura > Dendrobatidae > Dendrobates > Dendrobates tinctorius. The sequence continues at coordinate 29,077,566 of NW_027361761.1, forward strand.
TTAGGCCATTATATTATCCAGTATTCTAAATTTATTAACTTTACAACTAAGAAGGTGTATATACATTATGTTAACTTCTAGGGAGGGTTAGTGAACGGGTGCTGTCGTGGACTCATTAAAAGAGCATTACCAGTAAGTAATCCGGCTTTTTACTCTTCGCCACGACAGCACCCACTTGGAGAGACTTTCAGAGACTTTCACCTGGGAAGGACCACCGTGCTGAGGACCGCTCTACCAAAGGCTAGGTCGGATGAGCATGATAAATCACGCCTATAGTGATTATAAAAGGTAGAGGGTGTAGACCAGGTTGCCGCCTTACATATGGACTCGATTGCTACGTCTCCCCTCTCTGCCCAGGAGGAAGCCATAGCTCTGGCGGAATGTGCTCTGATACCCTCCGGAGGATTTTCATTGCTCTCGGAGTATGCCAGCCCAATTGCGTCTCTGATCCACCGAGACAAAGTACCTCTTGTGACTTCATGTCCCTTCTTTTGGCCCTGGAAGGAAATTAACAGAGCCCTACTCTTCCTCCAGCTGCTAGACCTCTCGATGTATTGTAATACAGCTCTTCTAACGTCTAGTGTATGGAACTTTTCTTCCTCTGGAGTAGAAGGGTTACTAAAAAATGAAGGGAGGTGGATCTCTTGTGATCTATGAAACTTCCCTGCTACCTTTGGTAAGTATGAGGGGTCTGGTTTTAATATTAACTGATCCTGAAATGTCAACAGAAAAGGGGGTTCTATTGAAAGGGCTTGTATGTCGCTAACTCTTCTGACTGAGGTTAGTGCAACTAGCAGTACTGTTTTGAAGGATAGGTGTTTAAGGGATATTGAATCTAAAGGTTCAAAGGGAGGACGTGTTAGAGCCTCCAGAACTAGGTTTAAGTCCCAAGGAGGAACTCTAGGTATGTGCACCGGCTCACTCCGCTCACAGGCCGAGATGTATCTGCTTACCCATCTATTGCCTGCCACGTTATAACTATAGAGGGCCCCTAGAGCTGACACCTGTACTTTTAGTGTGTTAACAGCTAACCCTAATTCCTTCCCTTTCTGTAGGAACTCTAGGATCGCTGTAATCGGAATTTCTCTGAAATCCGGCTCTGCGTGGGACTCTAGGAATTTTCTCCATACTCTGGTGTAAATTTTTGTCGTTGTCACTTTTCGACTTTGTAGGAGTGTATTGACTAATCCCTCCGAGAAACCTCTTGATCTCAACATTTCCCTTTCAAGTTCCAAGCCATCAAGTGGAGATTGTCCACTTGAGGATGGAAGAATGGCCCCTGTGAGAGGAGCCTGGGGGTTGAAGGAAGCACCCACGGGTCTGTCACTGACATTGCTTGCAGGCAAGAAAACCAAGGCCTCCTGGGCCAGAATGGTGCTACTAAGATTATTCGTGCTTCCTCTGCTCTGATTTTCCTGATCACCTGCGGTAGAAGTATGATTGGGGGAAATGCACATGCCAGTTTGAATTGCCACGGGGCCTGAGGGCATCCAGAATTTCCGGATTGTCTGTCATATTTAGAGAGGCGAATCTTCGCACCTGTCTGTTTTCTCTGGTGGCGAAGAGATCTATTTGGGGACGACCCCATAGTGCCACGATGCGTGTGAATATCTCCCGGCTTAGACACCACTCTCCTTGTCTCAGTGTATGGCGACTTAGAAAATCTGCCTCCCAATTGTCTCTTCCCCTTATGTGGAGGGCTGAGAGAGACAAAAATTGTTTTTCTGCTAGGGATAAAATCCTTCTTGCGGAAGACATTAAGGTGACTGATCGAGTTCCGCCTTGTCTGTTCAGATATGCGACTACTGTGGTGTTGTCCGAAAGGATTCTCACGTTTTCCCCTTGTAACTGCGGAAGAAAATGACACAATGCATGATAGACTGCTTTTAGTTCCTTTAAATTTGACGAATCCTGATCTTCGCCTGTATCCCATAGGCCTTGGGCAAAACTATTTCCCATATGGGCTCCCCATCCTGTGGGGCTAGCGTCCGTGATAATTATACGGGAGGGTGTTATAACCCAAGGTACTCCTCCCGCTAAGTTATCATCCCTTAGCCACCATGTAAGGGAGGTTAGGACCTCCTGGGATAGCGTGATTTTCTTTGTCAGATTACCCCGATCCCGGGATTCTTCTAAGAGAATTTGGTGTTGTAGTTCCCTCGTGTGGAACTGGGCCCAGCGAACTGCGGGGATGCAGGCAGTAAGGGATCTCAGGAGGGACATTGCTTCCCTTAAAGATATGTGTGGCCGATTTATTGCTATCCTCACTTTCTTTTTAATTGCTGAAATTTTTACCTGAGACAGTAGACATTTTTGGTGTATGGAGTCTAGCTCGAGACCTAGGAAGGACTGAACAGACTGCGGCTTGATTCTGGACTTCTTGAAGTTTATTATCCACCCTAGGGCCTGTAGGGACAAGATTGTATCAGCAACCCGCTCATTACATTGCCGAATTGAATTCCCTACTATCAAAAAATCATCCAGATAGGGTACTATTAGTGTGTCCTTCTGGCGTAAAAAAAGCCATCACTTCCAGCATCACCTTTGTAAATACTTGTGGTGCGATGGAAATGCCGAATGGCATGGCTGTGAACTGGAGATGCTGTATGGTGCCATCGAGGAGGACCGCCACTCTGAGGTATCTCTGATATCTGCAATGGATGGGAATATGATAATAAGCATCCTTCAGATCCAAGCCTCCCATCATACAATTAGGGAAGAGGAGCTTAATCGTGGATCTTATGGATTCCATCTTAAATTTATGATTTATTATAAAGGAATTTAATTTCTTCAAGTTGATTATCGTCCGGAATGACCCGTCTGGTTTAGGTATCAGAAAGAGAGGGGAGTAAAATCCTCTCCCTTCCTGCCTTTTAGGTACATGGACCAAAACTTTTTTGTCCAGAAGGCTCCAAATCTCAGCCTCCAGGGCTTGCTGTTGAATTGGCGAGCTGAAGGATGTTATGATTAACGAATTATGGGGTACTTGATGAAATTCTATCTTTAACCCTTCTTTAATAATGCCCAGGACCCAAGGGCTAAGCGTAATTTTCTCCCATTCTCGAAAAAAAAAATTTTAGCCTCCCCCCTACTGGAGGGACTGGCTCCTCAGTTCCTGTCCCTGCGGAAGGAGGATCCCCTAAACATAGCACCTTTGCCCTTTCCTTCCTTTGTGGACCAGCGGTTTTGATTTTCTGCTGGTCTTCCTCGGCCAAATGGTCTTCTCCTAAACGCCCTCCTATAAAATGGGAGAGGAGGGTTAGGGAATCCTTTTTTCCTTTCTTTTGCCTTCGTAAGGATTTCATCTAAGACTTTCCCAAATAAGAACTCACCCTCGCAAGGAATGGTACAAAGCTTTGCTTTGGACTGGGTGTCCCCTCTCCAGCTTTTTAGCCATAGGCTACGTCTAGCGTTATTAGCCAACCCTGCTGTTCTGGCTGCCAAACGTAAGGAATCAGCCGAAGCATCTGCTATATATGCCGCTGCACCGCGGATTAGAGGTATGGCGGCACGTAGCTTGTCTCTGGAGATCTTCTGGTCTATTTGCTGGTCTAGTTGGTCGATCCAGACCAGCATAGAGCGAGCTGTGCAAGTACTAGCTATTGCCGGTTTAAATGTGTCGGTAGCTGCCTCCCATGCCCTCTTTAATGAGGCGTCAGCTTTACGGTCCAGAGGGTCTTTTAGCACGCCCGAGTCCTCCACTGGTAAGATTGTTTGCTTTGAGGCGGAGGCCACTGCCGCGTCTACCTTCGGGACTTTAACCCATGTCGACAAGTCTTCGTCGTTAAAGGGGTACCTTCTCTTTGAAGTTGAGGGAAGATACCCTCTCTGGTCCTGTCTCTCCCACTCCTTCTTAACCAGAGCTTTTATTGCTGGAATAACCGGAAAAACTTTCCTCTTTCTGTCTGTTAGACCTGCAAACATAATTTCCTGAGCCGTTTGCGGCTCTTTTGTATCTGTGCAACCCATTGTATTCCTCACGGATTTAACTAAATTATCCATATGATCTAATGGAAAACAGCAACGGCCCTCCATCTCTGAGGAGGATGCCGATGTAGATGCATTAGAACTATCCGAGGCTATTTCGCCCTCATCGGTGTCTACGGCATCTGCTGGCCTAGTTGTTTCGATATTAGTAGGCCTGCTAGACTGATTTAGGGCCTGTAGTTCTTCTCTAATTATAGCCCTTATGTCTGTGGCTGATGTTGACGCCCGCTTTGCCGTTTCGTTTATACATCCTTTGCACTGTCTTTTTGTGTAAGAGTCCGGTAGCGGACGTGTACACAGGGCACATTCTTTATTTTTTGATTTTTCCTTCCTCTTAGTCTGAGATAGAGACATCATGACGGAGGGGAGAGGGAGAGAGAGAGAGAGACATTTTATCAGCTTGATAGGCAGAGCGTCGTCCACTCACCCAGAGAAGCTGTAGGTACCGGCTCAGGAGGCTGAGAAGGAGGCTTGTTGGCATGGCTTCTGTGGCTACGATCCGAGGACCCTCGTCTTGCATGGTCCTTGGCTGCTGCTGCGTCGCCTGCCTGTGGATGCGTGTCCTGCCTTGGTGAAGACATGATTGCACGCCATATTTCTGTGCCCCAGGCCTTTTATAAGCCCCTTCATACCTGGTACCTCCCCCTCCAGGTGCGCCTGTCTGCGGCTCCTCGCTACAGCGCCGAGACTAGCCTCCCGCGCTCTGCAGATCAAATCGCTCCCTTTTTTTTTTTTTTCCCTGGAGGGGGCGGGGAGCGCCTCTCTGCTTGCAGCGCCGCCCAGCCACGCGTGCGCTCTGAGCAGAGGAACCCCCGGTAACCCAGAAGTTCCTCCTTACCACTTCCTGCCGCGCTGCCTGTGCGTCCTCCTGGATGCTGAAGCCCTTTAGGAACGCTGGAGGCTGCCGTTTTCTCTGGTTCCTGCGCCCCCACATGGACCGGAATGGATCCTCCCGCCCGGTGTCATGTTGTGCACAGAAGAACCCCGGCCGGCACCACCCGGTACCGGGGTTTCTGCCCGTCATCCATACCAGCCGAGGAGGGAGCCGGATTCCAGCACTCCCCCGTCGCTGCTTCTGGACCGGAACCCCTGCCATTCTCGCAGACACTGCACAGGCGGTTCCTTGGCCCAGGTAAGACTGTAGCGTATCCTGCGGTTCCCCTTCGGAACAGGAAACCAACTGAGGGGGAGAGGCGGACCGCCCTCTTTTATCTCTGTAGGTTTCCTGTTCCTATGGGCGGATCCCTCTCTCTCCAAGTGGGTGCTGTCGTGGCAAAGAGTAAAAACTCAATTTAAGTTCAGCTGAAAAACTGGCAATGAAATCCCTTGCCTCTAATAAAAATATTGTAATCAAATTAGCCGACAAAGGCGGAGGAATAGTCATACAAAATCGCAAGGATTGTATTGATGAAGCTATGAGGATTCTCTCTGATGATAATTATTATAAAAAAAGCACTCAAAGAATATACTTCATCTATAGTGAAATATAATGAATTCATTTTGGAAAATTTTGAGTTGGATATTTTTAATAAAAAAGAAAGGAATTTTTTAAGTATAAAAAACCCTAGTTTCCCATTTTTTTTACCATCTCCCAAAAATATATAAAAACATGCAAAACCCCCCAGGCAGACCAATTATCGCAGGAATTAACTTCCAATTTGGCACAATACATTGATAGAACCATGCTAATACATGTTTTTAACCTCAAGAGTCATCTTCGAGACTCCTCTCATCTACTGGCATTACTACAAAATACCCCTTGGAAAACCAGTTATGTTTTTTTAACCATGGATGTAGCATCGCTATATTCTAATATCCCACATGATGTGGGACTACTTTGTTTTTATTACTTTCTTAAATTTGATGAGAGACTCTCTACTTTACAAAAAAACTTTTTAGCCAAGGGACTAGAATTTATATTAAAAAACAATTATTTTACATTTGATAATGAGTTTTACCATCAAACGAATGGGACCGCGATGGGCTCGAAAGTAGCACCTACGTTTGCGAATCTTTTTATGGGGGTTTTTGAAGAAATGTTTGTTTTTAATGAAATTTGGCAAAAACATATTGTATTTTATAAGAGATTTATTGATGACCTATTTTTTATTTGGGACAATACAGAAAACAATATTAATGATTTTATCCAACAAATGAACAACAACAACTGGGGTATCTCCTTTACTGCTTTTTATGATGTTTTTAGCATTAACATTTTAGATGTCACTCTTTTCGTAGAAAATAACAAGATCTGTAGTAAAACCTTTTTTAAGAAAGTTGACTCTAATAGCTATATCCACTTCAGCAGTGGGCACTATCCTAAATGGCTGAAAAATATCCCCAACAATCAATTTCGCCGTATCAGAAAGAACTGTACCACTGATACTGATTTTAAACACCAGTCTGCTATTCTCAGAAAAATTTTTTTAACCCAGAAATATCCCTCGCATCTGGTAAAACGAGCCTATAAAAATTCTATGAAATTGAAACAGACAGCGCTATTAGAGAATAATGTTAAAAATGGTACTGGTAATAAATTTTGCATGAATTTTATAACTCAATATAGCAATCAACACAAGGAAATCCGCGAGGTTTTACAGAAAAATTGGTACATCCTACTTGATGACCCTGTCCTCAGTAAAATCCTCCCAAGAAATCCTGGAATAACGTACCGTAGAGCACCTATCAGGAGCATCATAGCACCTAGCCGCCTCAAGCCAGTAACCAACGGCCATGAGAGGCATATTTCAAACACTATTAAAGGGGCTTTTAAATGTGGTACTAAGAACTGTTTATGCTGCCAGAGTATTGAGCATAAGATGATGGATATTATCTCCTTTTCCACTAAAGAGAAATTCAATATACCCTACTTCCTAAATTGTAATTCTGAATTTGTTATTTATATGATTGAATGCCCCTGCGGAAAGCAATACGTAGGAAGAACTACACAACAACTTCATCTCCGCCTGAATTCCCACAGACACAACATAAAAAAAGGTCGTCTTACCCATGGTCTTTCGAGACATTATACCTTAGTTCATAATAAAGATTTTAATGTTAAAAATTATTCCTATTGATCATATCCCTGCTCATATTCCAAATAGGATTATGAAATTAAACAGGAAAGAGGTATATTGGATCTAAATTAAGAAGCCTCAAACCACAGGGTCTTAATGAGATCACAGAGGTTTTTATTTAATTTATTAATAGAGTTCGTTATATGTATTTATATTTTTTTAATACTTATGGATGTCTTTTAATATTTATTTTTCTGTGGGAGTTTCTAAGGAATTTCACCATAAAATACCTGATGGGTTGATTATTTAATTGGTACAAAAGATCTTATTCATGTTTTATAAGGGAAGTATTTTTAATGTGCTTTTATTACCGTATATACTCGAGTATAAGTCGATCCGAGTATAAGTCCACCCCTCTAATTTTGCCACAAAAAACTGGGAGAACTTATTGACTCGAGTATAAGTCTAGGGTGGGAAATGCTCCATAGATTATTCCCCCATATGCTGCCCCCATAAGAAGCTCCATAGATGATTCCCCCATATGCTGCCGCTGCTGCATGTAAAAATGAAAAAAATGACATACTCACATCTCCGTCGCTGGGTGTCAGATACTCACCTGTCCTGCGTCCATGGCTGCTCATCGCTATCTGCCACGTCATCAGTCAGTGACGTTCAGACTGCAGGGGGCGCGGCGCGCACTAACCACGTCACCGTGCCCTCTGCTGTCTGAAGTCACTGACCGATGACAGACACAGACAGCAGCAAGCAGCCATGGACGCAGGACAGGTGAGTATCGCTATACTTACCCGTCCTGACGCTGTGTCTTGAGCCCCCAGCTTCTCCACGCTCTCTCTACCTGCCTTCAGCGGTCATGTGGTACCGCTCATTAAAACTCATGAATATGCGCATATTCATGAGTTTTAATGAGCAGCACCACATGACCGCTGAAGGCAGGAAGAGAGAGCACGGGGAGAAGCTGGGGGCTCAAGACACAGCGTCAGGACGGGTAAGTATGACCTGACACCCCCGCTCCCCCTCCGACCCCCCGGTGTATATGACTCGAATATAAGACGAGAGGGGGACTTTCAGCCCAATTTTTTGGGCTGAAAATCTCGACTTATATTCGAGTATATACGGTATATTTATTTCCATCATACTCCTTTATGTCTAGCAAGCTCTTTAAATTTAGAGACTTATTAACTATTAGTGCTCCACAGTAATTGGAATAAGCCGATGGTGCTGCGGTTAGATAATTAGGTTAGTAACCTAGACCCTGTTTGTTTTTTTTTGTTGTTTTTTTTTTCTCTTCCAATTTTTTCTATTCTATCTCCACTCAGAGAAATAGCAGTTCTACAGAGCATTAATTCCTTTCCTCTTTCTGGACTTGTCTTTGGCCCCAGTAAAATAAATACTGGTATATTTATTTATGTTTTTTTTTTTTTTTTAAGTTTGTTAATAATATTCCTCTGAGAAATATTTGTATATAACCAATCATTCCGTTGTCCTAAAGAAATCATCCTCTGACATGATTTGCTATCCTCAGGTGGTGTTAATAACGCTGCTGAAGGAGTGATTTTTTTTTTAATTTTTTTTTTTTTATTTTTTGGTATGTGTCCTATACTAGCACTGGTCACTGTATAATTTGACTCCGCTGGAGTTTTTAACAGCCATGTGGTATTTTGAGATGCGCTGTGTGCTCCTCCTGTGGTATGATCCTGAAGGTGATGCAATATTGCAGGTGTGGAGCACATTGTCACTCTGCCATTGAGCTTTGGCAAATGACTGATTCCCCCTTTTTTTTCTTTTTTTTTTTTCTCTTAATAAGCCGAACCAAAGTTTTTAAAAAAAAAAATATATATATATTCCATATTTTTTATTTTTTATTAATAAAACATTTATTCTTAATTGATTAAAATTTAGATCCTTGTAATTTAATTTTTAACTAATGGTTTATTTCAACATATGTCTCTTCCACATTGGATACACTTGCAGGAACCTGTTAGCATAGCCGAGTGGTCTAATTGTCAGGCAGCAGATCTGGAGGAAGCTGAGGCATATCTCTAGGAGTTCGTGTCCGAGACTTGCTTTTCTTGCTCAGTATATATGTGTTTTTTAATTTTCCTTATATATATATATTTTTTTTTTCCTTTTGTTCAACAACCTGTGAAATTAAAATAGACATGTCAATATAGGAACAGCTTCTAACTATTACTATGAATTTTTATACTGTCTGCTAACTATGAACTTTGACATGTGTCATCTGACTGTTTGGAGCTCATTTTTTTAAATCTGTGTGTACTTAATGCACCACCCATGTATGCTTCATGTGGTATTTCCTGAAGAAGAGGTTGCAAAAAACCTTGAAACGCGTAGAATAAACCACTGTGAAACTTTATCAACCTCTGGAATTTCATCATTTGGGCAGCGCGGACAAAATCCACGTATTCCTTTGCAGAGCTCTAAAACAGTTCTACAGTAATATAACATTGTTTGTATCTTGAGATATTTTTATATTTTTTGTTATTAAAACATGAAAATTATAATATGTTACATTAAATATTACTAGAAAGGCAAGTAATTGTTTACTGGTCATATAGCAAGAAGACCCCCGAACACAATAAGAAACACCAATGGATCTACTATAGAAGAGTAGTCTTACCTGGGTTGGGATTTTCGTTATGTTGATAAACCTGGTTCTGATCCAAAGAAAGTTGAATGACTTTGCTTTCATCGATTGGGTCTGAGAGGTCCTATCTCTACAAAGAAGTTATCAGGAATAATTCAACAAGACATATGAACTTATAACATTTATAGGGAAGTATCTACCTGAAATTTATGTCCATCCTCCTCATTGGCTTACTGGGTGTCAATAGCCTCCATTGAATTACAGATTAAGGTGTCTCCTAGAAGTTGGACATTCATTTAGACCTAATTGTTCTTTATTACCCTGTTAAAAGAGCTGATTGTTCCATTATGGTATCAGGGAGGTACCCACCTTAGTATTGTTTGTTTCTAGTAAAATGCTAATTTACTCAGTTCTGAATGTTTTCTGCCCCCTACAGTCACATCTCATCCTCCTGACCTCCTGCTGCTTTCACCAAAAGAGAAACTGGTCCCATCTCTTCATATAAATATACATTTGTCATACACGATTCTTTCATCCATTGATTATAGCCATAAACTGACCCAACAAAACTTATAGAATAGTCTTGTACCAACTGACATCATTATTATAAGGAAATAACAGAACTGTTTATTTATTTTTTCTCTTAAAGCATTAGAACTGATCGTCTCCTGAGAAAATCCGGCACACTGGACTAGTGTTTAGAACAAATATGAGTGTTCATGGGTTGAAATGCATAACGACATTTGTCTGTGTGGTGGAAATGAAAGATTATGTCTTACACATTTTGTAACTAATAAACTATCAATTTTTTTGTAGTATTGTATTTTTTAATCTTTTTTGCAAATGGATGTATAAATAGAATCAGTGGGTGAAATAAATATTAAACTAGTCTTCAATTTTGTAAGTAAATGCATTTTTAAAGGTGCTATTGACATGAAATTCTCACTAGATGTCGGTAACAAACCATCCAATCCACATATGCAAAGAAATCAGCCATAGATGTCCATAAGTGAAGTTGTGTAATAATGAGAAATGGCACAGGGTAAAATGGGGTTTGAGAAACCCCTTCTGAGGAAGCCATGTGAAACAAATTTCATAAAGTAATTTCATTTTGTGTTTTTTGTATATAATTTTTGCCAGAGCTGTATGCAAGATGAAAAAGTAAGAGACCACTTTTACATATTCAGTTTGTCTGATTTTTCTCTTTATAGGTATATTTTTACGTAAAATGTAAATTGTTATTTTAGTCTTTAAACTTCAGACAACATGTCTCTGAATTTACAAGCAATATTTTTTTTTCTGACAAAGAAAAATGGTAAAAATTTAAAAAAGTACATTCAGACCTTTAATAGCATTAGAACTGATCGTCTCCTGAGAAAATCCGGCACACTGGACTAGTGTTTAGAACAAATATGAATGTTCATTGTTTGAATTGCATAATCTCTCATTTCCATCACACAGACAATGCTCATTATGTCTTACAGGTTTTGCAAGTAATAAGCTGTCAATTTTTTTCGTAGTATTGCTTTATTCTTTTTTGCAAATGGTTTGATAAACAGAATCAGCGGGTGAAATAAATATTAAACTAGGTCTTCAATTTTGTAAGTAAATGCGTTTTTAAACGTGCTATTGACATGAAATTCTCACTAGATGTCGGTAACAAACCATCCAATCCACACAGCAAAGACGTCAGTCATAAACGTCCATAAATGAAGTTGGGTGAAAATGAGAAATGGCACAGGGTAAAATGGGGTTTGAGAAACCCCTTCTGAGGAAGCCATGCAAAACCAATGTCCTAATTTAATTTCATTTTGTGTTTTTTGTATACACTTTTTCATCTTGCATACAACTCTGGCAAAAATTGAGACCACTTTCAAATGTTCAGTTTGTCTGATTTTTCTTTTTATAGGTATATTTTTGAGTAAAATGTAACTTGTTCTTTTAGTCTACAAACTTCTGACAACATGTCTCCGAATTTCCAAGCAATATATATATATATTTTTTTTTTTCTGACAAAGAAAAATGGTAAATTTTAAAAAAGGACGGTACATTCAAACCTCAAAGAAAGCAGAGAAAACAAGTTCATAATCATTTAGAAACAACGATACTAATGTTTTAAATCAGGAAGAGTTCAGAAATCAATATTTTGTGGAATATCCATGATTTTGAAAACTGCTTTCAAGTGTCTTGGCATGCTTTCCACCAGTCTTTCAAACTGCTTGTGGTGCAAAAATGTAAGCAGTTCTTCTTTGTTTGATGGCTTGTGACTATCCATCATCCTCTTGATTACATTCCAGAGGTTTTCAATGGGGTTCAGATCTGGAGATTGGGCTGCCCATGACAAGGTTTTGATGTGGTAGTCTCTTAATTTTTGCCAGAGCTGTATTTACAACTATTGTTGTGTCTTGAATCAGAGTCTTTCAGGTGTATATGGATGAGTAGTGTTGAGTAGTGTTGAGCGATACCGTCCGATACTTAAAAGTATCGTATTGGATGGTATCGGCCGATCTAAAAAAAATATTGGGTATCGCCGATTCCGATACCGGAAGTCTCCCATTCAAGTCTATGGGACTTTCGGTATCAGAATAAGAAAAACCCTATTTTTGCCTTGTACAGCCTCTCTGGGGTCTGTACGGGCCTTTCGGGGGGCTGTGTCGGCCTGCCGGGGGGTCTGTGCAGGCTCCGGTGGTCTGTGCAGGCCTGCCGGGGGGGCTCTGCCGGCCTGCCGGTGGTCTGTGCAGGCTCCGGTGGTCTGTGCCGGCCTGCCGGTGGGCTGTGCAGGCTCCGGTGGTCTGTGCCGGCATGCCGGGGGGCTGTGCAGGCTCCGGTGGTCTGCCGGTGGGCTGTGCAGGCTCCGGTGGTCTGTGCCGGCCTGCCGGGGGGCTGTGCCGGCCTGCCGGTGGGCTGTGCAGGCTCCGGGGGTCTGTGCAGGCATCGTCCGATGGGACTTGTAGCCTGCATTCCTCCACCACTGTAAAAAAAAAGTCCCTAGTCTCACTTTATGCCATTGCTGCGTGGGAATTTCCCACGCAGCAATGGCATAAAGTGAGACTAGGGACTTTTTTTTTTTTTTTTTTTTTTAAAGTGGTGGAGGAATACAGTGTGGAAGGATACCTACCTTCCGTCATTGTATTCCTGGAGCTGGTAGAGAACGGTAGCATCAGCTGATGCTGCTGTTCTCCACGCAAGATGGACGTGGGACCCTCGTGGACTTCTGCGGATCGGGGTAAGTATATTGGTGTTTTTTTATTTTGATATTTATTCCTCAAGGGGACAATGGCTTCGGGGATCAAAGTGACAAGTGACGGTGAGTATGTACTCTATGTTATATGTACTGTATGTCTATATATATGTATTGTATGTAGTATATATGTATGTTGCATGCATGTAGTATATATGCAGTATATATGTAGTATGCATGTTGCATGCATGTGGTATGTAGCATGTATGTAGTATGTAGCATGTATGTATGTTGCATGTATGTATGTAGCATGTATGTAGTGTGTATGTTGCATGTATGTAGCATGTAGTGTGTATGTTGCATGTATGTAGCATGTAGTATGTATGTTACATGTAGTATATATAGTATATATGTAGTATGCATGTTGCATGCATGTAGTATATATGTTGTATGCATGTTGCATGCATGTAGTATATATGTATTATGTATGTAGCATGTATGTAGTATGTATGTTGCATGTATGTAGCATGTAGTATATATGTAGTATGTATGTTACATGTAATATATATAGTATATATGTAGTATGCATGTAGTATATATAGTATATATGTAGTATGCATGTAGTATATATGTTGTATGTATATTGCATGCATGTAGTATATATGTATTATGTATGTAGTATGTAGCATGTATGTAGCATGTATGTAGCATGTATGTAGCATGTAGTATATATGTAGTATGTATGTTACATGTAGTATATATAGTATATATGTAGTATGCATGTTGCATGCATTTAGTATATATGTTGTATGTATGTTGCATGCATGTAGTATATATGTAGTATGTATGTAGCATGCATGTAGTATGTAGCATGTATGTAGTATGCATGTTGCATGTAGTATGTATGTTACATGTAGTATATATGTAGTATGTATGTAGTATGTATGTAGCATGCATGTAGAATCATAGAATCATAGAATGGTAGAGTTGGAAGGGACCTCCTGGGCCATCTGGTCCAACCCCCTGCTCAAAGCAGGATTCGCTAAATCATCCCAGTCAGATGTCTGTCCAGCCTCTGTTTGAAGACTTCCATTGAAGGAGAACTCACCACTTCTCGTGGCAGCTTGTTCCACACATTGATTACTCTAACTGTCAAAAAGTTTTTTCTAATATCTAATCTGTGTCTCCTCCCATTCAGTTTCATCCCATTGCTTCTAGTCTTTCCTTGTGCAAATGAGAATAAAGTTGATCCTTCTACAATGTGACAGCCCTTTAGATATTTGTAGACAGCTATTAAGTCTCCTCTCAGTCTTCTCTTTTGCAAACTAAACATTCCCAAATCCTGCAACCTTTCCTCATAAGACAGGGTTTGCAGACCGGTCACCATTCTGGTCGCTCTTTTCTGAACTTGCTCCAGTTTGTTGATGTCTTTTTTAAAATGTGGTGCCCAAAACTGGACACAATATTCCAGATGAGGTCTGACCAAAGAGGAGTAGAGGGAAATAATGACTTCACGTGATCTAGACTGTATGCTTCTGTTAATACATCCTAGAATTGCATTTGCCTTTTTTGCTGCTGCATCACACTGTTGACTCATATTCAGTCTGTGATCTATTGGTATACCCAAGTCTTTTTCACATGTGCTGTCACTTGTAGTATGTAGTATGTAGTATGTAGTCACATGTAGTATGTAGCATGTATGTAGTATGCATGTTGCATGTAGTATGTATGTTACATGTAGTGTGTATGTAGTATGTATGTAGTATGTATGTAGCATGTATGTAGCATGTAAATTTTTATTTTTTTTTTACATTCAACACATTAGCCGGATGATGGGACTACTATTGTCCCATCATTGGCTAAGGTGTCAATCACTGTCATGGTAGCAGGCATCGCCCGATGGGACTTGTAGTCCCATCGGACGATGCCTGCACAGACCCCCGGAGCCTGCACAGACCACCGGCAGGCCGGCACATCTCCCCCGGCAGGCCGGCACAGACCCCCGGAGCCTGCACAGCCCACCGGCAGGCCGGCACAGCTCCCCCGGCAGGCCGGCACATACCCCCGGAGCCTGCACAGACCACCGGCAGGCCTGCACAGACCACCGGCAGGCCGGCACAGACCCCCGGACAGTCGGCACAGCCCCCCCGAAGGCCCGAACTGACGGCGCATCATGATGCGCACAGACAGCGCATCATGATGACATCATTTCGGCAGCCAATCAGAGCCACAAAAGTGGCTCATTGCATTTTGGACTTCCGATTCCGGTATCCGATACGAAAAAAGTATCGGTACTCGGTATCGGAATTCCGATACGGCAAATATCGGCCGATACCCGATACTTGCGGTATCGGAAAGCTCAACACTAGTGTTGAGCGATACCACCCGATACTGAAAAATATTGTATTGGAATGGATCGGCCGATCTAAAAAAAGTATCGGGTATCGCCGATTCCGATCCCGGAAGTCCCATTCAAGTCAATGTGACAGAAATATCAGAATTAAAAAAACCCTTTCTTTCCCTGTTGGTTAATTCTACATGGAGAAAAATAACTAATAATAATGTAGAATGTAATGTGGGAGGTGTAGGAGACATTAAAGCCATAGAGCTTTAGCCCAATCAAATGGAATAGCAGGATTTTTTTTTTTAAAGACGTTCGTAGTTACAAAGATATTGACTATGTTAAAGTCTTTAATTTTTTGTCAGATATGTATGTTTCACTACTTCCATGCTCTTCACCTTCTTTTTTACTTCTCCCACACTTTCTCCATCAACTTCAGCAGCAGCAGTATCTTCTTCTTCTTCTTTTATTCTTCTTCATATTCTACTTATTCATCTTCTTCTTCATCATATTCGTATTTGTGTCAGGCATTCCTGTAGTTGTTATCTATAAAAGTTTGAAGATTACACCTTCCGTTCAGCCTGTCACAAAAGATTTACAACAGGATTTGTCCGCGTTCAGTTTGGCCTGCAGCAGCAGGCCTTTTCCAGGGGCACCACGAGGAGGAACGGACTCACCCCCATACACTGCTTAGTCTTCTTCTGCTTATAAATTAGATAACATCATTTGCTCTGATTTTGAGTCTTATGCTTCATGTTCTTCAGCTTTTGGTTTTTATGCTTCTTGGTCTTCTGTCTCTTGTTGTTCTGCATCTTGGTGGTTGTCTTCCTGTTCCTTGTCCTCTTGGTCATCTTCTTCAGGGTCATCTTTTAGGTATTCTTCTGTGTGGTCTTCAGGGTCGTCGTCTTCAAGGTCATTGTCAGGGAGATCCAGAGTGAGAATCAAAAACCATTTCCACAAGCTTGAACTTGGAAAAGTAGCAGAAGGTACAAGAAGGCTGAGGAACTGCCGAGAACCAGCTGACGGTACTGGAACCCGGAGGGGCAGCAGAATGAACAAGAGCCAATGGCACAACCGTGGACCAGCTGACGTTGCTGGAACACGGTTACTAAGCAGGAGGTACCTGTGCTCCAAAGCACTACCAAGGACCAGCAGACGTTGCTGGAACTCGGATACCAAGAAGTAGGCACCTAGGCCAAAGGCACTGCCGAGAACCAGCTGATGGTGCTGGAACCCGGATGGGTAGCAGAAGCTGCAAGAGCAAATGACACTAGCAAGGACCAGCTGAAGGTGCTGGAACCCGGTGGGGCAGCAGAAGGAACAAGAGCCAATGGGAGAACCGTGGACCAGCTGACGGTGCTGTAACACGCTTTCTAAGCAGGAAGTACCTGTGCTACAAATCACTACCAAGGACCAGGAGACGTTGCTGGAACTCTGATACCAAGAAGGAGGCACCTAGGCCAAAGGCTCTGCCGAGAAACAGCTGACGGTGCTGGAACCCGCATGGGTAGCAGAAGGTACCCAGGAAAAAAACAAAGTTGCAAGGCCATGAGCCGGCCGCAGTTACCGAAACCCACAGTCCTACAGGGGGTGCTTGTTGCTTGTCCTATTGACACTACAGAACCAGCCTTTATTACCAGAACCCGCAGCCCGCATAGGAAGCACCGAAACTGCAGGCACCATAGACTAGGCTAACCCGACCGCAACACGACAGGACAACGTATTGGTGGCAAAGGGACGTTGACACTACCCGGAAACAGCAGGCATGCTGGAACCAGGCTGGGCAGGAGGGAGTGCCCGTGCCAAAGATACTTCCGAGAACCAGCTGACGGTGCTGGAACCCGGATGGGTAGCATTAGCTACAAGAGTCAATGGAACTACCAAGAACCAGCTGACGGTGCTGTAACCCGGAGGGGCAGCAGAAGGAACAAGAGCCAATGGCACAACCGTGGACCAGCTGATGGTGCTGGAACATGGTTACTAAGCAGGAGGTACCTGTGCTCCAAAGCACTACCAAGGACCAGCAGACGTTGCTGGAACTCGGATACCGACAAGGAGGCACCTAGGCCAAAGGCTCTGCCGGGAACCAGCTGACGTTGCTGGAACCCGGATGGCTAGCAGAAGGTACCCATGATTAACAAAATGTCACGTCCGCGAGCAGGCCGCAGTTACCGAAACCTACAGTCCTGCAGGGGGTGCTTTTCCCATTGGCACTACGGAACCAGCCTTTGTTACCAGAACCCGCAGTCCACATAGGAAGCACTGAAACTGCAGGCACCATAGACTCGGCTAACCCGACCGCAACACGACAGGACAACGTATCAGTGGCAAAGTGACGTTGACACTACCCGGAAACAGCAGGTGTGCTGTAATCAGGCTGGGCAGGAGGGAGTACCCGTGCCAAAGACACTGCCGAGAACCAGCTGACAGTGCTGGAACCCGGAGGGGCAGGAAAAGGAACAAGAGCCAATGGCACAACCGTGGACCAGCTGACGGTGCTGGAACACGGTTTCTAAGCAGGAGGTACCTGTGCTAAAAAGCACTACCAAGGACAAACCAACTTTGCTGGAACTCGGATACCAAGAAGGAGGCACCTAGGCCAAAGGCTCTGCCGAGAAACAGCTGACGGTGCTGGAACCCAGATGGGCAGGAGGCAAACACACTACTGAGCAGCAACATGCGATGTTGAAGCCCAGGGGTCAATCATGCAGCAGGCTGTGGCCAACTTGGAGCAAGTTTTATATTGGTTGTACACAACTACTGATTGTAACCGTGCTCCACTTTGGCCTCTGGCTCTACTGTCTCTAGTATTTCCCCTGGCCTCCAACCACGGCAGTTGTTGCTCTGCAGAGTTGTCTGCACAATCCACACTTGTTCCTGAGTTACTGGGGCTCAGTCACGTCAGTTGATCCCCTGATGTGTGTCCGGCAAGGTGTCCTGCTCTGTCCACATTCCCACAACTATTAATGGGAATGGGGACAGAGCAGGAGACATTGCCGGACACACATCAGGGGATCAACTGACGTGACTGAGCCCCAGTGACACAGGAACAAGTGTGGATTGTGCAGACGGCACATCAGAGCAGCGACTGGCGGGCTTGTAGGCCAGGGGAAATACTAGAGACAGTACAGCCAGAGGCCTAAGTGGACCACGGTTAAAAGTCAGTAGTAGTATGATGTTGGAGGTAGCAGGAGACTTTGCCATCCGCACAGCAGGGGAACAGCTGGCGTTACTGAACCCCACGGACACAGGAGTGAGTGTGTGTTTCTCTGTTAAGACGGCACTTCTCAACACCAACTGGCATTGTTGGAGCCCAGGATGAGGCATGGAGTTGGCTGAGGCCAACTTGAAGCACGTTTTATAGAGGTTGTAGACTACTACTGATTGTAACCGTGCTCCACTTAGGCCTCTGGCTCCACTGTCTCTAGTATTTCCCCTGGCCTCCAACCCCGCCAGTGACAGCTCTGAAGTGGCATCAGCACAATCCACACTTGTTCCTGTGTTACTTGGGCGCAGACCTGTCTGTTGATCCCCTGATGTGTGTCCGGCAAGGTCTCCTGCTCTGTCCTCATTCACACTACTAGTAATGGGAATGTGGACAGAGCAGGAGACCTTGCCGGACACACATCAGGGGATCAACTGACGTGACTGAGGCCAAGTAACACTGGAACAAGTGTGGATTATGCAGACGCCACTTAAGAGCTGTCACTGGTGGGGTTGGAGGCCAGGGGAAATACTAGAGACAGTGGAGCCAGAGGCCTAAGTGGAGCAGGGTTAAAAATCAGTAGTAGTTTGAATGTGGATGGAGCAGGAGACTTTGCCGTCCACACAGCAGGGGAGCAGCTGGCGTTACTGAACCCCACTAACACAGGAGCTAGTGTTTTTCTCTGTGCAGACGACACATCTGAGCGACAACTGGCTGTGTTGAAGCCCAGGGATTATAGTTCAGGTGGTAGAAACATGAACACAACAGGAGACCTGGATACAGTTGCCAAGCAATTATTTAGTCCGGAAGAGGACTGGCAAATTCTGGAGAGATCCAGGCCTTTTTCATTTTCAGAAAAGTAAGCCGTCGACGTTATCGGAAGAAAGTTGCATGCGACGGTCTGTTAGTACACCACCTGCGGCACTAAAGACGCGTTCCGATAATACACTGGCAGCAGGGCAAGCCAGCACCTCCAATGCATACTGGCTAAGCTCTGGCCATGTATCCAGCTTAGAAACCCAAAACTTGAAAAGGGAAGAGCCATCTGGGAGTACACTCACAGGGCAAGACATGTAGTCTGTCACCATCTGACGGAAACGTTGCCTCCTGCTGACTGGAGCCGTCAGTGATGGTGTAGACAATTGTAGCAGACACACAAAACTTTGCCACATTTGGGCCATAGTGGTCTTGCCTTGTGCTGAGGCGCTGCCTCTGCTCCCTCTTTGTGCCGAGTTTCCTCCACTGGCTCGACGCACAGAGGTGCTTTGTAAAGCACTAGCACCACTGCTGTGGGGTGGAATGGAAAACATGATGGACTGCACCAGTGTCTTGGTACTCCCGCAGTTTACGCTCCCGGTTCAACGTTGGTATGAGGGTTTGCAAGTTGTCTCGGTAGCGAGGATCTAGGAGGGTGTACACCCAATAATCAGCCGTGTAGAGAATGTGGGCGATGCGGCGGTCGTTTCTAAGGCACCGCAGTATGAAGACAACCATGTGCTGCAGACTCCCCAACTGCCAAAGAACCGCTGTCCCCTGCTTGAGGCGTGATCTCTGCCTGCTCTGCATCACCCCACCCTCGCTGTACATACTGACTAGAGCTTTGTGTACCTCCCTCCTGTGGAGAGATGTCTTCCTCCTCCATCGAGTCCTCCTCATCCTCCTCACAAAGTGTCCCCTGCCTAGGCCTTTGTGAGGAAGCACGTAGTGCAGACTGTCCAGAAGCAGATGGCATTTGGGACTCCTCATCCTCCACCTCTTCCAAAACCTCATCCCTTAGTACTTGCAGTGTTTTTTGAAGCATGCAGATAAGGGGGACAGTCATGCTGACTAGTGCATCATCTGCACTCGCCATCCACGTGGAATCATCGAAGGCACGCAAAACGAAGCAGATGTCCTTCATAGAGGCCCACTCAGTGGTGCTGAAGTGTGACCGGCGCACATTGCGACTTGTTTGCACCTGATGCAGCTGGCACTCCATGAATGCTGCCTGCTGCTCACACAACCGCTCCAACATATGTAACGTTGAATTCCACCTGGTGGGTAGGTCACATATGATGCGATGTTACGGAAGGCGTAATCGGCGCTGCAGAGCAGCAAGGCGCGATCTTGCCATGCTGGAATGACGCAAGTGAGCGCACTCTATGCGGACCTTGTGCAGCAGTGCATCAAGATCCGGATAGTCCCTCAGAAAGCTCTGCACGACCAAGTTGACCACATGTGCCAGACATGGGATGTGAGTGAGGTTGCCTAGGCCAAGAGCTGCCACCAGATTTCGGCCATTGTCACACACTACCAAGCCCGGCTGGAGATTCGCTGGCACAAACCACATGTCGCTCTCCTGCTTGATGGCATTCCAGAGCTCCTGCGCTGTGTGGCTTTGATTCCCCAATGAAATTAATTTCAGTACGGCCTGTTGACGTTTGGCCACGGCTGTGCTCATATCGGTCGTAACAGGCTCCTGCTGCACTGTTTCAGAGGAACTGGAGTAGGAGGAGGAGTCAATATATACAGACTGGATTCCTGCAATCCGTGGAGTTGGCAGAACATGTAGAGCGCCACTCTCCAGATCTGTAACCGGCTCCACAACATTGACCCAATGGGCAGTGAGGGAAAGGTATCGTCCCTGTCCATGGTTACTGGTCCACGGATCAGTGGTCAGGTGGACCTTGCTACTGACGGCATTTAGTAGCGCATGTTTTATATTTGCCTCCACATGTTTCTGCAGGGCAGGGACGGCTCGCCTGCTGAAATAAAAGTGGCTGGGCACGGTGTACTGTGGGACTGCCAATGCCATGAAGTTCCGGAAGGTGTCAGTCTCCACCAGCCTGAATGACAGCATTTCAAGGGCCAGTAGTTTGGCAATCCCAGCATTCAGAGCCTGTGCTCGGGGATGGTTTGCCGAGTATGGCCACCTTTTCTCCCATGCCTGTGCTACCGATGGCTGCCGAGTGGCCTGGGAGAGGGAGGATGACTTGGAACGTGGTGCTGTGGGTGGAATGCCACAGGGTCTCCGGACAACAGTGCCAGAGGTCCTTCCATGTAAGGAGAGCTTTAAACTAGAACAACATGGGAAGGGAAGCAAAAGACCAGAAAACGCCATACACCTGACAAATGCTATTGAGAACTCTGCTATTAGAAGTGAAAAGGAAGAACAAATACAAAAGTATCTAATTAATAAAAATATTGGAGAAAGAGAAGCCAATCACCAACTAAAATGTTTCTATACTAATGCACAAAGCATGGGCAACAAACAAGGAGATTTGGAACTACTAACACAGGAAAAGAAATATGATGTCATTGGAATCACTGAAACTTGGTGGGACGATACACATGATTGGAATACAAGACTAGAAGGATACAACTTATTTGCAAGAAACAGACTTGATAAATGAGGAGGAGGTGTTGCATTGTATGCTAGAAACGCGTATATCTGCACAGAGATTGAAGCTTCAGAGACTGGGAGTTTTGTGGAAACTGTTTGGGTAAGAAGACAAGGACAGAACAATGGAAAGGACACCATTGTAGGCATTTACTATAGGTCGCCTGTGCAAGCTGAAGATATGGATGAACTCTTTATGCATCAAATGGCCAAGTTCTCCAAAAAATATGACATAGTTGTCATGGGAGATTTCAACTATCCAGACATTTGTTGGGAATCTCTCTCAGGCAAAACTAACAGGTCAAGGAAATTCTTATCCTCTCTTGCTGACAACTTTATCTTCCAGAAGGTAGGGGAGAAAACAAGGGGAACTGCTACCTTGGATCTAATCCTTATAAACAGGGGGGAAATGGTTGAGGAGGTAAAAGTGGCTGGGACCCTAGGAGGTAGCGACCATGCTATTTTAGAATTTTGGATAACTAGAGGCGGAAGACATGTGAAGACTCAGACGTCAAGGTTAGATTTCAGAATGGCAGATTTTAAGGGATTCAGAAAGAGAATTGGAGAGATCCAATGGCTGGATATCCTTAAAGACAAAAATGTCCAGGAAGGATGGGAAATCTTGAAAAATGAAATTCTCAAAGCACAGTTGTTAACAATTCCGAAAAGAGGGAAGAATAGGAAGCATTTAAGGAAACCAGGATGGATGAACACAGAACTTAAGCACATGCTAAAAAGGAAGAAAAAAATGTTTATAAAATGGAAAGAGGGAAGCATATCTAAAGAAGAATATAATGCTGTCTGCAGAACCTGCAGGGCACAAATCAGATTACTAAAGCTGACAATGAATCGAGGCTTGCAAGAGATGTCAAAAGCAATAATAAAGGATTTTGGGGATATGTCAAAAGTAAAAGAAAAGTCAAAGATGCTATAGGATTTTTACAGGATGAAAATGATGAAATGGTAAGACAGGATGTTGAGAAGGCTGAACTTTTAAATTCCTATTTTGCATCTGTTTTCTCTCAGAAAGGAAATGTAACATCAACTGTTCTTCACTGTCCTATTAAGGGAACAGAACAATCCAGGATATCTATAAACAGAAAGATAGTGAGGAAACACTTAGCTAACCTAAATGAATTCAAGTCTCCAGGTCCAGATGAATTACACCCCAGAGTACTGAAGGAGATAGCAGAAGAAATTGTTGAACCCCTCTCCATAATCTTTGAAAATTCTTGGAGAACAGGAGAAGTGCCAGAAGACTGGAGAAGAGCAAATGTTGTTCCTATCTTCAAAAAAGGGGAAGAAGGTGGACCCAGGCAACTATAGGCCGGTGAGTCTGACTTCTTTCCTGGTATAGATCTTTGAACAAATTATTAAAACATGTATGTCAGTACCTGGATAAGAATGAAGTGATTAAACAGAGTCAGCATGGGTTTGTAACTAATAAGTCATGTCAGACTAACTTAATTTCCTTCTATGAAGGAATTAGGGATGGGCGAATCTACTCGTTAGGACTCGTTACTCTGCGAGTAGTAGGGGACTCGCAGGAGTCGGTACTCTGCGAGTTTCCAAGCGATTACTCGCACAGTAACGAGTCCAATACAAATCAATGGCAATCCTAGTTTTTTCAGAGTTTAATTCAAGCAATCCTAGTTTCTTAGCGATTTTGTGTCCCCATGCTGACACAAAATCGCTAAGAAACTAGAATTGCTTGTATTAAACTCTGAAAAAAAAAATAGGAGTCTTAGCGATTTTGTGTCCCCCTGCTGACTAGTGTTGAGCTTTCCGATTGGCTGCCGAAATGACGTCATCATGATGCGCTGTCTGTGCGCATCATGATGCGCCGTCAGTTCGGGCCTTCGGGGGGGGCTGTGCCGACTGTCCGGGGGTCTGTACCGGCCTGCCGGTGGTCTGTGCATGCTCCGGTGGTCTGTGCCAGCCTGCCGGGGGGCTGTGCCGGCCTGCCGGTGGTCTATGCAGGCTCCGGTGGTCTGTGCCGTCCTGCCGGGGGGCTGTGCCGGCCATCTATGCAGGCTCCGGTGGTCTGTGCCGGCCTGCCGGGGGGCTGTGCCGGCCTGCCGGGGGGCTGTGCAGGCTCCGGTGGTCTGTGCCGGCCTGCCGGGGGCTGTGCCGGCCTGCCGGGGGGCTGTGCAGGCTCCGGGGGTCTGTGCAGGCATCGTCCGATGGGACTACAACTCCCATCGGGCGATGCCTGCTACCATGACAGTGATTGACACATTAGCCAATGATGGGACAGTAGTAGTCCCATCATCCGGCTAATGTGTTGAATGTAAAAAAAAAAAAAAAAATTACATGCTACATACATACATAAAACATGCATACTACATATATACTACATGCATGCAACATACCTACATACTACATATATACTACATGCAACATACATACTACATACTACATGCATGCAACATACAACTACATACATACCACATATACTACATGTAACATACATACTACATACTACATACATACAACATACATACTACATATACTACATGTAACATACATACTACATATATACTACATGCTACATACATACTACATACATACTACATACACTACATGTAACATACATACATGCTACATACATGCAACATACATGCTACATACTACATGCATACTACATACATACTACATACATACAACATATATACTACATATATACTATATATACTACATGCAACATACATACTACATATATACTACATGCAACATACATACTACATACTACATACATGCAACATACATACTACATACATACTACATATACTACATGTAACATACATACTACATGCTACATACATACTACATACATACTACATACATACTACATATGCTACATATAACATACATACTACATATATACTACATGCTACATACATACTACATACATACTACATACACTACATGTAACATACACACATGCTACATACATGCAACATACATGCTACATACTACATGCATACTACATATATACTACATACATACAACATATATACTACATATATACTATATATACTACATGCAACATACATACTACATATATACTACATGCAACATACATACTACATACTACATGCATGCAACATACATACTACATACATACTACATATACTACATGTAACATACATACTACATATATACTACATGCTACATACATGCTACATACATACTACATACATACTACATATACATGTAACATACATACTACATATATACTACATGCTACATACATACTACATACATACTACATACACTACATGTAACATACATACATGCTACATACATGCAACATACATGCTACATACTACATGCATACTACATACATACAACATATATACTACATATATACTACATGCAACATACATACTACATATATACTACATGCAACATACATACTACATACATGCTACATGCATACTACATACATACACTACATGCATGCAACATGCATACTACATATATACTGCATATATACTACATGCATGCAACATACATATATACTACATACAATACATACATATAGACATACAGTACATATAACATAGAGTACATACTTACCGTCACTTGTCACTTTGATCCCCAAAGCCATGGTCACCTGAGGGTTAAATATCAAAATAAAAAAACACCAATATACTTACCCCGATCCGCAGAAGTCCACGAGGGTCCCACGTCGATCTTGCGTGGAGAACAGCAGCATCAGCTGATGCTACCGTTCTCTACCAGCTCCAGGAATACAATGACGGAAGGTAGGTATCCTTCCGCACTGTATTCCTCCACCACTGTAAAAAAAAAGTCCCTAGTCTCACTTTATGCCATTGCTGCATGGGAAATTCCCACGCAGCAATGGCATAAAGTGAGACTAGGGACTTTTTTTTTTTTTTTTTAAGTGGTGGAGGAATACAGTGCGGAAGGATACCTACCTTCCGTCATTGTATTACTGGAGCTGGTAGAGAACGGTAGCATCAGCTGATGCTACTGTTCTCCACGCAAGATGGACGTGGGACCCTCGTGGACTTCTGTGGATCGGGGTAAGTATATTGGTGTTTTTTTTATTTTGATATTTAACCCTCAGGTGACAATGGCTTCGGGGATCAAAGTGACCAGTGACGGTAAGTATGTACTCTATGTTATATGTACTGTATGTCTATATGTATGTATTGTATGTAGTATATATGTATGTTGTATGCATGTAGTATATATGCAGTATATATGTAGTATGCATCTTGCATGCATGTGGTATGTATGTAGCATGTATGTAGTATGTATGTAGTATGTATGTAGCATGTAGTATATATGTATGTTACATGTAGTATATATGTTGTATGTATGTTGTATGCATGTAGTATGTAGCATGTATGTTGCATGTATGTAGCATGTAGTATATATGTAGTATGTATGTTACATGTAGTATATATAGTATATATGTTGTATGTATGTAGTATGTATGTAGTATGCATATAGTATGTAGTATGTATGTATTATGTATGTTGCATGTATGTATTATGTATGTTGCATGTATGTAGCATGTAGTGTGTATGTATGTAGCATGTAGTATATATAGTATATATGTAGTATATATGTTGTATGTATGTAGCATGTATGTAGTATGTATGTTGCATGTA
The DNA here is from genome assembly GCF_039654945.1 of Dendrobates tinctorius. Classification (NCBI taxonomy): domain Eukaryota; kingdom Metazoa; phylum Chordata; class Amphibia; order Anura; family Dendrobatidae; genus Dendrobates; species Dendrobates tinctorius. The sequence continues at coordinate 29,103,948 of NW_027361761.1, forward strand.
CGTATCATGTATGTAGTATGTTGCATGTAGAGTGTATGTATGTTACATGTAGTATATGTAGTATATATGTTGTATGTATGTAGTATGCATGTAGTATGCAGCATGTATGTAGTATGTATGTTGCATGTATGTAGCATGTAGTATATATGTAGTATGTATGTTACATGTAGTATATATAGTATATATGTAGTATGCATGTTGCATGCATGTAGTATATATGTTGTATGTTGCATGCATGTAGTATGTATGTAGCATGTAGCATGTATGTAGTATGTATGTTGCATGTAGTATATATGTAGTATGTATGTTACATGTAGTATATATGTAGTATGTATGTTGCATGTAGTATATATGTAGTATGCATGTTGTATGTATGTAGCATGTAATTTTTTTTTTTTTTTTTTTTTTACATTCAACACATTAGCCGGATGATGGGACTACTACTGTCCCATCATTGGCTAATGTGTCAATCACTGTCATGGTAGCAGGCATCGCCCGATGGGACTTGTAGTCCCATCGGACGATGCCTGCACAGACCACCGGAGCCTGCACAGCCCCCCGGAGCCTGCACAGCCCCCCGGCAGGCCGGCACAGACCACCGGAGCCTGCACAGACCACCGGAGCCTGCACAGCCCCCCGGCAGGCCGGCACAGCCCCCCGGCAGGCCGGCACAGACCACCGGAGCCTGCACAGCCCCCCGGCAGGCCGGCACAGACCACTGGAGCCTGCACAGCCCCCCGGCAGGCCGGCACAGACCACCGGAGCCTGCACAGACCACCGGCAGGCCGGTACAGACCCCCGGACAGTCGGCACAGCCCCCCCCGAAGGCCCGAACTGACGGCGCATCATGATGCGCACAGACAGCGCATCATGATGACGTCATTTCGGCAGCCAATCGGAAAGCTCAACACTAGTCAGCAGGGGGACACAAAATCGCTAAGACTCCTATTTTTTTTTTTTTTCAGAGTTTAATACAAGCAATTCTAGTTTCTTAGCGATTTTGTGTCAGCAGGGGGACACAAAATCGCTAAGAAACTAGGATTGCTTGTAGTAATATCTCTCTCTCTCTCCCCAGCACAGGAATCGCTGCAATACTCGCATCCCCATTCATTAACATTGGACTCGCTAGACTCGCAACGAGTAGCGAGTTTCCGTCTCGGACTCGTTACAGTCTAGCGATTCCGAGTATTTCAGGATTCGCCCATCCCTAGATGGAATCACTGATTGGGTGGATCAAGGAAATGCTGTAGATATAGTATATCTTGACTTCAGCAAAGCATTTGACAAAGTCTCTCATACAATCCTTATTGAAAAAATGACTAAGTATGGAATGGACAAGGCAACTGTTAGGTGGATTCATAACTGGCTTAGTGATCGGACCCAAAGAGTGGCCATAAATGGCTGCACATCCAGTTGGAAGAATGTCTCAAGTGGGGTACCACAGGGCTCTGTCCTGGGCCCTGTATTGTTCAACATCATTATCAACGATTTAGATGAAGGAATTGAGGATAAACTGATTAAATTTGCTGATGACACAAAGCTAGGAGGGATAGCTAATACTAGAGAAGAGAGAGAGAGGATTCAAAAAGATATAAATAAACTGGAGAAGTGGGCAGCAACTAACAGAATGGTTTTTAACAGGGAGAAATGCAAAGTACTACATCTGGGCAATAAAAATGAAAAAAGCATATACAGAATGGGAGGAATAGGGCTAAGTGACAGCACATGTGAAAAAGACTTGGGTATACTAATAGATCACAGACTGAATATGAGTCAACAGTGCGATGCAGCAGCAAAAAAGGCAAATGCAATTCTAGGATGTATTAACAGAAGCATACAGTCTAGATCACGTGAAGTCATTATTTCCCTCTACTCCTCTTTGGTCAGACCTCATCTGGAATATTGTGTCCAGTTTTGGGCACCACATTTTAAAAAACACATCAACAAACTGGAGCAAGTTCAGAAAAGAGCGACCAGAATGGTGACCGGTCTGCAAACCCTGTCTTATGAGGAAAGGTTGCAGGATTTGGGAATGTTTAGTTTGCAAAAGAGAAGACGACTGAGAGGCGACTTAATAGCTGTCTACAAATATCTAAAGGGCTGTCACATTGTAGAAGGATCAACTTTATTCTCATTTGCACAAGGAAAGACTAGAAGCAATGGGATGAAACTGAATGGGAGGAGACACAGATTAGATATAAGAAAAAACTTTTTGACAGTTAGAGTGATCAATGAGTGGAACAGGCTGCCACGAGAAGTGGTGAGTTCTCCTTCAATGGAAGTCTTCAAACAGAGGCTGGACAAACATCTGACTGGAATGATTTAGCGAATCCTGCTTTGAGCAGGGGGTTGGACCAGATGGCCCAGGAGGTCCCTTCCAACTCTACGATTCTATGATTCCTTCGCGATCCTGTGAGGAAGCCGAACCAGCTGTGTGTGAGCTGGAGGAAGAGGCCCCAACACGAGCTGAAGAGGTGGTAGGTGGTGCTGTACGTTGGCCTACGTCTTCAGTGTGTCTGTGTAACTCCACCTCGTGCTTGGTCTGCACATGTTTCCACATATTAGTGGTATTGAGGTTGATGACATTTTTCCCTCTTTTGACTCTCTGATGACACAGCTTGCATTTGACAAAGCAAATGTCATCTGCAACTGTGTCAAAAAAGGACCATGCACTGCAAGTCTTGGGAGCGCCCTTTTTGCCTTTTGAAAGTGGAATGCTCCTAACGGGTGCCGAAGTGGATGCTACAGGCAACCAAGTCTGCCCCCTCCCTCTCCCTCTGGTTTTGGCCGTTCGGGGAATCTCTTCCTCAGAGCTGCTCCCACCACCTTCCTGTTCCTCATGCCATGATGGGTCAAGGACCTCATCATCTACACTCCCCTCTTCAAACACCTGCTTCTCCTGGGTTGTTTCGCCAGCACCGTACGCACCAGAAAGTGGTAACTGAGTCTCGTCATCATCTGATGCATACTGAGGTGTGCTGACCATAGGCACTGGCCCACCCGCCTCTACAGATTCAGAGGGACAAAGAAGTTGCGCATCACTGCATACTCCCTCTTCTTCACATTCTGGAATGCTGCTTGGCTTGCCCCCTCTTTCCAAACCAACAGATTCCGAGAACAGAAGTAGAGACTATGATGGCTCCTGTCCAGGGCTCTCTGACTGCCTGGGCACTTTGGCAGGTGGTGAAGAGACAGATGGTTGCTCTTCGGTGCTCTGGCCCTGAGAGGATGTGGAAGTGATTGAAGTCGATGTGTTAGCTGCCATCCATCCAACAACGGCTTCAATTTGTTCCTCCCGCAGCAGTGGGGTACGGTGAGGTCCTACAAAGCAGCGCATAAAGGACTGTTGCCTGCTAAAACTGGGGGATGCCGACTCACTGGTGCCAACAGCAGGCACAGAATCCCCACGTCCTCTCCCTGCTGAAACTCCACGCTCACGGCCACGTGCCTTACTCCCTGCCTTCTTCATCTTGCTAGACTGAGAAAGATAGGCAGAAAAGTACAAAGGGGGGCCTTAGTGTGCTTATTCCTGAACAGCTGGTTACAGGTATAAGAAACACTAATTTTATGAAGTGTGTGTGTCGACTACACTTTAATGGGAGCTAATGTGGCCTACACAACTTTCACATGTAGTGTTTGGTGAACTTTGTTATTTTTTTTGGGGGGGAAAAAAACTAAAAGGATGTGACCAAAGATTTGAAAGTGAGAGTATCACCAACTTTCTGGAGCTATTACAATGCAGGCAGGTAACCTACAATGCAAAAGATGAGGCTCCAAAAAAATTGGGTAATACTAATCTGGCTGCAGCTGAAGGGCACAAGCCAGAAAAAAGGCTCCTCTATCTACTCCTACAGTGGGGCAAAAAAGTATTTAGTCAGTCAGCAATAGTGCAAGTTCCACCACTTAAAAAGATGAGAGGCGTCTGTAATTTACATCATAGGTAGACATCAACTATGGGAGACAAACTGAGAAAAAAAAATCCAGAAAATCACATTGTCTGTTTTTTTTTCATTTTATTTGCATATTATGGTGGAAAATAAGTATTTGGTCAGAAACAAGCAATCAAGATTTCTGGCTCTCACAGACCTGTAACTTCTTCTTTAAGAGTCTCCTCTTTCCTCCACTCATTACCTGTAGTAATGGCACCTGTTTAAACTTGTTATCAGTATAAAAAGACACCTGTGCACACCCTCAAACAGTCTGACTCCAAACTCCACTATGGTGAAGACCAAAGAGCTGTCAAAGGACACCAGAAACAAAATTGTAGCCCTGCACCAGGCTGGGAAGACTGAATCTGCAATAGCCAACCAGCTTGGAGTGAAGAAATCAACTGTGGGAGCAATAATTAGAAAATGGAAGACATACAAGACCACTGATAATCTCCCTCGATCTGGTGCTCCACGCAAAATCCCACCCCGTGGGGTCAGAATGATCACAAGAACGGTGAGCAAAAATCCCAGAACCATGCGGGGGGACCTAGTGAATGAACTGCAGAGAGCTGGGACCAATGTAACAAGGCCTACCATAAGTAACACACTACGCCACCATGGACTCAGATCCTGCAGTGCCAGACGTGTCCCACTGCTTAAGCCTGTACATGTCCGGGCCCGTCTGAAGTTTGCTAGAGAGCATTTGGTTGATCCAGAGGAGTTTTGGGAGAATGTCCTATGGTCTGATGAAACCAAACTGGAACTGTTTGGTAGAAACACAACTTGTCGTGTTTGGAGGAAAAAGAATACTGAGTTGCATCCATCAAACACCATACCTACTGTAAAGCATGGTGGTGGAAACATCATGCTTTGGGGCTGTTTCTCTGCAAAGGGGCCAGGACGACTGATCCGGGTACATGAAAGAATGAGTGGGGCCATGTATCATGAGCTTTTGAGTGCAAACCTCTTTCCATCAGCAAGGGCATTGAAGATGAAACGTGGCTGGGTCTTTCAACATGACAATGATCCAAAGCACACCGCCAGGGCAACGAAGGAGTGGCTTCGTAAGAAGCATTTCAAGGTCCTGGAGTGGCCTAGCCAGTCTCCAGATCTCAACCCTATAGAAAACCTTTGGAGGGAGTTGAAAGTCCGTGTTGCCAAGCGAAAAGCCAAAAACATCACTGCTCTAGAGGAGATCTGCATGGAGGAATGGGCCAACACACCAACAACAATGTGTGGCAACCTTGTGAAGACTTACAGAAAACGTTTGACCTCTGTCATTGCCAACAAAGGATATATCACAAAGTATTGAGATGAAATTTTGTTTCTGACCAAATACTTATTTTTCACCATAATATGCAAATAAAATGAAAAAAAAACAGACAATGTGATTTTCTGGATTTTTTTTTTCTCAGTTTGTCTCCCATAGTTGAGGTCTACCTTTGATGTAAATTACAGACGCCTCTCATCTTTTTAAGTGGTGGAACTTACACTATTGCTGACTGACTAAATACTTTTTTGCCCCACTGTATATAGTGTTTGCATCCAACCAATGTAGATGGATATGGATGGATGCACACTAATAGGAGAAGAAAAAATGAGCTGCAATTAAAGAAAGATGTGTGAGGCAGTGACGCACGCTGAGCAGCCTACAACCAGACGTAGCTGCAGGACACACTACTCAGCGTGAGCTGCACTCACACAGTCAGAGACCTCTCAGACAGCCGTGAACAATGCAGCTAAGTGGGCACTGGCACTGAAAGGCTGCAGAAAGGCTCCGCTGTCTACTACTAGTGTTTGCAACCAACGTATATGGATACGGATGGAAGCACACTAGATAGAATTTTTTTAAAATAAGCAGCTCAAAATTAAAAATATGTATGAGGCAGCAGTGAGGCACGCTGGGTGGCCTACAACCAGACGTGGCTGCAGGACCCACTCCACAGCGTGAGCTGCACTCACACAGCCCTTGCAGACAGCTGTGAACACTGCTGCTAGGGAAAAGCAAGCTACAGTGGTGGTTTATGTAGCCTGGGTAAAGCACAATATTATATTGAGAATCGCTATTTCTAACTGTCCCTCACAGTCTTCAACAGCAGCCTGTCCCTAACTGAATTCACAGCAGAGTGACCAGAAATTGGGGCGGCAGTGGCTTTTATAGTGCATCATGACATAATTTCAGCAGCCAATCACAGCCATGCCAATAGTTAACATGCCTACATGCCTAACAGGATGTGCCCACACTTCTGAGGATTCCCATTGGCTGAATCAAAGCGAACGGGCTGATAGCATTATGGGAACTTCCGATTCCGGTATCCGATATGAAAAAACTATCGGAAGTCAGTATCGGAATTCCGATACAGCTAATATCGGCCGATACCCGATACTTGCGGTATCGGAAAGCTCAACACTAACCGCGAGACTTGATGTGTGAGAATCCTACTTATCAGGGGAATTGCAGACCTGAAAAGGTTTAACAAGAAAACTTATCAAAAGAAATCAAAGATGTATATAAATGAAATTGTGTAATATTGAGAAATTGCGATTTCTGTATAAACAGCTCATCTCCATTGTGTTCTCTTCATATACAAAGTATATATCTTACACTGGAAACAAAAAATATTCAGATTCAGACGCCTTTAAATTTTTCACTCTGTTTCATTCCAGTCATTTGGTAAATTCAATAAAGTTCATTTTTTTCTCATTACTGTACACTCTGCACCCCATCTTGACAACAGAAATGCAAAAGTTTTTGCAAATTAAAAAAGAAAAACTGAAATATCACATGGTCATTAGTGATGAGCGAACGTGCTCGCCACTACTTGTTACTCGCCCGAGTATCATGGCACTCTGTGTACTCCGAGCACCAAGCATTTCCGGGATTACTCCGTGGGAACTTGGGTCTCCACCCAGCATCTTTTGGCGGTCTTTAGAGACCCAATCACCATGCAGGGATTGTCTGCCAGACACTAACGCCGCAACCATCTTTGTTGTGGTCTTTCAGTGAATGGTTGGCCACACAGCATCATCAGGAGTATAAGAGACCAGACGCCGCGCTGCTCGGCGCATTCAGCTCTGGATTTAGATATTATTGGGAGTGATGCTGCCAAGATAAGGTCAGATTTGGGGATTTATTAGTCAGTGTGGGGTCTACCATCCTAAACTACTCAAATCCAGCTAAACATACAGTCCTTCTAAGGACTAATTCTGGAGTATATAGGTTGCAGTGTTAGGTAGGCAGGGTACTGTACGTCGCTCTATACATATCAGTGCAAGGCCTGCAGGCACTGTGTGTATATAGATATCACTGCATACATCAAGAGGGTCCATTCCATAACTGTCTGCTGCTACCTATAGCATATATTGACCGTATATACCTAGCCCCAGGTATAATTGGCTAGGAAATTTTTTTTTTGTCAGGCTAACAGAGATTTATTTTATTGCAAAGCAATCCAGAGCCCTTTTTTTTCTCCATTTGCTTTTTGACACTGCACAATACAGCCAGATCCTTTTCCTAGCACAGCATGAAAATCCAGCAATTTTAAAGGGATCCCAAAAATCACTTTTTAGTGCGCAGAGAAATATTTCATTTTTTGTGGTACGGTTGAGTAGATTTTTTTTGTGTGTCTTACACAATTTGTTGACACTATTTTGCTGATCCCCCCCAAAAAAAAGCCAAATATTTTACAGTGCTGTATATTTGTAACATGACTCATCCGTCCGTCTGCTAAAAATGTTGGTCTTTTTAGCTCTAAGTTCAATTTTTTTTGGCTGTCTGTCACTAATTATATACAGCACTATTTAGCCAAAAATATAAAAAAAATACAGGCCACACATTTGTTGATGTGGTATCTCTGTGCCAGCTCATATTTGTGTGTGCTCAAAGTTTAGGCAGGTTTTCCATTTTGTCCTGTCTGTCACTGTACTTATATACAGCACTATGTAGCATTTTTTTTAAAAAAACTGGCCACATTCTCAATTCACATTTCTCAGCATAAGCACAAGCTTTGCAAAAAGCAAGGCCACGTAACAAGGTGGCACAGGGTGGTAGTTGAGTCCCCTTAAAGCAGAAGTCCACAAACATTGTGGCCCCTTGCACATAAAACAGACAGGACAGATGAACCCCAGGTGATTTACCTCTTCTCCACAGTTGCTACAGCAAAGGCAATCAAGATCCAGGAACACAGTTATAATCCAACAGGGAAAACTATTTATTTTGGAATAAACAAGGTAGGAAAAAGGTAGAAAAAGCAGTTGCAGCAAATCTAAAAAACTTCCTGCTCTTTCCCTATTATTCTTCACCTCTATATCAGTTGCAGCAATGATGGCTGCTAGAGTTGAGCGACTTTTGGTTTTTTAGGGTCGCGTTTCGTTTCGTGAAACTCGACTTTTCCAAAAGTCGGGTCGAGCAAGATCGTCCGATTATAGGGAAAAGTCGGGGTCGTCCCGAAACACGAAACCCAATGTAAGTCAATGGGGAATAAAAGTTGGCAGTAAGATGAGGACTGGAAACACACCAACAGTGCCGATTTGAATGCCAAAAGCATCAATTCTTCTTACTTAAGCTTGTCAACCTTAATTAACTTCATAATACAAGTTACGCACTGAAAAATGGGGGTTATTTGGCTACAGACTGTGGGGGGGGGGGGAGGGCTGGCTCCAGGTTTTCATGTGCCCTGGGCGAAAGAGCGCCCATTTAACACATACCACAACTCATCATGCTCCGATACGGCAGAGAAATAGCGGTATAGTACAATGAAAAAAACCTCACTTTTTACATCTCATGACGAGGCCCATCTATTTCTCCATACAGAATCATTGGTCCCATATAATGTTTGAAACAGTATATGATGAGCTCCACATAATGCTACAGTATATGTTGGTCCCCATGGATGAAGCTCTACTGTCTTATGGGCCCAAATAATGCTCCAAACATAATGGGCCCCATTTCTAATGCTCTAGTGTATAATGGGCCCTGTAAATGCTGCTCCAGTGTCTGATGTCCACCTTTGGAATGTTCCAGTGTATGGTGGGCCCCATCTATCATTCTCAGACGGTGTCAGGCCCAGTATGGATTGCACAAAGGTGAGAAAGGGTACCGTATCCCCAGATAACATGTATGGATAGCGTACACATTCAAAATATATGTCTCAGGAGGCAGGCTCAGATGGTGTTAGGCCCAGTATGGATTGCACGTGATTGCACAAAGGTTAGAAAGGGTACCGTATCCCCAGATAACATGTATGGATAGTGTACACATTCAAAATATATGTCTCAGGAGGCAGGCTCAGATGGTGTTAGGCCCAGTATGGATTGCACGTGATTGCACAAAGGTTAGAAAGGGTACCGTATCCCCAGATAACATGTATGGATAGCGTACACATTCAAAATATATGTCTCAGGAGGCAGGCTCAGACGGTGTTAGGCCCAGTATGGATTGCATGTGATTGCACAAAGGTTAGAAAGGGTACCATATCCCCAGATAACATGTATGGATAGCGTACACATTCAAAATATATGTCTCAGGAGGCAGGCTCAGACGGTGTTAGGCCCAGTATGGATTGCACGTGATTGCACAAAGGTTAGAAAGGGTACCGTATCCCCAGATAACATGTATGGATAGCGTACACATTCAAAATATATGTCTCAGGAGGCAGGCTCAGACGGTGTTAGGCCCAGTATGGATTGCACGTGATTGCACAAAGGTTAGAAAGGGTACCGTATCCCCGGATAACATGTATGGATAGCGTACACATTCAAAATATATGTCTCAGGAGGCAGGCTCAGACGGTGTTAGGCCAAGTATGGATTGCACGTGATTGCACAAAGGTTAGAAAGGGTACCGTATCCCCAGATAACATGTATGGATAGCGTACACATTCAAAATATATGTCTCAGGAGGCAGGCTCAGACGGTGTTAGGCCCAGTATGGATTGCACGTGATTGCACAAAGGTTAGAAAGGGTACCGTATCCCCGGATAACATGTATGGATAGCGTACACATTCAAAATATATGTCTATACATCAGGAGGCAGGCTCAGATGGTGTCAGGCACAGTATGGATTTGACGGCCCAGATTACACAGCGGAGGAGCAGGGAGAGGTAAAGATTGCAAATGCTGGGGCCCTGGCCAAGCAAGGGGGGCCCACTCGTGGGCGTCGGTACTGGCACTGGGCCCCTCATAGTACAGCGGTGTGTCTGACGGCGGGTGCGCACCACCACCGTCAGAGACACTTGATTGCACTATGAGGGACCCTGTGCCAGTGCCCGCGCCCAAGAGTCGGCCTACCCACCTGTCCAGGGCAACGGCACTCGCACGGTGTCGTGCGCTAGGTGGTGACCCCGGCCATGGGGGGGAGGCAGCACAGTTAGGGAGTTTTAGAAAGTGGCATATGTTGATGTTGGACATTCAGCTGATGCAAAAGGCGAAATAGGTGAAGTACCAGGAAGAGGTGGACCAAAGCAAGCCATTTTTCTGTCACCATATGTGTCATCAGGGGAAGGTGGGACAAAATCCTTGGAAACCCATGCGTGGTTCATTTTAATGAAGGTTAGATCATCCACATTTTGGGTTGACAGACGGGTCCTTTTTTCTGTCAGGATTGATCCAGCTGCACTGAAGACTCTTTCCGATAGCACACTTGCAGCTGGGCAAGCGAGCTCCTGTAAGGCATATTGGGCCAATTCAGGCCAGGTGTCCAGTTTAGCGGCCCAATAGTCAAAGGGGAATGACCTGTGTGGGAGAACATCGATATGGGAGGAAAAGTAGTTTGTAACCATAGTTGACAACTGCTGTCTCCTGTCACTTTCCATCGATGCAGTATTACCAGTTGTGTGAGCGGTATTTGAAAAATCAGTCCACAACATTGTCATGAAACCCCTGTCTCCAACGCCACTTCTGCTGTGTGCACCACGAACACCTCTGCCAAGCTGCCCCCGGCCCGTACGGCTCGTGTGAGAACCATCACCGCTGCTGTGTGCTGGGAATGCCTCAAGCAACCGATTTACCAGAGTTTCTTGTTTATTAGCCAATATTAGGTCAAGGTTCTCCTGTGGCATGATGTTTTGTAATTTGCCTTTATAGCGTGGATCCAGGATGCTGGCCGACCAGTAGTCGTCATCGTTCATCATTTTGGCAATGCAGGGGTCCCTTTTTAGGATCCGCAAGGCATAATCTGACATGTGGGCCAATGTTCCTGGTGTCAATGATGGACTGCGAGTGCTGGGTGGAGGAGCACTTTCTGGCAAATCCACATCCCTCCAGTCACGCACAAACCCTGTACCAGACCTTGCCACGCCAACATTTTCACTTGCCCCACGAGATGCATCCTCCTCCCCTAAGTAATCATCCCCATCATCATCCTCCTCCTCCTCTTCTTCCTCCACCTCGGCCAGGAGAGGTCCCTGAGCAGACAATGGCTGAATGTCATCAAGGATTCCCTCCTCCTCTTCCTCCTCATCAACATTGGCTGCAGACGCCTGCTCCTTAAGGTGCGTCAAAGTTTGCATGAGCAGACGCATAAGTGGGATGCTCATGCTTAGGATGGCATCGTCTGCGCTTACCAGCCGTGTGCATTCCTCAAAACACTGAAGGACTTTACAAAGGTCATTCAGCTTCGACCACTGCACACCTGTCAACTCCATGTCTGCTCTCAAAGTGCCTGGCCGTGTATCCTCCCACAAATGCATTATGGCCTGCCTCTGCTCGCACAGCCACTCCACCATGTGCAGGGTGGAGTTCCACCTTGTTGCAATGTCGATAATGAGGCGGTGGTTGGGAAGGTGGAGCAATCGCTGCAGCTTCTGCATACGAACGGAGTGTACAGGCGACCGGCGGATGTGCGCGCACAGTCTTCGCACCTTCTGGAGCAGGGCTGTTAACTCCGGATAATTTTTGAGGAAGCACTGCACCACCAGGTTCAAGGTGTGAGCCAAGCAAGGTATGTGGCTGAGTTTTGAAAGGGCTATGGCTGCCACAAAATTACGGCCGTTATCACTAACTACCTTGCTTGCCTCAAGATGTACACTGCCCAGCCATGACTCAGTTTGTCGCTTCAAGTACTCGGCCAGCACCTCAGCGGTGTGTCTGTCGCCCAAACACATCATCTGCAACACAGCCTGCTGACGCTTACCACTAGCTGCTCGATAGGGGGACACATCGTGTGCAACAGTGGCAGCTGCAGATGGAGTGCTCGTACGACTGCGCTCTGTGGACGAGCTTTCGCTTCTGGAGGAGGAGGAGGAGGGTCGAACGCCTACAGCCAACTGTTTCCTATACCGTGGGCTAGGCAGCACTGTCCCACCACCGCTGTCCCCTGTGGACCCTGCATCCACCACATTAACTTAGTGCGCAGTGATGGACACGTAACGGCCCTGGCCATGCCGACTGGACCATGCATCAGTTGTGAGGTGCACCTTTCCGCTCACTGACTGCTTGAGTGCATGGACAATGCGGTCTTTCACATGATGGTGGAGGGCTGGGATGGCTTTGCGAGAGAAGAAGTGGCGACTGGGTAGGTCATAGCATGGTACTGCATAGGCCATGAGTTCGCGGAAAGCTGTGCTTTCCACCAACCGAAAGGGCATCATCTCAAACTAGATTAGTTTGGCAATGTGGGCGTTCAAACCCAGTGTACGTGGATGAGAGACTGAGTACTTTCTTGACCTACTCATAGTGTCTGGGAGGGTGAGCTGGACTTGAGAGCTGCATATGGTGGAAGTAGCGGTGGACAGGGCGGACTGAGAGAGGGTTGATGATGGTGATGGAGTTGGTGTTCTTTCTGATGGCCTAGAATCAGTCTTTCGTTGATATAACAGTGGGATTCCCTGACTGCTGTGGTCTTGCAACGACACCTCAACATTTGCTGCTGTGCTAACCGGTGGGCTTACAGTGGGGGAAACAATGTAGCGTTGCTGACTACCTTCGTTGTGATCAGTTGCACATGTGGCACTTGAGGTTTGGTGTTGTGTCCACGCTTGCAAGTGCATGCTGGTTAAATGTCTAAGCATGCAACTGGTATTCAAATTTTTCAGATTTTTCCCTCGGCTAAAGGTCTTTGCGCACTTCTTACAGATAACCTTGGCCTGATCATGAGGATTTTGGTCAAAAAAGTGCCACACTGCACTCTTCCTACTTTGGCAGACATTTTGCGGCCTAGCACGCTGTGATCTTTTGACCCTCTGGACAAGCTGTCCAGCAACTCTTTTGATGTTTGGAACCTGTCTTTGGAGTGCTCCGGGCCTGCCAGATAACAGCTGTTGCGATGTCGATGTCTGCTGTGGATGCTCCTCATCTGAGCTATTGGAAGCAGCACCCTCTTCCCCCAATGGATGCCAATCTGGGTCAACAACTGGGTCATCCATCACCTCCTCTTCTATGTCATGTGCACCTTCCTCTGTGTCACCGTGTATGGTGGTATAGTGTGCGGGAAGGGGCACCTGAGTCTCATCAGGGTCAGAATCTGGCTCTGTACACTGCGAGGACAATGTAGTGCTCTGAGTGAATGTACCAGCAGAATCATCCAGCAGCGGCTGTGCATCAGTGCACTCCATGTCAGATTCATCTTGGCCTGGGTAATTCACCATTTGACTTGATAATCCAGACATGGTATGTGAAAACAGCTCCATGGAGTAATCAGTAGTATGGCCTGCGTCATCCTTCAATCTTGGTTGGGGTGAAGGACACAAGGAAAGGTGTGGTTCATGAACATGAGCCTCCAATGACGACTCAGTGCTTTTACTTTTTACAACTGAAGAAGAGGAGGCGATAGAGCTGGAGGCTGAGTCAGCAATGTAAGACAAAACTTTTTCCTGATGCTCTGGCTTTAAAAGCGGTTTGCCAACTCCTAGAAAACTAAGCGTTCGAGGCCTTATGTAACCAGACGATGACGCAGGGTCAGCACCTCCTGCATTCGGTCCTATTTTGCTCTTGCCACTACCATCAGATCCACCACCAACACCATCATTACCAGCTGCCAACCCCCACCCAATTCCACGGCCTCTTCCACCAGCCTTCCTTATTTTTGGTAGAAATGTAGACAAAATCCAACAAACTATATAGTAATGTAAAACAAGGTCCAAGGTGTCTATAGGACAGGGGAGATTTTGAATTTCTGCAGACACTTGTGGACACTGGACACTTTTGGATTGTGTGAGGCCCACTGATATCTGAGCGCTATGTAACAGGCTCGATGGCACAGCTGTGACCAAAGTGACTAGAGGATAAGGGAGATTTTCAATCTCTGCACACACTTTTGGACACTGGATGGACACTTTTGGATTGTGTGAGACCCACTGATATCTGAGCGCTATGTGACAGGCTCGATGGCACAGCTGTGACCAAAGTGACTAGAGGATAAGGGAGATTTTGAATCTCTACACACACTTTTGGACACTGGACACTTTTGGATTGTGTGAGGCCCACTGATATCTGAGCGCTATGTGACAGGCTCGATGGCACAGCTGTGACCAAATTGGCTAGAGGATAAGGGAGATTTTGAATCTCTGCACACACTTTTGGACACTGGACACTTTTGGATTGTGTGAGGCCCACTGATATCTGAGCGCTATGTGACAGGCTCGATGGCACAGCTGTGACCAAAGTGACTAGAGGATAAGGGAGATTTTGAATGTCTGCACACACTTTTGGACACTGGATGGACACTTTTGGATCGCGTGAGGCCCACTGATATCTGAGCGCTATGTGACAGGCTCGATGGCACAGCTGTGACCAAAGTGACTAGAAGATAAGGGAGATTTTGAATCTCTGCACACACTTTTGGACACTGGACACTTTTGGATTGTGTGAGGCCCACTGATATCTGAGCGCTATGTGACAGGCTCGATGGCACAGCTGTGACCAAAGTGACTAGAGGATAAGGGAGATTTTGAATCTCTGCACACACTTTTGGACACTGGATGGACACTTTTGGATTGTGTGAGGCCCACTGATATCTGAGCGCTACGTGACAGGCTCGATGGCACAGCTGTGACCAAAGTGACTAGAGGATAAGGGAGATTTTGAATCTCTGCACACACTTTTGGACACTGGACACTTTTGGATTGTGTGAGGCCCACTGATATCTGAGTGCTATGTGACAGGCTCGATGGCACAGCTGTGACCAAAGTGACTAGAGGATAAGGGAGATTTTGAATCTCTGCACACACTTTTGGACACTGGATGGACACTTTTGGATTGTGTGAGGCCCACTGATATCTGAGCGCTATGTGACAGGCTCGATGGCACAGCTGTGACCAAAGTGACTAGAGGATAAGGGAGATTTTGAATCTCTGCACACACTTTTGGACACTGGACACTTTTGGATTGTGTGAGGCCCAATGAATATCTGAGCGCTATGTGACAGGCTCGATGGCACAGCTGTGACAAAAGTGACTAGAGGATAAGGGAGATTGGATTGCTTTTAAAAAAGCAGTTTGCGGAGCAGTGGGTAAACAGCAATGCAGGAATGTCAGCAAGCCTTAGAAGGCAGCCCAACAACCAACACCACTGATACACCACTATATAGCCTCCCCTTGCACTGCACACACAGTGACTGGTGTGTTGTGCAGGCCAAATTGCTAGCAGCAGAAGCAGTTTTTTTTTCTTCTCAGCAGGACAAAAAAAAAAAATTGGGATTGCTTTTAAAAAAGCAGTTTGCGGAGCAGTGGGTAAACAGCAATGCAGGAATGTCAGGAAGCCTTAGAAGGCAGCCCAACAACCAACACCACTGATACACCACTATATAGCCTCCCCTTGCACTGCACACACAGTGACTGGTGTGTTGTGCAGGCCAAATCGCTAGCAGCAGAAGCAGTTTTTTTGTCTTCTTCCCTGCCTAACGCTCTCCCTACAGAATCAGCAGCAACCTCTCCCTATACTAAGATCGGCAGAAGTAAGATGGCGGTCGGCGTGCACGCCCTTTTATACCCCCTGTGATGCCCACCAAAGCAAGCCAATCACTTGCATGCCCTTCTGAAAGATGATGGTGACCCGTGCCTATGTCATCACGTTGCCCACAGTGTCCGTGGATCCTGATTGGCTGAAAAAGAGCGCAAAACAAACTTTTGAAACGCGACTTTGGCGCGTAAGTCGCCGACCTCGTGGCCGACCTCATCCTAGGGTCGGGTTTCGTTTCATGAAATCCGACTTTGCCAAAAGTCGGCGACTTTTGAATTTTTTCGACCCGATTCGCTCAACTCTAGTGGCTGCAACATTGACAATCCACAGTGACTGTTCACAGAAACAGTTCACAGAAACAGTCCTCAGTTTGATTTCTAGACACTTGGCGGGGCACCATGCAGTCCTGTGCCCACTTGACTGCCCGTGGGTCTGGGGCAGCAGTTTCTGTCCCCTCCAGTGGTCCGGCAAGTTGCCAGTCATTGCTGAGCACCTGACTGGAAGCAGGAGCTTCCTGCTGCCTTTCCTGGCTGCCAGTCCAAGCCACACCTTAACGCTTTGCTGTCAGTAAGCTAATGCAATACATATAAACAATTTATAGAGAACATCACACAAGAATACATTACAAGCATAGCACATCACAGTAAAACATTAGACAGAGGTACACCATTCGGGTACCGCATAAAGTGCACACGATCAGCACCTAGGAGAGAGTGGAAGCAATGAGGTTCTACACCACCTCCTTACATCCACACTTATGAAAAAGCATTAAGGGAGAGCCATGTAGAATGTGGTTTAGATTGATTCATTGATAAATAAGAAGCTGAGAGTAATTTACTTGGTGTAGATGACTTTATGCAAAAAAATCTAATATTTGAGTTATTGAGTACCTCAGACAGTTTATCTTCATTCAATATGGGTAGATATTTCTGTATAATCACATTGATCACTTGATACTGAGGACTTAATTGTGTAGAGAATGTAATAGAAGAATTAGGATTTTATTTTTAGGATGATCAGATGATATACTTTATCTGTCAATATTGCGCACTATATTATTGGCTCTATTAAGCATGTGGCTTGTGTAACCCCTACACTTGAGCCTGCGGTTCCTGTAACCCTTACACTTACCCTTGAGCCTGCAGTTCGTGCAACCCCTACACTTGAGCCTGCGGTTCTTGTAACCCCTACACTTGAGCCTGTTAGTGACTTTATATGCTTCTTTTGTATAATGTTCTGATGAGGAACTATTCCTTTTTGTTCTAATAAGCTCCCCTAAAGGTGTATTTTTTATAACATGGTGGGGGTAACATGAACTGACCTCTGAAATAGAGTTCCTATCTGTTGGCTTTCTGTAGGGAAGTATGGAAATTGTACCCATCATTTCATCACCAGTTAGATTAATATCAAGGTAATTTATAG
The DNA here is from genome assembly GCF_039654945.1 of Dendrobates tinctorius. Lineage (NCBI taxonomy): Eukaryota > Metazoa > Chordata > Amphibia > Anura > Dendrobatidae > Dendrobates > Dendrobates tinctorius. The sequence goes on from NW_027361761.1 coordinate 29,121,195, forward strand.
AGGAACTGAACAAACAATGTGTAAATTTCATCTTAAAGTTGTTTTTTGAAAGGCACAGAACTTCCTCAGCTTCAGATGTTGTACCTTTCCAAATTATAATCTGGTCGTCTATGCGCCTGCCATAAAATTTCCCTCTCATGCTAACTCCAGTTGTTTGCAGGAAGAATTCACCTGAAAAGGAAAATAATTATTTGATAATAAAAATGAAAGTGATAAATTAGGAAAATCCTGGATCTCTTTTTTTTTTTATACGTGCTGTGTTTATCAAGAAAATTTATTGAACTGGATAAAGCCACATCATGGAGGATGGAGGGATAAAGATTGATCACATCACAACCCAACCATTTGAAAGGTGCAACCCACGGGTATTTATCAAGAGTAGGGATGGGCGAATCCTGAAATACTCGGAATCGCTAGACTCTAACGAGTCCGACTCGGAAACTCGCTATTCGTTGCGAGTCTAGCGAGTCCAATGTTAATGAATGGGGATGCGAGTATTGCAGCAATTACTGTGCTGCCTTTTTTTTCTACTCTTTAGGAATGCATTGTTCCGCTTACTTCCCGCATGTGGCTGTGCACACCATGCGGAAAGTAAGCAGAACAATTGCGGATGGTACCCACGGTCCGGAGGAGAGGAGGAGACTGTCCTCCGGGCTTTGGGTACCATATCCCTGTAAAAAATAGAATTTAAAAATAAAAAATATTGTTATTCTCACCCTCCGGCGTCCCGCACAGCCTTCCCGCCTCTCCACGCATCCGTTCCCAGTAGTCCTTTGCGAAAATGCCCGCAATGGCGTCCGTTCTCGCGGGATCACGAAGTCTCGCGGTCATTCGCGCGACGTCATCGCGGGCATTTTCGCAAAGGATTACTGGGAACGGATGCGTGGAGAGGCGGGAAGGCTGCGCGGGATGCTGGAGGGTGAGAATAACAATATTTTTTATTTTTTTTTACATTTTATCTTTAACTGCTGATGCCGCATAGGCAGCCTCAGTAGTAAAAAGTTGGTCACACTTGTCAAACACTATGTTTGATGAGTGTGACCAACCTGTCAATCAGTTCGCCAAGCGATGCTACAGATCGCTTGGAAAACGCTAGTTTTTCCGCGGGAAAATCGCGGGAATTTAAAATGCGATTTTCCCGTGGAATGGAATTCCGGAATTCTCGTGGTAATTTCCGCGAGAGTTACGGTACGTGTGCACTTAGCCTTATTTGCATTGGACTCGTTACTGTGCGAGTAATCGCTTGGAAACTCGCAAAGTACCGACTCCTGCGAGTCCCCTACTACTCGCAGAGTAACGAGTCCTAAAGAGTAGATTCGCCCATCCCTAATCCAGAGTAGTAAAATCCCTATTAACCCCTTTCCTACATTAGACATACTATTCCGTCCATGTGACCTGGGACTAAGTCCCAAGGATGGAATAGTACGTTTAGCGCGATCAGCTGCGCTCACGGGGGGAGCACCACTGATCGCGGCCGGGTGTCAGCTGATTATCACAGCTGACACCCAACACGTTAACCCCTGGCACACTATGATCAAACACAATCGCAGTGTACCGGGGTTTAGGGAAGCATCGGGAGGGAGGGGGATCCCTCAGTGCGTCCCTGAGACCCCCACAGCAGCACGATGTACAGCGCTGCTGCAGGGGTCTCCTTCCCTGCAAGTCCCGAATCCAAAATGGCGGTGGGGACCTTCAGGGGCCCGCAGGGAGGCGGCTTCCTCATACCTGCAAAGCGCCGGCATGAGGAAGCCTGCAGCACTGCCTGTGACAGATCGCTGATCTGTCACAGCAATGTGTGATGTGACAGATCAGCGATCTGTCACATGACAGTTGTGTCCCCTTGGGACATTGTAATAAAGTTAAAAAAGTGTAAAAATAATTAATAAAAAAATTGCTAAATAAATGTAAAAAATATATATATTCCCTAATAAATTCATTTTTCGAAAATAAAAAAAAAAACAATAAGTGCACAAATTTGGTATCGCCGCGCACACTCAGTCAGGACCGATCTGTGATTAGATATGAGCAGGATATATTGGGATCAGATTGTGCCTCAGTCCTACTATTGGCACTAATCATACGGGGATGTTCCTTACCTCGGGTGCCATGTATCCCTCTGAGCCAACAAAGTTCTTCAATATGACTCCCTCAAACACATTTATGGCTGATAAGCCAAAGTCGGTGATTTTTATGTGTCCTTTGTCATCAATAAGAATGTTCTCTGGCTTCAGGTCACTGCAAGAGGAAAGAGCAGACACTGATTGTGAGAATAAGTCATGAAAATAATTTTCTACAATAGATACGATACTATTGATACCGAGGGAAACTACAGTATCACAGCAACAGAACAGACATGAATTACAACATAACAGCAGGATTGTTCATGTATAATCTCATACATTCCTATTCATGACCGGTCAGTAAGATATACCATTAGAAAGCCAATGTAAGGAGAGAGGGGACAGATTTATGAAAATGAACTGATTACCAATGTATGATGCCATGTTCATGCAGGAATTGGAGGCCGCGTACCATCCCTGCTGCAAAGAGCCTGTGTAGTAGAAAGTAGAGGATGGATCAGTGGTTACAAACACAAGAACTTCAATGTATGGGTGCATGATTGTCAGAGTTTAGTATAAGACTTTTAAGCCGGGGTCACACTGGCAAGGAATATGGACGAGTGAGAGGCGTTAAAAGCACACATTACACACGGACAAAATTATTCTCTATTGGTTTGCTCCCAACAGCCGTATATTTCTCATCCATATTCTACGGTCCGTGCCAATCGCAGCATGCTGCGATTGTCAGCGTACTACGCTCGTAACACGCCAATGCAAGTCTATGGGTGCTCAAAAAATACGGATTACACACGGACCACACATGTGACTTGCGAGAAATACGCACCCGGTGTCTTTTAGAAAAGCCGGCAATTCAGTGCGCTATACAGTAAACTCACACTGATAGGTTTAATAAAGAAAGAAAGAATAGATATATACACATAGAATACATAAATATATATATATATATATATATATATATATATATATAGAGAGAGAGAGAGAGAGAGAGATATATATAGATATATAGATATATACACGCACACACGTGTCATTGTGACAAACATATATATATATTTATATTTCACAGAGTTCTTCATAGCAGAATAGCCGCTAATTAAATTGCCAGCTTCTCTCAAATCATTCCCCAGCCCGACATGAAATGACACATGGTTTACATTGAGTAAACCATTTCATTTCAAGTTTTTTTTATATGTCCTTGACTAATAATTAGATGAGGGTTTGTGTGCAAAATTTTGGAGTTGTAATTATTTCAAGGGGTTAATTCGTTGTTAAACAATGCGTGGGCTTCCCATTGCCCTATAGTGGTGGCGAGTGGGTTAATCTAACAAAGGGTTAATGTCACCATTCGATTGTAAGGTGACATTAACCCTTTGTTAGTTTAACCCATTCACCGCCGCTACAGGGCAATGGGAAGCCCACGCATTGTTTAACAATGAATTAACCCCTTAAAATAACAACTACAACTTCCAAATTTTGCACACAAACCCTCATCTAATTATTAGTCAGGGACACATAAAAAACATGAAATGAAATGCTTTACTGAATGTAAACCATGTGTCATTTCATGTCGGGTTGGGGAATGACTTGATAGAAGCCGGCAATTTAATTAGCGGCTATTCTGCTATGAAGAACTCTGAAGAACTTTGTGTTTATTTCTGCCATGTACTCTGGTTCCTGATCATTGTGGGTCATCTTTTTAACCTTGTTGAAGAAATAAAGAAAAGCATCATTTTACTCTAACCCTGGTTTGCTGAGTTCTTGCTGGATTCCCTTTTGTTCTCCTGTTGAAGGATTTACTCCTAATCCAGTCCGTGCAGGTACTTGATTACCAGGTGGGTAAGACCCATGAGTCTCATTGCTGCAGCTGGACACTGATACACATACTCTCTCTCTCTCTGTGTATATTATATATATATATATATATACACATACACACACACAGTATAATATATATACACATATATATATATATATATATATATATATATATATATATATATATATATACACACACACACACACATAGAATGCATATACACTCACTGGCCACTTTATTAGGTACACCATGCTAGTAAGGGGTTGGACCCCCTTTTGCCTTCAGAACTGCCTCAATTCTTCGTGGCAGAGATTCAACAAGGTGCTGGAAGCATTCCTCAGAGATTTTGGACCATATTGACATGATGGCATCACACAGTTGGTGCAGATTTGTCGGCTGCACATCCCTGATGCGAATCTCCCGTTCCACCACATCCCAAAGATGCTCTATTGGATTGAGATCTGGTGACTGAGGAGGCCATTTGAGTACAGTAAACTCATTGTCATGTTCAAGAAACCAATCTGAGATGATTCGAGCTTTATGACATGGCGCATTATCCTGCTGAAAGTAGCCATCAGATGTTGGGTACATTGTGGTCATAAAGGGATGGACATGGTCAGCAACAATACTCAGGTAGGCTGTGGCGTTGCAACGATGCTCAATTGGTACCAAGGGGCCCAAAGAGTGCCAAGAAAAAATTCCCCACACCATGACACCACCACCACCACCAGCCTGAACCGTTGATACAAGGCAGGATGGATCCATGCTTTCATGTTGTTTACGCCAAATTCTGACCCTACCATCCGAATGTCGCAGCAGAAATCGAGACTCATCAGACCAGGCAACGTTTTTCCAATCTTCTACTGTCCAATTTCGATGAGCTTGTGCAAATTGTAGCCTCAGTTTCCTGTTCTTAGCTGAGAGGAGTGGTACCCAGTGTGGTCTTCTGCTGCTGTAGCCCATCTGCCTCAAAGTTCGACGCACTGTGCGTTCAGAGATGCTCTTCTGCCTAACTTGGTTGTAACGGGTGGCAATTTGAGTCACTGTTGCCTTTCTATCAGCTCGAACCAGTCTGCCCATTCTCCTCTGACCTCTGGCATCAACATGGCATTTCCGGCCACAGAACTGCCGCTCACTGGATTTTTTTTCTTTTTCGGACCATTCTCTGTAAACCCTAGAGATGGTTGTGCGTGAAAATCCCAGTAGATCAGCAGTTTCTGAAATTCTCAGACCAGCCCTTCTGGCACCAACAATCATGCCACGTTCAAAGGCACTCAAATCACCTTTCTTCCCCATACTGATGCTCGGTTTGAACTGCAGGAGATTGTCTTGACCATGTCTACATGCCTAAATGCACTGAGTTGCCGCCATGTGATTGGCTGATTAGAAATTAAGTCTTAACACACAGTTGGACAGGTGTACCTAATAAAGTGGCCAGTGAGTGTATATATCTATATCTATTATTTCGTTTCTGTTAGAAACCCTGTCATAGGGCTCCATTATATGTCCATTTTGCAGGGCGGCGAGAAAATCTCGCCATACGGATTACATACGGATGCTGACATGCGCAATATACGCGACCACACCTTGCCTACAGATTACATATGGAGCACTATTTAGGGGTCATTCATCTGTATTACGCCTGTAAACTACGGACCGTATTTTGCGTCGGTTAGTGTGACCCCAGCCTTACACTGTTGTCTGAATAATAAACGGCATCCAATATGACATGTGGTCGAAGAGGTCTCCTCTGGCCATATAGTCCATACCAATTAAATAATCATCTGGTGTCTCCTCAAATGCCAGCAGCGACAACAAATAACGGCACCCGGTGGCCATTTTCATAATTTCTTATTCTTTGTACACTTTCTTTTTTACATTGATTCTTTGCCATTATCTTTACAGCAACGAACAAGTTCCTCGCTGACTGGATGTGATGCCAAAACAACCTGAGGTAAAATGATAACAGATCAGAACAAACTGCCATATATTATATGAATCTGTGTAATGGATCATTACAATGAATATGTATGTCCTTCCGGTGTATCTGGTGCAGGATACATTGGGGAACACTGTTGAGGATAAATCCACACTTCTCCAAATCCTCCCTCACAAAGTTGTTTACAGAAGGAAAAGCTTGACGGGTCAATAGGGTTTTTCGTGTCGTCCATTTCTCTGACGGGTAAAGCACAGCATCTGGCATCACCATCGTCTTGAGCTGGCATGTCTGCTGTGTTAGAGGTAATCATTTGGCTTCCAACTGCAGGGATTATACAAGATTTATTAATTTTTTTTTGAATCTCCAAATTTTACCCAATAAGAAATAAAATAAAATTAGTTTATTTGATATCACTAAATCTGAATAAGTAAAAAAAAATGTATAATTAATCCCATAACCCAAACCATACACACTGAAATTAGAAAAAAAATTGAAACCCCCAGAAGTGTTTTTTTTCTATGTGTATTTGCTGTGTTTTTAATTCCGCAGCATGTCAATTCTTTCTGCGAATTCCGAAGCAGTTTGACACCTGTTCCATTATACAGGTGTCAAAATGCAGGGGCAAACCGCCGGCAAATCCAAAGGTAAAACACAGGTCATTTCACCTGTGGATTTACCTGCAAGTCTGCATTGAAAAATCCACAGCGCAATCCGCACTGTGTGCACTCACCCTTATGAGGTAGTAACTCTGGAACGCTTCAATGGATCCCAGTGATACTGACATTGTTTTCTCATGATAGTGTACTTCATGGTAGTGGTAAAATTTCTTTGACATGACTTGCGTTTGTGAAAATAACAGAAATTTGATGAAAATTTAGCAATTTTCTAACTTTGAATTTCCATGCCCTTAAATCACAGATATGTCACATAAAATACTCAATAAGTATCATTTCCCACATGTCCACATTACATCAGCACAATTTTGGAACCATGGGTCTATACGACAGAAAATACCCAAATGTGAAACAATTCTAAAAATTGCACCCCTGAAGATTTTTGTAATGTTTTAAAAAAAAATTAAAAAAAAAAAACATTTAACTTTTTTTCTCATAAAAATTAATTGACATCCAAATTTTTTTATTTTCCCAAGGGTAAAAGGAGAAATTTTACCCCAATAGTTGTTGTGCAATGTGTCCCAAGTATGGAGATACCCCATATGTGGGGGTAAACCATTGTTTGGGTGCATGGCACAGTTCGGAAGGGAAGGAGTGCTGTTTTACATTTTCAATGTAAAATTGGCTGGTATTAAGATCGGACACCATGTCGCGTTTGGAGAACCCCTGATATGCCTAAACAGTGTTAAGCTCCTTAGTGGGGTCTAGTTTAAAAAATGGTGTCACATGTGGGGAGTTATCTAAATGTGTGGTGAGTAGTGTTGAGCATTCCGATACCGCAAGTATCGGGTATCGGCCGATATTCGCTGTATCGGAATTCCGATACTTAGTTCCGATACTTTTTTCATATCGAATACCGGAATCGGAAGTTCCCATAATGCTAGGAGCCCGCTCGATTTGATTCAGCCAATGGGGATCCTCAGAAGTGTGGGCACATCCTGTTAGGCATGTAGGCATGTTAACTACTGGCATGGCTGTGATTGGCTGCTGAAATGATGTCATGATGCACTATAAAAACCGCTGCAGCCGCCATTTCTGGTCACTCTGCTGTGAATTCAGTTAGGGACAGGCTGCTGTTGAAGACTGTGAGGGACAGTTAGAAATAGCGATCATCAAAAATATCTATTGCTCTACCCAGGCTACATAATCCACCACTGTAGCATTTTTGTAGCCCGGCAGCACTGTTTTAATAGCTGTCTGCAAGGGCTGTGTGAGTGCAGACCCACGCTGTGTAGTGTGTCCTGCAGGCACGTCTGCTTGTAGGCCGCCCAGCGTGTGTCTCTGCCTCATACACATTTTTCTTTTATTGCTGCTCTTTTTTCTCCTCTATAGTGTGCTTCCATACGTATCCATATACGTTGGTTGCAAACACTAAAGGAGTGGACAGCGGAGCCTTTCAGCAGCCTTTCAGTGCTATAGCCCATTTCTCTGCACTGTTTTTGGCTGTCTGATAGGTCTCTCTGTGTGTGAGTGCAGCTCACGTTGCAGTGTGTTCTACAGCCACCGCTAGCTGTAGTCCGCTCAGCGTGCGTCACTGCCTCATACATAGTCCTTTTTTTGCAGCTAATTTAGCCAGATTTTTGCTCCTATATTAGTGTGCTTCCAACCGCATCCATTGTCATTGGTTGGTTGCAAATACTATATAGGATTAGATAGAGGAGCCTTTTTGCTGGTTTGTGCCCTTCAGGGCCAACCAGACTAGTGTCACCCTATTTTTTGGAGCCTCATCAATTGCATTGTAGGTTAGCTTCCTGCATTGTAATCGCTCCAAAAAGTTTGTGATACTATAGCTTTCAAACTTTGGTCACATCCTTTTCTTCCCCCCCCAAAAAAAAAGGAAATAAAGTTCACCAAACACTCCACTTTACAGTTGTGTAGGACACATTAGATCATATTAAAGTGTAGTACACACACTCTTAGCCAAATTAGTGTTTCTTATAATGGTTAGCAGGTGTTCAGTAATAAGAACACTAAGCCACCCCTTTTTTTACTTTTCTGCCTATCTTTATCAGTCTACCAAGATGAAGAAGGCAGGGAGTAAGGCACGTGGTCGTGGCCGTGGAGTTTCAGCAGGGAGAGGATGGGGGGATTCAGCAGGGAGAGGACGTGGGGATTCGGTGTCTGCTGCGGCCACCAGTGACCCGGCATCCCCCACTTTTACCAGGCAACAGTCCTTCATGCGCAGCTTTGTAGAACCTCGCCGTACCCCACTGCTGCGTGACGAACAAATTGAAGCCGTTGTCAGATGGATGGCAGCTAACGCATCCACTTCAATGACTTCCGCATCCTCCCAAGGCCAGAGCACTGAAGAGCAACCATCTGTCTCTTCACCACCTGCCAAATTGCCCAGGCAGTCTGAGAGCCCTGGACAGGAGCCATCTCAATCTTTACTTCTGTTCTCAGAATCTGTTGGCTTGGAAAGAGGTGGCCAGCCAAGCAGCATTCTAGAGCATGAAGAAGAGGGAGTATGCAGTGATGCGCAACTGCTTTGTCCCTCTGAATCTGAAGAGACGGGTGGGCCAGTGCCTATTGTCAGCACACCTCAGTGCTCATCTGATGATGATGATGAGACTCAGTTGCCAATTTCTGGTGCGTACGGTGCTGGCGAGACAACCCAGGACCAGCCGGTGCTTGAAGAGGGGAGTGGAGATGATGAGGTCCTTGACCCATCATGGCGTCAGCCACAGGAAGGTGGTGGGAGCAGCTCTGAGGAAGAGATTCCCCAAACAGCCAAAAGAGGAGGGAGAGGGCGGGGGCAGACTTGGTTGCCTGTAGCCTCCACTTTGGCACCCGTGAGGAGCAATCCTCTTCCAAAACACAAAACGGGCGCTCCCAGGACTTGCAGTGCGTGGTCTTTTTTTGACACTGTTGCAGATGACATTTGCTTTGTCAAATGCAAGCTGTGTCATCAGAAAGTGAAATGAGGGAAAAATGTGAGCAACCTCAATACCACAAATATGTGGAAACATGTGCGTACTAAGCACGAGGTGGAGTTACACAGACACACTGAAGATGTAGGCCAACCTTCAGCAGCACCTACCACCTCTTCAGCTCGTGTTGGGGCCTCTTCCTCCAGCTCACACACAGCTCGTTCGGCTTCCTCACTGGAACGCCATGGAAGAACCACTGCCACTGTTGTCCAGAGACCCAGTGAAATTCCACCCACTGAACCACGTTCGCAGTCATCAGCACACTCCCAGGCCACTCACCAGCAATCGGTAGCACAGGCATGGGAGAAAAAGCGGCCATACTCGGCAAACCATCCCCGAGCACTGGCTCTGAATGCCGGCATTGCCAAACTACTGGCCCTTGAGATGCTGTCATTCAGGCTGGTGGAGACTGACACCTTCCGGAACTTTATGTCATTGGCAGTTCCACAATACAATGTGTCCAGCCGCTTTTATTTCAGCAGGCAAGCCGTCCCCGCCCTGCAAAAGCATGTGGAGGGAAAAATTAAAAATGCACTACTAAACGCCGTCAGTAGCAAGGTCCACCTGACCACCGATGCGTGGACCAGTAGCCATCGACAGGGACGATACCTTTCCCTCACTGCCCATTGGGTCAATGTTGTGGAGCCGGGTACAGATCTGGACAGTGGCTCTGTATGTATTCTGCCAACTCCAAGGATTGCAGGAATGCAGTCTGTACATATTGAGTCCTCCTCCTACTCTAGTTCCTCGGAATCAGCACTGCGTGAGCCTGTTAGGCCAGATATGAGCACAGGTGTGGCCAAACATCAACAGGCCATCCTTAAAATAATTTCTTTGGGGAATCGGAGCCACACAGCACAGGAGCCCTGGAATGCCATCAAGCAGGAGAGCGATGTGTGGTTTGTGCCAGCGAATCTCCAGCCAGGTTTGGTAGTGAGTGACTATGGCCGAAATCTAGTGGCAGCTCTGGGCCTAGGCAACCTCACTCACATACCATGTCTGGCACACGTGCTCAATTTGGTCGTGCAGAGCTTTCTGAGGGACTATCCGGATCTTGATGCACTGCTGCACAAGGTTCGCCTAGAGTGTGCTCACTTGCGGCGTTCCAGCATGGCAAGATCGCGCATTGGATCTCTGCAACGCCGATTCCGCCTGCCAGAACATCGCATCATATGTGACCTCCCCACCAGGTGGAATTCAACGTTACATATGTTGGAGCGGTTGTGTGAGCAGCAGGCAGCAGTAATGGAGTACCAGCTGCATCAGGCGCAAACAAGTCGCACTGTGCGCCGGACACACTTCACCACCACTGAGTGGGCCACTATGAGGGACATCTGCCAAGTTTTGCATGCCTTCGATGACTCCACGCGGATGGCCAGTGCAGATGATGCACTAATCAGCATGACTGTCCCCCTCATCTGTCTGCTTCAAAAAACCTTACAAGCACTAAGTGAGGAGGTTTTTGAAGAGGTCGAGGATGAGCAGTCAGAAATGCCATCTGCTTCTGGCAAGTCTGCGCAACGTGCTTCCACACAAAGGCCCAGGCAGGGGACACTTAGTGAGGAGGATGATGAGGAGTCAATGGAGGAGGAGGAACACATCTCTCCAGAGGAGGGAGGTACACAAGGCTCTAGTAGTCAGTGTGTACAGCGAGGGTGGGGTGATGCTGAGCAGGCAGAGATGCTGCCTCAAGCTGGGGACAGCGTTTCCGGTCCAGTTGGCAGTCTGCAGCACATGGTTGATTTCATGCTGCAGTGCTTGTTAAATGACCGCCGCATCGCCAACATTCTCCACACAGCTGATTATTGGGTGTACACCCTCCTAGATCCTCGCTACCGGGACAACTTACAAAGCCTCATACCACAGTTGAACCGGGAGCAAAAAATGCGGGAGTACCAAGAAACACTTGTGCAGGCCATCATGTTCTCCATTCCCCCCGCAAGTGTTGCTGGTAGTGCTTTTCAAAGCAGCCATGTGGGTAGAGGCAGTGGAGGAAGCTCTGCACAAAGAGGTAGCAGAGGCAGTGCCGCAGGACAAGGCAAGGCCAGTATGGCCCAAATGTGGAAAAGTTTTGTGGGACCGCCACAAACGGCTACACCATCACAGACGGCTCCAGTCAGCAGGAGGCAACGTTTCCGTCAGATGGTGACAGACTACTTGTCGTGCCCTGTTAGTGTTCTCCCAGACGGCTCTTCCCCATTCAAGTATTGGGTCTCTAAGCTGGATACATGGCCAGAGCTTAGCCAGTATGCATTGGAGGTGCTGGCTTGCCCTGCTGCCAGTGTATTATCGGAACGTGTCTTTAGTGCTGCAGGTGGTGTGGTAACAGACCGTCGCACGCGACTATCGGCCGATAATGTTGACCGGCTTACTTTTCTGAAAATGAACAAGGCCTGGATCTCACCTGAATTTGCCAGTCCTCTTCCAGAATAAATAATTGGCTGGCAACAGGATCCAGGTCTCCTGTTGTGTTCATGTTTCTATGACCTGAACTTTATTTCCTGGGCTACAGCAACGCCCGTTGTTGCTCAGAAGTGCTGTCCACACAGACAAAACACTCGCTCATGTGTAAGTGGGGTTCGGTAACGTCAGCTGATCCCCTGCTGTGTGTATGGCAAAGTGTCCTGCTCCCTCCACAGTCAAACAACCTCAGATTTACACCTGGCTCCAAGTAGGCCTTGGCCTACTACCTGATTTTCCCTGGGCTCCGACACCGCCAGTTGGTGCTCAGAAGTGCTGTCCGCACAGACAAAACACTCGCTCATGTGTAAGTGGGGTTGGGTAACGTCAGTTGATCATCTGCTGTGCGTACGGCAAACTCTCCTGCTGCCTACAACTTCTGACTACCTCTGATTTAATATGTTCTCTGATTTGCCCTCTGTCTCCACTCTGTTTTGAGTATTTCCTCCGGCCTACAACACCGCCTGTTTCTGCTCTCAAGTGCCATCTGCACAATCCACACTTGTTCCTGTGTTACCTGGGTCCTGTAACATCTGCTCATCTCCAGAGGTGAGCACGGCAATGTCTCCTGCTTAGTCTACATTCCCACTACTTGGAGTGGAAATGTGGACAGAGCAGGAGACATTGCCTGACTCACCTCTAGGGAGAAGCTGCTGTTACAGAACCCCAGTAACACAGGAACAAGTGTGGGTTGTGCAGATGGCCTTTCATAGCAGCAACTGGCGTGGTTGGAAGCCAGTGGAAATACTCGAAACAGAGTGAAGACAAAGGTCTAATTGGAGTACGTTGACAGTTAGTAGTAGTCTAGAAACAATCGCAAACTGCCACCAAGTAGGCCTCGGCCTACTACCTGATTTTCCCTGGGCTCCGACACCGCCAGTTGGTGCTCAGAAGTGCTGTCCACACAGACAAGACACTCGCTCATGTGTAAGTGGGGTTCGGTAACGTCAGCTGATCCCCTGCTGTGTGTATGGCAAAGTGTCCTGCTCCCTCCACAGTCAAACCACCTCAGATTTACACCTGGCTCCAAGTAGGCCTCGGCCTACTACCTGATTTTCCCTGGGCTCCGACACCGCCAGTTGGTGCTCAGAAGTGCTGTCCGCACAGACAAAACACTCGCTCATGTGTAAGAGGGGTTCGGTAACGTCAGCTGATCCCCTGCTGTGTGTACGGCAAACTCTCCTGCTACCTCCAAATTCAAACAATGACTTATCTTAAACTGCCTCCAAGTAGGCCTCAGCCTACAAAATGACTATCCCTGAGCTCCAACATCGTCAGTTGTTGTTCGGAAGTGCTGTCCACACAGAAAAAAAACACTTGTTCATGTGAAAGTGGGGGTCAGTAACGTCAGCTGATCCACTGCTGTGTGGAGGGCAAAGTGTCCTGCTCTCTCCAAAGTCAAAATACCTCAGCTTTACACCTTGCTCCTAGTTGGCCTCAGCCTACACCATGATTGTCCCTGGGCTCCAACAATGCCAGTTGGTGCTCGGAAGTGCTGTCCGCACAGACAAAACACTTGTTCATGTGAAAGTGGGGGTCAGTAACGACAGCTGATCCCCTGCTGTGTGGAGGGCAAACTGCTGCTGCCTCCAAATTGTAACTACTTCAGATTTAAACAAACATTCTCTGATTTGGCCTCTGTCTCCACTCTTTCTCTAGTATTTCCCCTGACCTCCAGCACCGCCATTTCCTGCTCACAGTTGCCCTCCGCGCATTCCACACGTGTTCCTGTGTTACTGGGGTTCTGTAACGTCAGTAGATCCCCCAATGTGTGTCCGCCACTGTCTCCTGCGCTGTCCACCTTCCCACTGCAAGTGGTGGGAATGTGGACAGAGCAGGAGACAGTGGCAGACACACATCAGGGGATCTGCTGACATTACAAAACCCCAGTAACACAGGAACACGTGTGGATTGGGCAGACGGCTGCGGTACGCATAAACTGGCGGTGTTGGTCACGTGAAATCCTGGAAACAGAGTGGAGACAGATGCCTAATTGGAGCACGTTGACAGTCTGTTGTAGCCTACAAACAATCAAAAACTGCCACCAAGTAGGCCTCGGCCTGCAACATGATTGTCCCTGGGCTCCAACAACGCCAGTTGGTGCTCGGCAGTGTCTTTGGCACGGGTACTCCCTGTTGCCCAGCCTGTTTTCAGCACGCCTGCTGTTTCTGGGTAGTGTCAAGGTCACTATGCCACCAATCCGTTGTCCTGTCGTCTTGCGGCCGGGTTAGCTGACTCTACGGTGCCTGCAGTTTAGGTGACTCCTATGTGGGCTGCGGGAACTGGCACTGAAGGCTGGATCCGTAGTGCCAATGGGACATGGACCCCCTGTAGGACTGTGGGTTTCGCTAACTGCGGCCGGCTTGCGGCCTGGCTACTTTGCTTTGAATGGGTACCTTCTGCTACCCACCCGGGTTCCAGCACTGTCTGCTGGTTCTCGCCAGAGCCTTTGGCCTAGGTGCCTCCATCTCGATATCAGTAGTCCAGCACCGTCAGCTGGTCCTTGGTAGTGCTTTCTAGCACAGGTACGTCCTGCCTAGTAACCGTGGTCCAGCACCGTCAGCTGTTCCTCGGTAGTGCCATTGGCTCTTGTAGCTTTTGCTACCCATCTGGGTTCCAGCACCGTCAGCTGGTTCTCGGCAGTGTCTTTGGCACGGGTACTCCCTGTTGCCCAGCCTGTTTTCAGCATGCCTGCTGTTTCCGGGTAGTGTCAAGGTCACTATGCCACCAATCCGTTGTCCTGTCGTCTTGCGGCCAGGTTAGCCGACTCTACGGTGCCTGCAGTTTAGGTGACTCCTATGTGGGCTGCGGGAACTGGCACTGAAGGCTGGATCCGTAGTGCCAATGAGACATGGACCCCCTGTAGAACTGTGGGTTTCGGTAACTGTGGCCAGCTTGCGGCCTGGCTACTTTGCTTTGAATGGGTACCTTCTGCTACCCACCCGGGTTCCAGCACTGTCTGCTGGTTCTCGCCAGAGCCTTTGGCCTAGATGCCTCCATCTCTGTATCCTTAGTCCAGCACCGTCAGCTGGTCCTTGGTAGTGCTTTTTAGCACAGGTACCTTCTGCTTAGTAACCGTGGTCCAGCACCGTCAGTTGGTCCTCGGTAGTGCCATTGGCTCTTGTTCCTTCTGCTACCCATCCGGGTGCCAGCACTGTCTGCTGGTTCTCGCCACAGCCTTTGGCCTAGGTGCCTCCATCTCGGTATCCGAGGTCCAGCACCATCAGCTGGTCCTTGGTAGTGCTTTTTAGCACAGGTACCTTCTGCTTAGTAACCATGGTCCAGCACCGTCAGTTGGTCCTCGGTAGTGCCACTGGCTCTTGTTCCTTCTGCTACCCATCCGGGTGCCAGCACTGTCTGCTGTTTCTCACCACAGCCTTTGGCCTAGGTGCCTCCATCTCGGTATCCGAGGTCCCGCACCGTCAGCTGGTCCTTGGTAGTGCTTTTTAGCACAGGTACCTTCTGCTTAGTAACCGTGGTCCAGCACCGTCAGTTGGTCCTCGGTAGTGCCATTGGCTCTTGTTACTTCTGCTACCCATCCGGGTGCCAGCACTTGCTGCTGGTTCTCACCACAGCCTTTGGCCTAGGTGCCTCCATCTCGGTATCCGAGTTCCAGCACCGTCAGCTGGTCCTTGGTAGTGCTTTTTAGCACAGGTACCTTCTGCTTAGTAACCGTGGTCCAGCACCATCAGTTGGTCCTCGGTAGTGCCATTGGCTCTTGTTCCTTCTGCTACCCATCCGGGTGCCAGCACTGTCTGCTGGTTCTTGCCAGTTTCTCAGCCTTCTTGTACCTTCTGCTACATTTCCAAGATCAAGCTTTTTGAAATTGTCTTTGGTAATCCTTATTGATCTCCATGACGATGACCCTGAAGACCACACCAAAGAAGACCAGAAATACGACCCTAAATAATAAGACCAAGAGGACAAAGAACATGAAAACAACCACCAAGATACAGAACAAAAGACAGAAGAACAAGAAGCAGAAGAAGCAAAAGCAGATGAACAGAAAGCAGAAGAACATTAAGCATAAGACTAAAAATCAGCAGAGAGGAAATCAAAATTATAAGCAGAAGAAGACTAAGCAGTAAATGGGGGTGAGTCCGTTCCTCCTCGTTGTGCCCCTGGAAAATGCCTGCTGCTGCAGGCCAAACTGAACGCGGACAAATCCTGTTGTAAATCTTTAGTGACAGGTAGAACGTAAGGTCTAATCTTATAACTTTTATAGATAAGTACTACAGGAATGCCTGTCTCCATAAGAAAATGAAGACAAAGAAGAATAGGAAGATGAAGAAATAGCATATTAAAATTAATAATAGCTGAATAAGAAGAATATGAAGAATGGAAAAAAAAATTAATGGGAAGAAGATGAAGAAGATGAATAAGGTGAAGAAAAAGTTGATGAAAAAAATGCTACTGCTGCGGATCATGAAGGAGAAAGTGTGGGAGAAGTACAAAAGAAGGTGATTAGCATGGAAGTTGTGAAACATACATATCTGACAAAATATAAAAAAGGTTAACATAGTCAATATCTTTTTAACTCCGAACGTCTTGAAAAAAAAAAATTGGAATTAATGCTATGCCATGTGATTTGAATAAACCACTATGCCTTTAATGTCTCCTCCACCTCCCACAATACATTCTACATGATTCTTATTTGTTTTCAATTATGTAGAATTAGCCAACAAGGAAGTAAAGGGCTTTTTTAATTTCAGATACCGGAAGTCCCATTGACTTGAATGGGACTTCCGGTATCGGAATCGGCGATACCCGATATTTTTTTCGTATCGGGCGATACCATCCGATACAATATTTTTGGGTATCGAACGGTATCGCTCAACACTAGTGGTGAGCACTTTTAACTCCCCAAAGTGCTTCACAGAAGTTTGTAACGCAGAGCCGTAAAAATTAAAAAAAAAACATTTTTTACACAAAAATGATCTTTTTGCCCCATTTTTTATGTTCCCAAGGGTAACAGAAGAAATTGAACCCCAAACGTTATTGTGCAATTTTTCCTAAGTACGCTAATACCCACTATGTGGGTGTATACCACTGTTTGAGCACATGGCAGCACTCAGATCAGAAGGCGTGCCAGGTAGTTTGCAGATGCCATGACCCACTGGGACAGTCCATGAGGTGTCTTAAAGATGTCTCTCAATTACTAAGCCATGAGCTTGGTGTCACCTGACAATACAGCAGTGACCTCAACCCCACAACTATTACCCTACTTGCCACCACTACAGGGCAAGTGGGAAGAGCCAGGCAAAGTGCCAGAATAGGTGCCTCTAATAGATGTGCCTTTTCTGGGCAGCTGCTACTTTAAGGCTGGGGGGTCAATATCCATGGCCCCTTACCAGCTTGAGAATATCAGTCCCCAGTTGAGAGCTTTAGCAAGGCTGGCTGTCAAAAATGGGGGGGACCCATGCAGTTTTTTTTTTTAATTACCGTATTTACAGCGCAGGAGCACCAGATGAATACTCCCATCCTCCGCTCCTGCTCTCACTGTTATTAGTAGCAGCAGGGGTAGGCTGATTGGAGTAATAGTCCTTTCAGGCACCGCCTGCTGTCTCTATTATTACTTAAACGTTAGGCCGGGGTCACACTTGTGAGAAACTTGCACGAGTCTCGCCTCTCAATACGCAGAACTGCAACCAGCACTCGGACCGGAGCACTCATTCTTCTCAGAAAGAGTTGGAGGGATCCAATGGCTGGATATGCTTAAGGACAAAAATGTCCTGGAAGGATGGGAAATCTTGAAAAATAAAATTCTCAAAGCACAAGTGTTAACAATTCCGAAAAGAGGGATGAATAGGAAGCATTTAAGGAAACCAGGATGAACACAGAACTTAAGCACATGCTAAAAGGGAAGAAATAAGTGTTTATAAAATGGAAAGAGGGAGGCATATCTAAAGAAGAATATAATGCTGTCTGCAGAACCTGCAGGGCATGAATCAGATTACTAAAGCTGACAATGAATTGAGGCTTGCAAGAGACATCAAAAGCAATAATAAAGGATTTTGGGATTATGTCAAAAGTGAAAGAAAAGTCAAAAGATGCTATAGGATTTTTACAGGATGAAAATGATGAAAAGGTAAGACAGGATTTTGAGAAGGCCGAACTTTTAAATTCCTATTTTGAATCTGTTTTCTCTCAGAAAGGAAATGTAACATCAACTTTTCTTCACTGTCCTATTAAGTGAATAGAAGAATCCAGGATATCTATAAACAGAAAGCTAGTGAGGAAACACTTAGCTAACCTAAATGAATTCAAGTCTCCAGGTCCAGATGAATTACACCCCAGAGTACTGAAGGAGATAGCAGAAGAAATTTTTGAACCCCTCTCCATAATCTTTGAAAATTCTTGGAGAACAGGAGAAGTCTCAGAAGACTGGAAAAGAGAAAATGATGTTCATATCTTCAAAAAGGGAAAGCACGTGGACCCAGGCAACTATAGGCCGGTGAGTCTGACTTCTATACCAGGAAAGATCTTTGAACAAATTATTAAACATGTATGTCAGTACCTGGATAAGAATGAAATGATTAAACAGAGTCAGCATGGGTTTGTAACTAATAAGTCATGTCAGATTAACTTAATTTCCTTTTACGACAGAATCATTGATTGGGTGGATAAGGGAAATGCTGTAGATATAGTATATGTTGACTTCAGCAAAGCATTTGACAAAGTATCTCACACAATCTTTGTTGAAAAAATGGCTAAGTATGGAATTGACAAGGCAACTGTTAGGTTTATTAATAACTGGCTTAGTGATTGGACGCAAAAAGTGGTCATAAATGGCTGCACATCCAGTTGGAAGAATGTCTCAAGTGGGGTACCACAGGGCTCTGTCCCGGGCCCTGTATTGTTCAACATCTTTATCAACGATTTAGACGAAGGAATTGAGGGTAAACTGATTAAATTTGCTGATGATACAAAGCTAGGAGGGATAGCTAATGCTAGAGAAGAGAGAGAGGATTCAAAAAGATATAAATAAACTGGAGCAGTGGGCAGCAACTAACAGAATGGTTTTTAACAGGGAAAAATGCAAAGTACTACATCTGGGTAATAAAAATGAAAAAAGCATATACAGAATGGGAGGAATAGGGCTAAGCAACAGCACATGTGAAAAAGACTTGGGTATACTAAGGCCTCTTTCACACATCAGTTTTTTGCCGTCAGGCGCGATCCGGCTTTTTTTTGTAAAACCGGATCCGGCAAAATGCAATGCCGGATCCAGTTTTTCCCCATTGACTTGCATTAGCGCCGGATGACATTGCGTTTCATCCGTTTTTTGCCGGATCCGGCTACTGGTCTCATTCCGGCGTCTGGAAAAAACGGCTACTGTAACGTTTTTTGTCTCCGGAGAAAAAGCCAGAAGCGCCGGATCCGGCGCTTCCAGCTTTTTGCTACAATGAAAGTCTATGGGCGCCGGATCCAGAAAAAGACGGATCCAGCCACCGGATCCGTTTTTTTAAGTCTGCGCATGCTCAGATCCAATCGGCCAGCCCCCAGGAAACAGATATAACCTGCTAGACGGATCCAGCAAAAAAACGGATCCGTTTCTACAGTTTTTTCTAAAAATAGCCGGATCCTGCCTGACGGCAAAAAACTGATGTGTGAAAGTAGCCTAATGGATCACAGACTGAATATGAGTCAGTGTGATGCAGCAGCAAAAACGGCAAATGCAATTCTAGGATGTATTAACCGAAGCATACAGTCTAGATGATGTGAAGTCATTATTGCCCTCTACTCCTCATTGGTCAGACCTCATCTGGAATACTGTGTCGAGTTTTGGGCCCCACGTTTTAAAAAAGATATCAACAAACTGGAGCAAGTTCAGAAAAGAGCTACCAGAATGGTGAATGGTCTGCAAACCCTGTCTTATGAGGAAAGGTTGCACGATTTGGGAATGTTCAGCTTGCAAAAGAGAAGACTGAGAGGAGACTTAATAGCGCAAAAGAAATCTACAGTGGCGCTCAGAGTAAAGGGTGCTGCACAATTAAACAAAAAAAACACTATTTTGTCAGTATAATCATAAAGAAATAAATAAAAATAATGAATTCGCGCACACAAAACACTTCACCTTAATAAGGAATTAGTTGAGATGAAAAACTATTAGGTAGCAATACACACAATATACCAAAGAAGTAAATAATTTAACAATTTATTTAACATACACATAGGGGTAAAATACTCGTTTAGAAAACAGAACCTCAGTGTAAAACATATGGGATATTCAGCAATAAATATAAATGGATATAGCGCTATATCTCTAAATGAAAAAGGGTCAAAAAATATGTAAGTACCACCACTTGAAGTAAAAAATGTTGCTAAACGTCATCCAACTAAAAAAAAAAATTTTTGAGACAGATAAATATTTTCAGATAAATGGCAAATTAATTGTAATCACATGGAGATTGCCCCGGCCGGTGGCTATATCTCCTACCAAATAATTTCCTATATAAAAAAAGGTACCTTCAGTATCCCCAGTAGAAATAGCAGGCTATTAATGAGCAGCTGTGGCACATGAGATCTGTACTTGCAGTTCCATTAGATACGGCAGCTCCGTTCTATGAAATAAGGGAAGCGAGACCTGAAGTAACACCGATAACATATGTTCAGCAGCGTTCAAGCTGTGTAGTGTTTGTCTCCATTAGTTTCAGCGTCTCCGCTCTCTGGATTGAGAAGAACAGAACCTAGTGTGACGCTGGTGTCACATGTTCAAATGCGATCCAAATGAAACACTGGCGCTAGAGACCGGTGCAGCACGCACCTCCACAACAACCAAAAGATAGGAGACACTTGCGCCGATCAGTTGCAGAGAAAGTTCCGATGGTCCAAATTAGCAGCTGCAGGTCTGCTATTAAACAAAATAGAAGTCGAACTAGGCTTGCCACGGATGATCACACGACCAGAGCTTGCCTGCTGGCTAAACAGAATACAGGATGCAGAAAGGACCAAAAAGCATCCAACGCGTTTCGGAAAGAGCGCTTTCCTTCATCAGGGATAGTCCTTTCTGATTATAGGGTCCTTTTATGCAGCCCTTCAAGGTCATTCTAATTAAAGAAAGCCAAATAGTTCCAAATCGCTATTGAGACCTTTTGGGATGAGAGTGTCCAATATAAAAATCCATTTTGTCTCCATACGAAACATAAGGGCTATATAATTGCCATTTCTCCAAGGTGGTGGTACTATTAAAAATCCTGTAATTTCCATACATTTTATCTGACCTCTATGGTAATCTAAAAAATGTTTAGAAAGTGGATGGCCAATAAACTTATTTTTTATATTTCTAATGTGTTCACTTATACGAGTTTTTAATGGCCGTTTCGTGCGACCTACGTATAATTTATCACAGGGGCATCTAATTAAATAAATAACCCCTTCAGAAGAACAGGTGATAAAATCTTTTATCATATATGTTTGGCCATCTTTAATTATTGCCTGTTTTCTGACGGTGCAAGTATGTGTACACATCTTACATTTACGACAAGGAAAAAAACCTTTCATATTGAACAATGTACCAGGCTGTTGAATTGGTAAGTTGTGCACCGTCGGGGCAATAATATTGCCCAAATTACGCGCTTTTTTATTAATAAAGCATGGGGTTTCTGGTAAAAAACCTCCCAGTATTTTATCATCTTTCAAGATATCCCAATGTTTATTAACTATTCTTTTCAACAAATATGAATTAGAATTATATTGTGTAATTATTGGAATAAAATTAGAAATATCCATATTTTTCTTATTAGAATGTTTTTTTAGAAGATCTTGACGGGGCAACTGGGTAACAGATTTTTTTGACCCTTCTAATAAATCTTTATTATACCCCTTTTCTAAAAATTTTTTAGTTAAAAAATCAGCCTCATTACCAAAAGCCGAAGGATTAGAACAATTCCGATAAACTCGCATGTACTGGCTTTTCG
Organism: Dendrobates tinctorius; assembly: GCF_039654945.1. Lineage (NCBI taxonomy): Eukaryota > Metazoa > Chordata > Amphibia > Anura > Dendrobatidae > Dendrobates > Dendrobates tinctorius. The sequence continues at coordinate 29,143,015 of NW_027361761.1, forward strand.
GTACATTTAAAAGCCAGCTGGGTAAATGGCAACTATCAATTGGAATGAAGCTATTAGTATCCATGGGTTTATTAAAGGTACAAGTGTGTATTTCAGATTTGTCAATAAAGATTTTTAGATCCAGAAAATGAATACTCTGGGTACTAGTAGTAGCCGTAAATTTTAAAAAGAAGTCATTTTTATTAATATCATCCAAAAATTGGATTAAGGAAGTAGAACCTCCTGCCCAAATAAAAATAACATCATCGATGAAGCGCCGCCATAGGACCAGGCTCTGGTGGATATTTATCTACCCAGGGGGAAATATCCACCAGAGCCTGGTCCTATGGCGGCGCTTCATCGATGATGTTATTTTTATTTGGGCAGGAGGTTCTACTTCCTTAATCCAATTTTTGGATGATATTAATAAAAATGACTTCTTTTTAAAATTTACGGCTACTACTAGTACCCAGAGTATTCATTTTCTGGATCTAAAAATCTTTATTGACAAATCTGAAATACACACTTGTACCTTTAATAAACCCACGGATACTAATAGCTTCATTCCAATTGATAGTTGCCATTTATCCAGCTGGCTTTTAAATGTACCGAAAAGCCAGTACATGCGAGTTTATCGGAATTGTTCTAATCCTTCGGATTTTGGTAATGAGGCTGATTTTTTAACTAAAAAATTTTTATAAAAAGGGGTATAATAAAGATTTATTAGAAGGGTCAAAAAATCTGTTACCCAGTTGCCCCGTCAAGATCTTCTAAAAAAAATTCTAATAAGAAAAATATGGATATTTCTAATTTTATTCCAATAATTACACAATATAATTCTAATTCATATTTGTTGAAAAGAATAGTTAATAAACTTTTGGATATCTTGAAAGATGATAAAATACTGGGAGGTTTTTTACCAGAAACCCCACACTTTATTTATAAAAAAGCGCGTAATTTGGGCAATATTATTGCCCCGACGGTGCACAACTTACCAATTCAACAGCTTGGTACATTGTTTAATATGAAAGGTTTTTTTCCTTGTCGTAAATGTAAGATGTGTACACATACTTGCACCGTCAGAAAACAGGCAATAATTAAAGATGGCCAAACATATATGATAAAAGATTTTATCACCTGTTCTTCTGAAGGGGTTATTTATTTAATTAGATGCCCCTGTGATAAATTATACGTAGGTCGCACGAAACGGCCATTAAAAACTCGTATAAGTGAACACATTAGAAATATAAAAAATAAGTTTATTGGCCATCCACTTTCTAAACATTTTTTAGATTACCATAGAGGTCAGATAAAATGTATGGAAATTACAGGATTTTTAATAATACCACCACCTTGGAGAAATGGCAATTATATAGCGCTTATGTCTCGTATGGAGACAAAATGGATTTTTATATTGGACACTCTCATCCCAAAAGGTCTCAATAGCGATTTGGAACTATTTGGCTTTCTTTAATTAGAATGACCTTGAAGGGCTGCATAAAAGGACCCTATAATCAGAAAGGACTATCCCTGATGAAGGAAAGCGCTCTTTCTGAAACGCGTTGGATGCTTTTTGGTCCTTTCTGCAACCTGTATTCTGTTTAGCCAGCAGGCAAGCTCTGGTCGTGTGATCATCCGTGGCAAGCCTAGATCGACTTCTATTTCGTATAATAGCAGACCTGCAGCTGCTAATTTGGACCATCGGAACTTTCTCTGCAACTGATTGGCGCAAGTGTCTCCTATCTTTTGGTTGTTGTGGAGGTGCGTGCTGCACCGGTCTCTAGCGCCAGTGTTTCATTTGGATCGCATTTAAACATGTGACACCAGCGTCACACTAGGTTCTGTTCTTCTCAATCCAGAGAGCGGAGACGCTGAAACTAATGGAGACAAACACTACACAGCTTGAACGCTGCTGAACATATGTTATCGGTGTTACTTCAGGTCCCGCTTCCCTTATTTCATAGAACGGAGCTGCCGTATCTAATGGAACTGCAAGTACAGATCTCATGTGCCACAGCTGCTCATTAATAGCCTGCTATTTCTACTGGGGATACTGAAGGTACCTTTTTTTATATAGGAAATTATTTGGTAGGAGATATAGCCACCGGCCGGGGCAATCTCCATGTGATTACAATTAATTTGCCATTTATCTGAAAATATTTATCTGTCTCAAAATTTTTTTTTTTAGTTGGATGACGTTTAGCAACATTTTTTACTTCAAGTGGTGGTACTTACATATTTTTTGACCCTTTTTCATTTAGAGATATAGCGCTATATCCATTTATATTTATTGCTGATTATCCCATATGTTTTACACTGAGGTTCTGTTTTCTAAACGAGTATTTTACCCCTATGTGTATGTTAAATAAATTGTTAAATTATTTACTTCTTTGGTATATTGTGTGTATTGCTACCTAATAGTTTTTCATCTCAACTAATTCCTTATTAAGGTGAAGTGTTTTGTGTGCGCGAATTCATTATTTTTATTTATTTCTTTTTGAGACTTAATAGCTGTCTGCAAATATCACAAGGGCTGTCAATGTAGAAGGATCATCTATATTCTCATTTGCGCAAGGAATGACTTGAAGCAATGGGGTGAAACTGAATGGGAGGAGACACAGATTAGATGTTAGAAAAAACTTTGACAGTTAGAGTAATCAATGAGTGTAACAGGCTGCCACGAGAGGTGGTGAGTTCTCCTTCAATAGAAGTTTTCAAACAGAGGCTGGACAGACATCTGTCTGGGATGATTTAGCGAATCCTGCTTTGAGCAAGGGGTTGGACCAGATGGCCCAGGAGGTCCCTTCTAACTCTACAATTCTATGATTCTATGACTCAGCTGCATAGAAATACATGCAGCTGCCCACTCTGGTCCTGAGTGCTGGCGGCAGTGCCGGGTATTGCGATGCGAGAATTGTGCAAGTTTCTCGCAAGTATGACCTCGGCCTCTCATCATTCTCTCCTGCTCACGCTGATTGCCAGTAGATCAGGGGAGAATAATGAGAGCCATGTTCAGCACCCGGCACCAGCGCTTACAGTAATGCTGCTTCCCTGGTGCCCGCCCTTGTGGTACTGATGCGGAACATGCATGCCACACATGTGCCGCAAGTATTACACACAGACACTGACATCTCTGGTACCGGAAATATCAGGACGTGTGGAAGAGGCGTTATAGCGGGTTTTTATGTTTGGCAGCCATCACATACTAAAATACGCTTTTTATTGCAAAAAAATACTTTTTGCATCACCATATTTTGGGAGCTATAATTTTTCCATATTTTGGCCCACAGAATAATTTGGGGTCTTGTTTTTTGCGGGACGAGTTGACGTTTTTATTGGTACAATTTTCGGTTATATATTTTTTGATAGTTTTGTATTCCGATTTTTTAAAGGCAGAATGAACAAAAATCAGCAATTCATGAATTTTTTTTTTTGGGGGGGGCATTTATACCATTCCACGTGTGGTAAAATTGATAAGGTAGTTTTATTCTTTGGCTCAGTCCGATTACAGAGATACTTCATTCATTTTTTTATGCTTTGGCGCTTTTATACAATAAAAACTATTTCATATAAAAATAATTTTTGCACCACTTTATTCTGAGAGCTATAACTTAATTTTTTTGCTGATGATGCTGTATGGCATCTCATTTTTTGCGGGACAAGATGACATTTTAAGTTGTACCATTCTTATTTACATACGTCTTTTTGATTTCATGGTATTCCACTTTTGTTCGGCGATATGCTAAAGCATTGTTTTTTGCCTTTTTTATGGTGTTCACTAAAGGGGTTAATCAGTGGGACAGTTTTATAGGTCGGGTCATTGTGAACACGGTGATATTAAGTGTGTACTTTTATTGTTTAGATTAATTTTTTTCATTCAAATATTTAGTGATAATAAAATATATATTCTATAACTTGTTTTTTAAAAAAATATTTTTACAATTTTTAATTTTGTTTTTTGTTTTTTTTTTTTAACTTTTTTATTTCATCCCACTTTGGGACTATCATTTTTTGCTGGCTGATCGCTTCTATAGCATGCAGATGAAGCAGTATCTGCACACCAGAGAAACTGTCACTGACAGAGACTTGCTGGTCATGCACTGCACCTGATCAGCAAGTTTCCTAGGTCTTGTGACCCGGATGTTGTCATGATGACATCGGGTCACCATGGCAGCTATCGGGACACCGCGTCATGCTGCGCCATCTCTGATCCAAAGGCAGAGGGGCTGTCAGCCCTGTGTCGGCTTCCTGAATGCTGCTATCGTGTATGATCACAGCATTTTTGAGGTTTAAAGTGCTGGGATCGGTCTGTGACTGCTCCTGGCACTTAGTGCTGGGTGTCAGCTGTGAGAATTAGCTGACACCCAGCCGCGCACCCCGTGTGCGCAGCCAATGACTCAGATGTAATATTCCATCCATGGTCAAATAGGCCGAGGTCCAGTGACTGGTCAAAAGTGCACCATCTCTTTACGGACACACTGTTTTGAGCTCAAACCTGACACGATACATTTTAAAGAATCTTACAAGGACAACATTTTAATTTTTCTTTAAGCGTAATTTTATTGCCAACTTTATTTAATGATAAAATGATACTTCTGTTTTTTGTTATATTCACTTTTTGATGTATGAGCTTTATCCTCTACCACATGATTCTATAACCTTTCCCCTTCACCTTGTTGCCCTTTCTGAATTTTTCATTTATTCAGCCGCATGCTATATGTTGTTTTTATTTGTGGTTGTCCTGAAGTAGTCGGAGTGACTGAAATGCGCGGACAGTAATCCAGCATTCCATCATTACTACCAGCTTGTCATTCATTCAGCAGCGAAGGATACTCCCATATTCCTTGGCATATTCCATACACGCACCCTCAGACGCAGCGGCAGCTGGAATGTATGCATTATCACTTACCCTTTGATTGCTCTTTACTTCTTGGATAAGACCCTTTCGGGCTTTTGCATTTTTTTAATCCAAACACCTCCATTGAATTACTGACTTAGGCTGGAGTCACACATAGTGACTCACCAGCGATCCTGACAACAATATCAATGTGTCAGGATCGCTGGTGAATCGCTATGTGATCGCTGGTGAGCTGTCAAACAGACAGATTCACCAGTTATCAGCACAGCGACACCGAGTGCGCGGCGTCGCTGTGCACGTTAGTAACCAGCACGCTGATGAAGGGAGCTGGTAGCTAACGTACACATCAGGTATCTGAGGGACGCACGTCCCTTGGATACCCAATATGTACGTTAGTTACCAGCTGATCGCTGGTCTCCCGCCTGTCACACGCAGCGATGCGTGCTGGCCAGCGGGAGACCAGCGACCAAAAAAAGTCCTGGCCTTTCCTGCAGCGATCAGTGATACCGGCAGGGGGACCGGTCGCTGATCGCCATCACACACAGCGATCTCGCTGGTGAGAACGCTGTTGTGTCACAAAAATTGTGACTCAGCAGCGATCTCGCTAGCGAGATCGCTGTGTGTGACGGGGCCTTAAGGTGTGTCCTAGAAGCAGGACATTCATTTACACCTCATTGATATTTAATTAGCTGTGAATAAACCAACATTGGCACCGGGGAGGCGCCCACCTTAGTATTGTTTTTGTTGCTGGTAAATTGATGGTGTGATCAGTTCTGAGTTTATTCTACTGCTGCTTTCATCACTAGAGAAACTGGTACCATGTTTTTATAGAAATATTCAGTTGCCAGGCAGGTTCTTGTATTCAGTGTTTATGGCCATAAACTGACCTAACATATCTTGTAGGATAGTCTTGTCCCAGCTGACGTTATTATTACATGGAAATAACAGAATTCTCCATTTGTCCTAATGTGAAACTCCTAATACAACTACAGGGAAAGGCCCCATACACATTAGACGGAATGGGGGCAACGAACGATCATTCTCCGATTGCCCCAAACACATCACAGCATATATCGGCCAATGGTTTTTTCCGAGCGTTAGAACTGATCACCTGCTGAGAAAATCCAACTCCCTGGACCAGTGTTTTGATCAATTATAAATGTCTGTGGTGGAAATGACCGATTGTGCGTATCGACCAACGAACAACGGTCGCTCATTATGGCTGAGATCAGATATTTCATTCTAGATATATCTAATAATGTGAAGGGGCTTCAGAAGTCCACACACAGCTCAGAATTGGCAGATTTGTAAATATTGCCGCAAATCTGAGAAAAATCTGCGGGAAGATTAATAAATTATATCTGTACCAAATTGTGTGGATAATGAAGGAGGCAAAGACATAATTCACTTACAATTCATGCAAAATTTTGCAAATAAGATTTTTTTCAAATTTGATTTGGGATTATTTCTTCCACAAACTAATTAATCTGTCAGAATTGATCTAAAAATCCAGATCACTTTTTTTTTTTTTTTTTTTTTTTACAGTCATTACTCAAGAAAAACTCATGTGAACAGCCCCATAGGCATCAATTGCAAGTATGTCTTTCACAAAAAGATCAAGTATTCATTACAGGCTAAGTGTGAACTGGACCAGCAGCCTTCTCTCCCGACCACCTGACTAACCTCCATCTTATATGAATTTGCTGTTGGGGGTCAGTGAAGAAAGAGTCCGGCCAGTATTAATATGGTTATGAATAAGGCAGTAACTCTAGGGATTCGTCAATATATGTATAGAGGGAAATCCTTCTCACAACTCTGCTGCCAGCTCGGATTTTTCAGCCATATCGGGATGAGGGTTATGAAATCTTTGTCTACATTGAGCTGTAAATTTTTGCAGATTTACAACATAAGATCCACACTGGCTCCTGTCCACAGCTGTAATGTCCAGATGTGTTCTTAAGATGCTCATGTCAGCTTTACCCCAATATTTATCCTGTTATGAGCAGTTTTTTTCAGGGTAGGTGCAGAGAAGAATATTTTCAATCTGTGTGTGGTCCAACAAAACAGCAGATGGCACTTGGATCAATGTTATTCTAAGGGGCTGTGCAAATTCCCATTTTTTTCTTTGAACCAAGTTTGCCCGAAGAAGAAACTGCAGAATGCGCCATTTTGCGTCTGCTTTTCATGTACTGATAAAATGGAGAAGATGGAAAATTTTTGTTTTTCTCCCCTCTATCTTCTCCACACTATGTTCAGATCACACTATCAGCAAACTCATAGCATAATAGAGCTGATTTTCTCAGATGACAGTAAATACGGTCGTGTAACTCTAGCCTAACAGACATACAGTATATTCACCATAGAGGAAAAAAAAAACTAATAGTCTCAACTAGTGTTGAGCATTCCGATACCGCAAGTATCGGGTATCGGCCGATATTAGCGGTATCGGAATTCCGATACTGACTTCCGATACTTTTGTCATATCGGATTCCGGAATCGGAATCGGAAGTTCCCATCATGCTATGAGCCTGCTTGCTTTGATTAAGCCAATGGGAATCCTCCGAAGTGTGGGCACATCCTGTTAGGCATGTAGGCATGTTAACTATTGGCATGGCTGTGATTGGCTGCCGAAATGATGTCATGATGCACTATAAAAGCCACCGCAGCCGCCATTTCTGGTCACTCTGCTGTGAATTCAGTTAGGGACAGGCTGCTGTAGAAGACTGTGAGGGACAGTTAGAAATAGCGATTCCACAAAACATCTAGTGCTTTACCCAGGCTACATAAACCACCACTGTAGCCTTCTTTGCCCTAGCAGCAGTGTTCACAGCTGTCTGCAAGGGCTGTGTGAGTGCAGCTCACGCTGTGGAGTGGGTCCTGCAGCCACGTCAGGCTGTAGGCCACCCAGTGTGATCACTGCTGCCTCATACATCTTTTATTTTTTGAGCTGCATTTTTTACATAATTTCAATCTAGTGTGCTTCCATCCGTATCCATATACGTTGGTTGCAAACACTAGTAGTAGACAGCGGAGCCTTTCTGCAGCCTTTCAGTGCTAGTGTCCACTTTGCTGCACTGTTCACGGCTGTCAGAGAGGTCTCTGACTGTGTGTGAGTGCAGCTCACGCTGAGTAGTGTGTCCTGCAACTACGTCTGGCTGTAGGACGCTCAGCGTGCGTCAGTGCCTCACACATTTTTATTTGAGTGCAGCTCATTTTTTCTTCTATTAGTGTGCATCCATCCGTCTCCATCTACGGTGGTTGCAAACACTATATAGGAGTACACAGTGGAGCCTTTCTGCAGCCTGTCAGTGCCAGTGCCCACTTAAATGCACTGTTGACGGCTGTCTGAGAGGTCTCTGACTGTGTGTGAGTGCAGCTCACGCTGAGTAGAGTGTCCTGCAGCTACGTCTGGTTGTAGGACGCTCAACGTGCGTCACTGCCTCACACATATTTGTCTTTGAGTGCAGCTCATTTTTTCTTCTCCTATTAGTGTGCATCCATCCGTATCCATCAACATTGGTTGGTTGCAAACACTATATAGGAGTAGATAGAGGAGCCTTTTTTTTCTGGCTTGTGCCCTGCCGGCGCAGCCAGATTAGTATTACCCAATTTTTTTGGAGCCTCATCTTTTGCATTGTAGGTTACCTGCCTGCATTGTAATAGCTCCAAAAAGTTGGTGATACTATCAGTTTCAATTCTTTGTTCACATACTTTGAGTTTGTTTCCAACAAAGAAACCACAAAAAAAGTTCACCAAACACTACATTTGGAACTTGTGTAGGCCACATCAGCTCCTATTAAAGTGTAGTCCACACACACACACTTCATAAAATTAGTGTTTCTTGTACCTGTAACCAGCTGTTCAGGAATAAGCACACTAAGGCCCCCCTTTGTACTTTTCTGCCTATCTTAAGCAGTCTCGCAAGATGAAGAAGGCAGGGAGTAAGGTGCGTGGGCGTGGAGTTTCAGCAGGGAGAGGACGTGGGGATTCTGCAGGGAGAGGACGTGGGGATTCTGCAGGTAGAGGACGTGGGGATTCTGGGCCTGCTGCGGGCACCAGTGGATCAGCATCCCCCAGTTTTAGCAGGCAACAGTCCTTTATGCGCAGCTTTGTAGGACCTCAACGTACCCCACTGCTGCGGGAGGAACAAATTGAAGCCGTTGTCGGATGGATGGCAGCTAACGCATCGACTTCAATTACTTCCGCATCCTCTCAGGATCAGAGCACCGAAGAGCAACCATCTGTCTCTTCACCACCTGCCAAAGTGCCCAGGCAGTCAGAGAGACATGGACAGGAGCCATCACAGTCTCTACTTCTGTTCTCGGAATCTGTTGGCTTGGAAAGAGGGGGCCAGCCAAGCAGCATTCCTGAATGTGAAGAAGAGGGAGTATGCAGTGATGCGCAACTTCTTTGTCCCTCTGAATCTGAAGAGGTGAGTGGGCCAGTGCCTATGGTCAGCACACCTCAGTACGCATCAGATGATGACGAGACTCAGTTGCCACTTTCTGGTGCGTACGGTGCTGGCGAGACAACCCCGGAGAAGCAGCTGTTTGAAGAGGGGAGGGAAGATGATGAGGTCCTTGACCCATCATGGCGTGAGGAACAGGAAGGTGGTGGGAGCAGCTCGGAGGAAGAGATTCCCCTACCGGCCAAAACAGGAGGCAGAGGGAGGGGGAAGACTTGGTTGCCTGTACCCTCCACTTCGGCACCCATTAGGAGCATTCCTCATTCCAAAGGCAAACCGGGCGCTCCCAAGAGTTGCAGTGCGTGGTCCTTTTTTGACACAGTTGCAGATGACATTTGCTTTGTCAAATGCAAGCTGTGTCATCAGATAGTCAAAAGAGGGAGAAATGTCAGCAACCTCAATACCACAAATATGTGGAAACATGTGCGCACCAAGCACGAGTTGGAGTTGCAGAGACACCCTGAAGACGTAGGCCAACGTACAGCACCACCTACCACCTCTTCAGTTCGTGTTGGGGCCTCTTCCTCCAGCTCACACACTGCTGGTTCGGCTTCCTCACAGGATCGCCAAGGAAGAACCCCTGCCACTGTTGTCCAGAGACCCTGTCAGATTCCACCCATAGCAGCACGTTCCCATCCATCACAGCCATCGGTAGCACAGGCATGGGATAAAAGGCGCCCTTACTCGGCAAACCATCCCCGAGCACAGTCTCTGAATGCTGGCATTGCCAAACTTCTGGCAGTTGAAATGCTGTCATTCAGGCTGGTGGACACTGACACCTTCCGGGACTTAATGGCATTGGCAGTCCCCCAATACAACGTGCCCAGCCGCTTTTATTTCAGCAGGCGAGCCGTCCCTGCCCTGCAGAAACATGTTGAGGGCAAACGCCGTTAGTAGCAAGGTCCACCTGACCACCGATGCGTGGACCAGTAACCATGGACAGGGACGATACCTTTCCCTCACTGCCCACTGGGTCAATGTTGTGGAGCCGGGTACAGATCTGGAGAGTGGCGCTGTGCGTGTTCTTCCAGCGCCACGGATTGCAGGACTCCAGTCTGTACACATAGACTCCTCCTCCTACTCAAGTTCCTCAGAAACAGCAGAGCAGGAGCCTGTTACGACTGATATGAGCACAGCCGTGGCCAAACGTCAACAGGCTGTACTCAAATTAATTTCTTTGGGGAATCGAAGCCACACAGCGCAGGAGCTCTGGAATGCTATCAAGCTGGAGAGCGATGTGTGGTTTGGGCCAGCGAATCTCCAGCCGGGCTTGGTAGTGTGTGACAATGGCCGAAATCTGGTGGCAGCTCTTGGCCTAGGCAACCTCACACACATCCCATGTCTGGCACATGTGCTTAACTTGGTCGTGCAGAGCTTTCTGAGGGACTATCCGGATCTTGATGCACTGTTGCACAAGGTCCGCATAGAGTGCGCTCACTTGCGCCGTTCCAGCACGGCAAGATCGCGCCTCGCTGCTCTGCAGCGATGATTTGGCCTTCCGGAACATCGCATCATATGTGACCTACCCACCCGGTGGAATTCAACGTTACATATGTTGGAGCGGTTGTGTGAGCAGCAGGCAGCAGTCATGGAGTACCAGCTGCATCAGGCGCAAACAAGTCGCACTGTGCGCCGTTCACACTTCAGCACCATTGAGTGGGCCTCTATGAAGGACATCTGCCTCGTTTTGCGTGCCTTCGATGAATCCACGCGGATGGCGAGTGCAGATGATGCACTAGTCAGCATGACTGTCCCCCTTATCTGCCTGCTTCAACAAACACTGCAAGCACTAAGGAATGAGGTTTCGGAAGAGGTGGAGGATGAGGAGTCCCAAATGCCATCTGCTTCTGGACAGTCTGCGCTACGTGTTTCCTCACAAAGGCCTAGGCAGGGGACACTTTGTGAGGAGGAGTCGATGGAGGAGGAAGACATCTCTCCAGAGGAGGGAGGTACACAAACCTCTACTCAGTATGTACAGCGAGGGTGGGGTGATGCAGAGCAGGCCGAGGTCACGCCTCAAACAGGGGACAGCGGTTCTTTGGCAGTTGGGAGTCTGCAGCACATGGTTGATTTCATGCTGCAGTGCCTGAGAAACGACCGCCGCATCGCCCACATTCTCGTCTCGGCTGATTATTGGGTGTACACCCTCCTAGATCCTCGCTACTGGGACAGCGTACAAAGGCTCATACCAACGTTGAACCGGGAGCGTAAACTGCGGGAGTACGAAGAGTCACTGGTGCAGTCCATAATGTTTTCCATTCCACCCGACAGCATTGTTGCTAGTGCTTTACAAAGCAGCTCTGTGCGTCGAGGCAGTGGAGGAAACTCTGCACAAAGAGGGAGCAGAGGCAGCGCCGCAGCACAAGGCAAGACCACTATGGCCCAAATGTGGCAAAGTTTTGTGTGTCCACCACAATTGTCTACACCATCAGCGACGCCTCGAGTCAGCAGGAGGCAACGCTTCCGTCAGATGGTGTCAGACTACATGTCTTGCCCTGTCGCTGTACTCCCAGATGGCTCTTCCCCCTTCAAGTTTTGGGTCTCTAAGCTGGATACATGGCCAGAGCTTAGCCAGTATGCATTGGAGGTGCTGGCTTGCCCTGCTGCCAGTGTATTATCGGAACGTGTCTTTAGTGCCGCAGGTGGTGTACTAACAGACCGTCGCACGCGACTATCTTCCGATAATGTTGACCGGCTGACTTTTCTAAAAATGAACAAGGCCTGGATCTCCAAAGACTTTGCCATTCCTCTTACAGACTAAATTAGTGGTTGGCAACTGTATCCAGGTCTGCTGGTGTGTTCATTTTTCTACCACCTGAACTATAATCCCTGTGCTTCAACACAGCCAGTTGTCGCTCAGATGTGTCGTCTGCACAGAGAAACACACTAGCTCCTGTGTTAGTGGGGTTCAGTAACGCCAGCTGATCCCCTGCTGTGTGGACTGCAAAGTCACCAGCTCCATCAACATTCAAACCACTACTGATTTTTAACCGTGCCCAACTTAGGTCTCTGGCTCCACTGTCTCTACTATTTCCCCTGACCTCCAACCCCGCCATCTACATCTCTGAAGTGGCGTCAGCACAATCTACACTTGTTCCTGTGTTCCTGTGGCTCAGTCCCATCAGTTTATCCCCTGATGTGTGTCTGGCAAGGTCTCCTGCTCTGTCCACATTCCCATAACCAGTAGTGGGAATGAGGACAGAGCTGGCGAACTTGCCGGACAAACATCAGGGGATCAACTGACGGGACTGAGCACCAGTAACACAGGAACAAGTGTAGATTGTGCTGACGCCACTTCAGAGATGTAGCTGGCGGGGTTGGAGGCCAGGGTAAATAGTAGAGACAGTGGAGCCAGAGGCCTAAGTGGAGCATGGTTAGAATCAGTAGTAGTCAACAACCTCCATAAAAACCGCTGCCCATTGGCCTCTGCATGCGGCATGCGTAATCCTGGGCTCCAACAGTGTCAGTTGGTGTTCAGAAGTGTCGTCTCCACAGAGCCAAACACATTCGTTCAAGTGTTAGTGGGGTTCAGCACTGCCAGCTGTTCCCCTGCTGTGGAGATGGCAAGTCTCCTGCTGCCTTCAGCTGCCAAAAGCAACAGGCCCCAGCCTGCTCCTCGCCTAATCCTGGGCTCCAACAGCGTCAGTTGGTGTTCAGAAGTGTCGTCTCCACAGAGCCAAACACATTCGTTCGAGTGTTAGTGGGTTTCAGCACTGCCAGCTGTTCCCCTGCTGTGGAGATGGCAAGTCTCCTGCTGCCTACACCTGCCAAAATCCAGTAGGCCCCAGCCTGCTCCACGCCTAATCCTGGGCTCCAACAGCGTCAGTTGGTGTTCAGAAGTGACATCTCCACAGAGCCAAACACATTCGTTCGAGTGTTAGTGGGGTTCAGCACTGCCAGCTGTTCCCCTGCTGTGGAGATGGCAAGTCTCCTGCTGCCTTCACCTGCCAAAAGCAACAGGCCCCAGCCTGCTCCTCGCCTAATCCTGGGCTCCAACAGCGTCAGTTGGTGTTCAGAAGTGTCGTCTCCACAGAGCCAAACACATTCGTTCAAGTGTTAGTGGGGTTCAGCACTGCCAGCTGTTCCCCTGCTGTGGAGATGGCAGTCTCTCCTGCTGTCACCTCATTCCAAATACAGTAGGCCTCTGCCTACACCCTCCTATTTCCTGGGCTTCAACACAGCCAGTTGTAGCTCGGAAGTGCCGTCCACACGGAAAGAGATACTTGCTCCCGTGTCTCAGTGGGGTTCAGTAACGTCAGCTGATCCCCTGCTGTGTGGATGGCAGTCTCTCCTGCTGTCACCTCATTCCAAATACAGTAGGCCTGTGCCTACACCCTCCTATTTCCTGGGCTTCAACACAGCCAGTTGTAGCTCGGAAGTGCCGTCCACACGGAAAGAGACACTTGCTCCCGTGTCTCAGTGGGGTTCAGTAACGTCAGCTGATCCCCTGCTGTGTGGATGGCAGTCTCTCCTGCTGTCACCTCATTCCAAATACAGTAGGCCTGTGCCTACACCCTCCTATTTCCTGGGCTTCAACACAGCCAGTTGTAGCTCGGAAGTGCCGTCCACACGGAAAGAGATACTTGCTCCCGTGTCTCAGTGGGGTTCAGTAACGTCAGCTGATCCCCTGCTGTGTGGATGGCAGTCTCTCCTGCTGTCACCTCATTCCAAATACAGTAGGCCTCTGCCTACACCCTCCTATTTCCTGGGCTTTAACACAGCCAGTTGTAGCTCGGAAGTGCCGTCCACACGGAAAGAGATACTTGCTCCCGTGTCTCAGTGGGGTTCAGTAACGTCAGCTGATCCCCTGCTGTGTGGATGGCAAAGTCTCCTGCTGCCTACACAGTCATACCACTACTGATTTTTAACCGTGCTCCAATTAGGCCTGTGGCTCCACTGTCTCTCGTATTTCCCCTGTCCTCCAACCCCGCCAGTTACAGCTCCGAAGTGGCGTCTGCACAATCCACACTTGTTCCTGTGTTACAGGTGTTCAGTCCGGTCAGTTAATCCCCTGATGTGTGTCCGGCAATGTCGCCTGCTCTGTCCACATTCCCATAACTAGTGGACAGAGCAGGCGACATTGCCGGACACACATCAGGGGATTAACTGACCGGACTGAACACCTGTTACACAGGAACAAGTGTGGATTTTGCAGACGCCACTTCGGAGCTGTAACTGGCGGGGTTGGAGGACAGGGGAAATACGAAAATCAGTGAAGCCACAGGCCTAAGTGGAGCTTGGTTAAAATTAGTAGAAGTCTACAACCGATCTTAAAATTTCTTCAATGCAGCCTCAGCCTGCTCCGTGCTTGTCCCTGGGCTTCAACACAGCCAGTTGTTGCTCGGAAGTGCCGTCTTCACAGAGTAAAACACTAGCTCCTGTGTTTGTGGGGTTCAGTAACGTCAGCTGTTCCCCTGCTGTTTTGATGGCAATCTGTCCTGCTGCCTCCCAATTGACAGCACATCAGGCCTCAGCCTGCTAAGTGCTTGTCCTGGGCTCCAACATCGCCAGTTGCTGCTCATAACTGACTTTGGCACGGGTACTCCCTCCTGCCCAGCTTGGTTCCAGCCCTGCCTGCTGTTTCCGGGAAGTGTCAATGTCAGTTTGCCACCCCAAGTTGCCATGTCGTGTTGCGGTTGGGTTAGCCGAGGCTAGGGTGCCAGCAGTTTAGGTGCTTCCTATGTGGACTGCGGGTTCTGGTAAGAAAGGCTTGTTCCGTAGTGCCAGTAGGACAAGCACCCCCTGTAGGACTGTGTGATTCGGTAACTATGGCCAGCTTGCGGCATGCCAACTTTGCTTTTCAGGGGTAACTTCTGCTACCCCTCCGGGTTCCAGCACCGTCAGCTGGTTCTCGTTAGAGCCTTTGGCCTAGGTGCCTCCATCTCGGTATCCGAGTTCCGGCAACGTCTGCTGTTCCTTGGTAGTGCTTTGTAGCACAGGTACCTCCTGCTTAGTAACCGGGTTCCAGCACCGTCAGCTGGTCCTCGGTTGTGCCATTGGCTCTTGTTCCTTCTGCTGCCCCTCCGGGTGCCAGTACAGTCAGCTGGTTCAAGAGTACAAAGAACAGGAAGACAACCACCAAGATGCAGAACAACAAGAGAGAGAAGACAAAGAAGCATAAAAAAACAAAGCAGAAGAACATTAAGCATAAGACTAATACTCTGAGCAAATGATATTATCTTATTTATAAGCAGAAGAAGACTAAGCAGTGTATGGGGGTGAGTCCGTTCCTCCTCGTGGTGCCCCTGGAAAAGGCCTGCTGCTGCAGGCCAAACTGAACGCGGACAAATCCTGTTGTAAATCTTTTGTGACAGGCAGAACGGAAGGTGTAAACTTCTAACTTTTCTAGATAACAACTACAGGAATGCCTGACACAAACAAGAATATGATGAAGAAGAATAGGAAGAAGATGAAGAAGTTGAATATGTAGAATAATAATTGTTGAATAAGAAGAATATGAAGAATGTAAGAAAAGGAAGAAGAAGAAGAATGTAAAAAAAGGAAGTAGAAGAATTTAAAAAAAGGAAGAAGAAGAATGTAAAAAAAGGAATAAGAAGAAGAATGTAAAAAAAGGAAGTAGAAGAATGTAAAAAAAGGAAGAAGAAGAAGAAGAAGAATGTAAAAAAAGGAATAAGAAGAAGAAGGTAAAAAAAGGAAGAAGAATAAGAAAGAAGAAGAAAGAAGAAGAAGACATACATGTCTGGCAAAATATAAATGAGGCTAACATAGTCAATATCTTTGTAACTCCTAACGTCTTTAAAAAAAAAGTTTAATTCCTGCTATTCCATTTGATTGGGCTAAACCTCTATGGCTTTAATGTCTCCACCTCCCACAATACATTCTACATTATTCTTAGTTGTTTTTCTTCATGTAGAATTAACCTACAAGGAAAGAAAGGGTTTTTTTTAATTCCGATATTTTGGCCCCATTGACTTGCATTGGTTCCCGGTATCGGAATCGGCGATACCGATACTTTTTTTTAAGATCGGCCGATCCATTCAGATCCGATATTTTCAAGTATCGGCTGGTATCGCTCAACTCTAATCTCAACTGAAGCAGAAACCTGTTTGATATTTGTGTCTATAATAGAAAATCCATATCTTATTGACATGACGGTAAAGTCATTTTACACTTGTTTTGATCTCTCCATTGTCACTTTCTGGTTGTCTAATCTTGGGGTAGAGATGGATCAGGCATATTGTTTGATGAAAAGATTAGCGCCACCATGGGTCTTGTGGCTGCCAACAGTAAAGTATCCTGACCATAGCAAAGAAAATCGGGTTAAAATCCAGAACTCACCATGCTCATGTAGACACCTCCATTACATTTCATTATGGCTGCTGCTTTCACAGCTGACCAACAGGAGCAGAGGCAAAACATGAAGAAGGTGGCAGCTAATCCACTCCTTTATTCCAAAACCATTAAATAGTTTCTCATGCTGTCCAAGCCAAGATCTCTTAGATTGCTCTTAGAGAGATGATAATTTGGACAGCATGAGAAACTTTCTAATGTTATTGGAATAAAGAAGTGGATACCTGCACTTTTTTTTTAATTTTTGCATTCCGAGACCACTCATGTGGTGTCTTCTCATCCACGTAGATGGCACTCCACAATTTTTCCCAAGAACATGACCATGAATAAAAAATGTGAACTAAACATCCTTCAAGAGCAACTTTCCCATCAACCAGGAGCAGTGGTTATGGAGATGAACAATGTTTTTTTTTCCCAGCATGATGGCAGTGTGCCAATGCAAAGGTGATAACTAGAGTTGAGCGAAACGGGTCGAACAATTTCAAAAGTCGCCGACTTTTGGCAAAGTCGGGTTTCATGAAACGAAACCCGACCCTAGGATGAGGTCGGCCACGAGGTCGGCGACTTACGCGCCAAAGTCGCGTTTCAAAAGTTTGTTTTGCGCTCTTTTTCAGCCAATCAGGATAAACGGACACTGGGCAACGTGATGACATAGGCAGGGGTCACCACCATCTTTCAGAAGGGCATGCAAGTGATTGGCTTGCTTTGGTGGGCGCCACAGGGGGTATAAAAGGGCGTGCACGCCGACCGCCATCTTACTTCTGCCGATCTCAGTATAGGGAGAGGTTGCTGATTCTGTAGGGAGAGCGTTAGGCAGGGAAGAAGACAAAAAAACTGCTTCTGCTGCTAGCGATTTGTCCTGCACAACACACCAGTCACTGTGTGTGCAGTGCAAGGGGAGGCTATATAGTGGTGTATCAGTGGTGTTGGTTGTTGGGCTGCCTTCTAAGGCTTCCTGACATTCCTGCATTGCTGTTTACCCACTGCTCCGCAAACTGCTTTTTTAAAAGCAATCCAATCTCCCTTATCCTCTAGTCACTTTTGTCACAGCTGTGCCATCGAGCCTGTGACATAGCGCTCAGATATCAGTGGGCCTCACACAATCCAAAAGTGTCCAGTGTCCAAAAGTGTGTGCAGAGATTCAAAATCTCCCTTATCCTCTAGTCACTTTGGTCACAGCTGTGCCATCGAGCCTGTCACATAGCGCTCAGATATTCATTGGGCCTCACACAATCCAAAAGTGTCCAGTGTCCAAAAGTGTGTGCAGAGATTCAAAATCTCCCTTATCCTCTAGTCACTTTGGTCACAGCTGTGCCATCGAGCCTGTGACATAGCGCTCAGATATCAGTGAGCCTCACACAATCCAAAAGTGTCCAGTGTCCAAAAGTGTGTGCAGAGATTCAAAATCTCCCTTATCCTCTAGCCACTTTGGTCACAGCTGTGCCATCGAGCCTGTGACATAGCACTCAGATATTAGTGGGCCTCACACAATCCAAAAGTGTCCAGTGTCCACAAGTGTCTGCAGAAATTCAAAATCTCCCCTGTCCTATAGACACCTTGTTTTACATTACTATATAGTTTGTTGGATTTTGTCTACATTTCTACCAAAAATGAGGAAGGCTGGTGGAAGAGGCCGTGGAATTGGGCGGGGGTTGGCAGCTGGTAATGATGGTGTTGGTGGTGGATCTGATGGTAGTGGCAAGAGCAAAATAGGACCGAATGCAGGAGGTGTTGAGCCTGCATCATCGTCTGGCTACATAAGGCCTCGAACGCTTAGTTTTCTAGGAGTTGGCAAACCGCTTTTAAAGCCAGAGCATCAGGAAAAAGTTTTGTCTTACATTGCTGACTCAGCCTCCAGCTCTATCGCCTCCTCTTCTTCAGTTGTAAAAAGTAAAAGCACTGAGTCATCATTGGAGGCTCATGTTCATGAACCACACCTTTCCTTGTGTCCTTCACCCCAACCAAGAATGAAGGATGACGCAGGCCATACTACTGATTACTCCATGGAGCTGTTTTCACATACCATGCCTGGATTATCAAGTCAAATGGTGAATTACCCAGGCCAAGATGAATCTGACATGGAGTGCACTGATGCACAGCTGCTGATGGATGATTCTGCTGGTACATTCACTCAGAGCACTACATTGTCCTCGCAGTGTACAGAGCCAGATTCTGACCCTGATGAGACTCAGGTGCCCCTTCCCGCACACTATACCACCATACACGGTGACACAGAGGAAGGTGCACATGACATAGACGAGGAGGTGATGGATGACCCAGTTGTTGACCCAGATTGGCATCCATTGGGGGAAGAGGGTGCTGCTTCCAATAGCTCAGATGAGGAGCATCCACAGCAGACATCGACATCGCAACAGCTGTTATCTGGCAGGCCCGGAGCACTCCAAAGACAGGTTCCAAACATCAAAAGAGTTGCTGGACAGCTTGTCCAGAGGGTCAAAAGATCACAGCGTGCTAGGCCGCAAAATGTCTGCCAAAGTAGGAAGAGTGCAGTGTGGCACTTTTTTGAACAAAATCCTCATGATCAGGCCAAGGTTATCTGTAAGAAGTGCGCAAAGACCTTTAGCCGAGGGAAAAATCTGAAAAATTTGAATACCAGTTGCATGCTTAGACATTTAACCAGCATGCACTTGCAAGCGTGGACACAACACCAAACCTCAAGTGCCACATGTGCAACTGATCACAACGAAGGTAGTCAGCAACGCTACATTGTTTCCCCCACTGTAAGCCCACCGGTTAGCACAGCAGCAAATGTTGAGGTGTCATTGCAAGGCCACAGCAGTCAGGGAATCCCACTGTTATATCAACGAAAGACTGATTCTAGGCCATCAGAAAGAACACCAACTCCATCACCATCATCAACCCTCTCTCAGTCCGCCCTGTCCACCGCTACTTCCACCATATGCAGCTCTCAAGTCCAGCTCACCCTCCCAGACACTATGAGTAGGTCAAGAAAGTACTCAGTCTCTCATCCGCGTACACTGGGTTTGAACGCCCACATTGCCAAACTAATCTCGTTTGAGATGATGCCCTTTCGGTTGGTGGAAAGCACAGCTTTCCGCGAACTCATGGCCTATGCAGTACCACGCTATGACCTACCCAGTCGCCACTTCTCTCGCAAAGCCATCCCAGCCCTCCACCATCATGTGAAAGACCGCATTGTCCATGCACTCAAGCAGTCAGTGAGCGGAAAGGTGCACCTCACAACTGATGCATGGTCCAGTCGGCATGGCCAGGGCCGTTACGTGTCCATCACTGCGCACTGGGTTAATGTGGTGGATGCAGGGTCCACAGGGGACAGCGGTGGTGGGACAGTGCTGCCTAGCCCACGGTATAGGAAACAGTTGGCTGTAGGCGTTCGACCCTCCTCCTCCTCCTCCAGAAGCGAAAGCTCGTCCACAGAGCGCAGTCGTACGAGCACTCCATCTGCAGCTGCCACTGTTGCACACGATGTGTCCCCCTATCGAGCAGCTAGTGGAAAGCGTCAGCAGGCTGTGTTGCAGATGATGTGTTTGGGCAACAGACACACCGCCGAGGTGCTGGCCGAGTACTTGAAGCGACAAACTGAGTCATGGCTGCGCAGTGTACATCTTGAGGCAAGCAAGGTAGTTAGTGATAACGGCCGTAATTTTGTGGCAGCCATAGCCCTTTCAGAACTCAGCCACATACCTTGCTTGGCTCACACCTTGAACCTGGTGGTGCAGTGCTTCCTCAAAAATTATCCGGAGTTAACAGCCCTGCTCCAGAAGGTGCGAAGACTGTGCGCGCACATCCGCCGGTCGCCTGTACACTCCGTTCGTATGCAGAAGCTGCAGCGATTGCTCCACCTTCCCAACCACCGCCTCATTATCGACATTGCAACAAGGTGGAACTCCACCCTGCACATGGTGGAGCGGCTGTGCGAGCAGAGGCAGGCCATAATGCATTTGTGGGAGGATACACGGCCAGGCACTTTGAGAGCAGACATGGAGTTGACAGGTGTGCAGTGGTCGAAGCTGAAAGACCTCTGTAAAGTCCTTCAGTGTTTTGAGGAATGCACACGGCTGGTAAGCGCAGACGACGCCATCCTAAGCATGAGCATCCCACTTATGCGTCTGCTCATGCAAACTTTGACGCACCTTAAGGAGCAGGCGTCTGCAGCCAATGTTGATGAGGAGGAAGAGGAGGAGGGAATCCTTGATGACATTCAGCCATTGTCTGCTCAGGGACCTCTCCTGGACGAGGTGGAGGAAGAAGAGGAGGAGGAGGAGGATGATGATGGGGATGATTACTTAGGGGAGGAGGATGCATCTCGTGGGGCAAGTGAAAATGTTGGCGTGGCAAGGTCTGGTACAGGGTTTGTGCGTGACTGGAGGGATGTGGATTTGCCAGAAAATGCTCCTCCACCCAGCACTCGCAGTGCATCATTGACACCGGGAACATTGGCCCACATGTCAGATTATGCCTTGCAGATCCTAAAAAGGGACCCCCGCATTGCCAAAATTATGAACGATGACGACTACTGGTTGGCCAGCATCCTGGATCCACGCTATAAAGGCAAATTACAAAACATCATGCCACAGGAGAACCTTGACCTAATATTGGCTAATAAACAAGCAACTCTGGTAAATCGGTTGCTTGAGGCATTCCCAGCACACAGCAGCGGTGATGGTTCTCACACGAGCCGTACGGGCCGGGGGCAGCTTGGCAGAGGTGTTCGTGGTGCACACAGCAGAAGTGGCGTTGGAGACAGGGGTTTCATGACAATGTTGTGGACTGATTTTTCAAATACCGCTCACACAACTGGTAATACTGCATCGATGGAAAGTGACAGGAGACAGCAGTTGTCAACTATGGTTACAAACTACTTTTCCTCCCATATCGATGTTCTCCCACACAGGTCATTCCCCTTTGACTATTGGGCCGCTAAACTGGACACCTGGCCTGAATTGGCCCAATATGCATTACAGGAGCTCGCTTGCCCAGCTGCAAGTGTGCTATCGGAAAGAGTCTTCAGTGCAGCTGGATCAATCCTGACAGAAAAAAGGACCCGTCTGTCAACCCAAAATGTGGATGATCTAACCTTCATTAAAATGAACCATGCATGGGTTTCCAAGGATTTTGTCCCACCTTCCCCTGATGACACATAGGGTGACAGAAAAATGGCTTGCTTTGCTCCACCTCTTCCTGGGACTTCACCTATTTCGCCTTTTGCATCAGCTGAATGTCCAACATCAACATATGCCACTTTCTAAAACTCCCTAACTGTGCTGCCTCCCCCCCCATGGCCGGGGTCACTACCTAGTGCACGACACCGTGCGAGTGCCGTTGCCCTGGACAGGTGGGTAGGCCGACACTTGGGCACGGGCACTGGCACAGGGTCCCTCATAGTGCAATCAAGTGTCTCTGACGGTGGTGGTGCACACCCGCCTTCAGACACACCGCTGTACTATGAGGGGCCCAGTGCCAGTACCGACACCCACGAGTGGGCCCCCCTTGCTTGGGCAGGGCCCCAGCATTTGCAATCTTTACCTCTCCCTGCTCCTCCGCTGTGTAATCTGGGCCGTCAAATCCATACTGTGCCTGACACCGTCTGAGCCTGCCTCCTGATGTATAGACATATATTTTGAATGTGTACGCTATCCATACATGTTATCTGGGGATACGGTACCCTTTCTAACCTTTGTGCAATCACGTGCAATCCATACTGGGCCTAACACCGTCTGAGCCTGCCTCCTGAGACATATTTTGAATGTGTACGCTATCCATACATGTTATCTGGGGATACGGTACCCTTTCTCACCTTTGTGCAATCACGTGTAATCCATACTGGGCGTGAGAACGGCTGGCGAGCTGTTAAGCAAGCTACAGCACCTGTGGTTTGCACACGTAAGTTTTTCATTTTTTCAGGAATGACGGTTAGGCCTAATTCCGGAACTGCGGTTGACCTGCACTTACTGGGAAATCATTGTTCGCGGGTAATAATTGTAATCAGTGATCCCCATCACTAACGTTGTTCAGCGGGTTATCTGCACCTGTAAGCGACAAACGCTGGCCTTTTCAGTGTAGCGCACATGCAGCCACGGACATGTAAGGGCATGACACACCAGTTATTGGCCAATCTCATGTGCCAGAGCCTCACGTGTCCCTCTAGTAAGCCGGACTCGGACCGCGGGGCATGACAGAGTCTCGTTCGTTAACGGAATTAAGCTTGCAATGTGTGCATCTGTTCTGTAGCTGGCATGGTTGAGGTTTCCCAGGTGGAGTCGAATTTAACCGTAGGCTCCACTCCTGGTGGTGCCCTTCTGGACATTCCTTTAAGGTTCAGCTTTGCAACCATACTGCCCACGTAAAACAAACACTTTGCCTTCATGAACGCTGTTTGGAGGGTCATGACTCGTGGGAATAACGCCGCCCAATCAGTTAACCTGCTAGAGAGATCCTTCGTTGCTCCCAAGCATGACATCACACTCCCTAGGAAGAAGGTAATGCCACTGTGGCGACCGTACTCCTGGGGGCGACACAAGTGCACTGATGCCCAGCCACTGCTCGATGAATCTGCTGGTACATTGACCCAGACCACTACATTCCCCTCGCACGCTACCCGGCCTGAATCTGACCCTGATGAAACTCAGGTTACCCTTCCCATATACAGTTCCATCTTACACGGTGACAAAGAGGAAGCTGCAGATGAAAGTGCAGGTTCGGCCCACCCGCCATCAGACACACCACCGTACTATCAGGGGCCCTGTGCCAGTGCCGTCGCCAATGAGTGGGCCCCCCCCTGCTTGCCCAGGATCACAGCACTTGCAAAGTTGAAATACTGTGCAGTGAGATGGAAGATGGGGACGACAAGGAGTCTAGACTAGTACAGGGATTCCCTAGCGAGGAGACTTATTTGATTGTTTTCAATGTTGGGACAGCAATTTTTGGGGAGCACTTTACTCTGGAGAATGATAGATGGGGCCCACCATACACTGGAACATTCCAAAGGTAGACATCAGACACTGGAGCAGCATTTACAGGGCCCATTATACACTACAGCATTAGAAATGGGGCCCATTATGTTTGGAGCATTATTTGGGCCCATAAGACAGTGGAGCTTCATCCATGGGGACCAACATATACTGTAGCATTATGTGGAGCTCATCATATACTGTTTCAAACATTATATGGGACCAATGATTCTGTATGGAGAAATAGATGGGCCTCGTCATGAGATGTAAAAAGTGAGGTATTTTTCATTGTACTATACCGCTATTTCTCTGCCGTATCGGAGCATGATGAGTTGTGGTATGTGTTAAAGGGGCGCTCTTTCGCCCAGGGGCACATGAAAACCTGCAGCCAGCCCTCCCCCCCACAACTTTAGCCAAATAACCCCCATTTTTCAGTGCGTAACTTGTATTATGAAGTTAATTAAGGTTGACAAGCTTAAGTAAGAAGAATTGATGCTTTTGGCATTCAAATGGGCACTGTAGGTGTGTTTCCTGTCCTCCTCTCACTGCCGACTTTTATTCCCCATTGACTTACATTGGGTTTCGTGACGACCCCGACTTTTCCCTATAATCGGACGATCTTGCTCGACCCGACTTTTGGAAAAGTCGGGTTTCACGAAACGAAACGCGACCCTAAAAAACCAAAAGTCGCTCAACTCTAGTGATAACTAAATGGATTTAGCTACCTTGGATCATTGGGCTGATCGCTATCTAATGTATAGGGGGCATCACAGTGTTCGTCCTTGTTTGTGCTACAGATGTACTAACAATTAGGAGCCATCAATGATCTGTGCCAGAAGACTTTCCCTCAGAATGGATCACCTGTGGAGACCCATCATAGATCTACAGCTTCTAGAATTACATGTGGATGTACTCAGAGGGGCTTCACTTGATGTCACTCCTTTGTGGTCACTGGTTATTGTAAGGCTCATTAGTACAATCAGACGTTTCTCATAGCCTCAGGTGTCTCCTTCTCCCTGGACTCCAAACTTTTACATCTGCGTCAGAGTCTTCCCTCATATTCTGAGCAAGATCAGACCCTCATAAAATCGGTCTACAAATATCCATTCACTACATATTTATCATACCAGGAAGAGTACAATATTAAGTAAAACATAATTAAATTGTATTACTTTTAACTAATTTTGTCTTTCAGTGATCTAATGGCAAGTCTACCTCAAATTTTTTCATATGTATTGTTGGAACACATAATTGGTTAAACAAGAATATAAATGTATGAATAAAAAACATCTTTAAGAGAAAAAGTACAAACATATCTGCCCATTAGACCGGGGTCACACTAACCGACGCAAAATACGGTCCGTAGTTTACATACGTGATACGGATGAATGACCCCTAAATAGTGCTCCGTAGGTCATCCGCAAGCAAGGTGCGGTTGCGTATTTTGCGCATGTCTGCATCCGGATGTAATCCGTATGGCATCCGTATGCAATCCGTATGGCGAGATTTTCTCGCAACCTTGCAAAATGGACATTTAACGGTTTTGAGGCCTGCTAACAGTTTAAATCATTAGCCTGCACCCTATTTATACACTCTGAAACAGGTGGCTGCCTCCATTCTGTCCATTTGTAAGCTTGCTTTCACAAGGTGTGTTGGTGTTCTTTGTGCAACATGGCAGAGGGTCTGAGATTCAATACAACTGAGCAGGTTCTCTTTAACTGGCTTTTGTCACGGCGCTTTTGGCAACCATACCCAGTGATAGTGGATCCGCGGAGGAGGAGACGCATGTGGGTCCATCCACTTTTGAGGCAACGACTCACAAGAGGTCATTTTCACCGCCTCTATTCTTCTCTGCGTGAGCATCCTGAGAAATTTTACCAGTACTGTCGCATGAGCATTTCCACATTTGATCGACTCTTGGAGACAGTGCACCCTGGGATAACCTTTCAGGACACAAGGATGCGCAAAGCTATATCTGCAGAGGAGCGACTTCTACTCACAATACGGTATGTACTACACAACCACATTCTCTATGTTCATAATGTGTGTGCTAAAGTATGTTTTTTTGCCTTCTTGGACTAAGTTTAATGCCCTCATCTTACTCCAAATATGTTTCAACTTACACACCAGAATGTTAGCTCTAATATGTCCTGCATATCACTTAGTCATTGTGCAACCAAATATGTGTGTGTTATTCTCTCTCAATTCCTACCAAGTTTGGTCGGCGTGTAACTGATGTTTTTGGACTTTATGCATTCTAAAATTGTCAATTTCTGCTGTTCTACAGCTTCCTGGCCACTGGCCTGTCTTATGCTGCCCTACACCATGAGTTTCTCATTGGAAGATCAGCCATTTCAGGCATAGTGAGGTCTACATGTACAGAAATCTGGACAAGACTCCATCAAGTGGTCATGTCCGAGCCCAGGATGGAAGACTGGTTGAGGATATCAAGGGACTTTGAGGACTGCCAGTTTCCAAATTGTATTGGGGCCCTGGATGGCAAACATATCCGGGTGCGTAAGCCGCCGAACTCAGGCTCCCAATTCTTCAATTATAAACAATACTTTTCTGTTGTACTGTTGGCTCAGGTAGACCCTCAATACAAGTTTATAATTGTTGACATTGGGGCCTATGGAAGGATGGGAGACTCTAGAGTCTTCAATACTTCCATAATGGCTCGGCGGCTACGCACCAACCCGTTGGATCTACCACCACCACGCCAGCTACCAGGCTCCCCTGAAGAATCAGTCCCTTATGTCCTTGTGGCAGATGAGGCATTTCAGTTATCGCGCAATGTCATGAGGCCATATCCCCGGCGCAACCTTGACCACAGGCGCAGAATTTTTAACTTGCGCCTATCACGTGCTAGGCGACTGGTGGAGTGTTCCTTTGGGATTCTTTGTGCCAAATGGCGGGTACTCCAGTCTGCCATTCAGTTGAGTGGACAAAATGTGAATGAAGCTGTGAAAGCCTGTGTGGTTCTGCATAACTTCACCAGGATACATGATTGTTCCTCCTCTGATGGTGTTGTGCGTAGGCCGGACAATGTGCGCAGGGTGAGACCACCTATGAACCCTCAACGTAGACCGCTCTCTGGCCTAAAAGTGCGTGATATTTTCACTAATTACTTTCTCTCACCTGAGGGGGCAACTGTCACGGGGGCTTAGTTCAGCTAAGGCTGTAATTCCCGGGGCCCTTGTGATGTCCCTATAACTAGGGAAAACCCTGTCTGACCCTCAACCCAGGGTTTTTGCTGAAGGTGCAAATGCCTGAGCCTCCAACCTTTCCTTATCTCCTGCTCAGCCCTGCACTTAACCCTCCACCCTCCACCCAGTGAGGAGACACACCACCAAAGCCCCTACACAAATAATGACAGACAGGGAGAACTTAAACTGCACTGCGCCGCACACACACAGGAATATACAGTAATGTGAACAGGGCACAACTAAACACAAATATGGGAAGGAGAAAGGATAACAACGGATCATACGACACCAGATACGAATCTCTCTCTCTGCAACACCTCCACTCCAGACCGGAACCACTTGGTATGAAAACACAAGCTATAATCGGCGACGCCCATATGCCAGTATGACTATTTAAAGACCGTGGGCGTGACTAACCTTCCAACCTGGTCTCCAGCAGGATTAACCCCCGAGAGCCTGAAGATCAAGCCGGCGCAACTGAGGCTATAGTGGCTGGAGGTGGAACTACCTCTGCCTGCCGGACGCTGTGGTGTGAACAGCGTCCGACATGACAGCAACTTCTTGGCAAGAGCATGCTGTGTCTATGTTATAATTTGTTTCTTTAAGTGTGTCTAAATATATATTACTCAACCCCTTATGATTCTATGACTGTTTCATTGCATTGGTTAGTGTATGTTAGTATGTTGACAGGGTTTTTGAAAAATCACACAGAGACGTTAACTATAGTAGACAAATTTTTAGTTTTGCTTTTTTTTTGTTTCTTAAAAGGCAAACATAATATTGCCATATGAACATTTTGGCAATGGGCAAAATGGCCCTTTTTGCCTTCTTAAACTTTTTTGAAAAGTAACATTATATAACATAACCCAAAAAAAAAAAAAATGGTGACCCCGGCCATGGGGGGGGAGGCAGCACAGTTAGGGAGTTTTAGAAAGTGGCATATGTTGATGTTGGACATTCAGCTGATGCAAAAGGCGAAATAGGTGAAGTACCAGGAAGAGGTGGACCAAAGCAAGCCATTTTTCTGTCACCCTATGTGTCATCAGGGGAAGGTGGGACAAAATCCTTGGAAACCCATGCGTGGTTCATTTTAATGAAGGTTAGATCATCCACATTTTGGGTTGACAGACGGGTCCTTTTTTCTGTCAGGATTGATCCAGCTGCACTGAAGACTCTTTCCGATAGCACACTTGCAGCTGGGCAAGCGAGCTCCTGTTAGGCATATTGGGCCAATTCAGGCCAGGTGTCCAGTTTAGCGGCCCAATAGTCAAAGGGGAATGACCTGTGTGGGAGAACATCGATATGGGAGGAAAAGTAGTTTGTAACCATAGTTGACAACTGCTGTCTCCTGTCACTTTCCATCGATGCAGTATTACCAGTTGTGTGAGCGGTATTTGAAAAATCAGTCCACAACATTGTCATGAAACCCCTGTCTCCAATGCCACTTCTGCTGTGTGCACCACGAACACCTCTGCCAAGCTGCCCCCGGCCCGTACGGCTCGTGTGAGAACCATCACCGCTGCTGTGTGTTGGGAATGCCTCAAGCAACCGATTTACCAGAGTTGCTTGTTTATTAGCCAATATTAGGTCAAGGTTCTCCTGTGGCATGATGTTTTGTAATTTGCCTTTATAGCGTGGATCCAGGATGCTGGCCAACCAGTAGTCATCATCGTTCATCATTTTGGCAATGCGGGGGCCCCTTTTTAGGATCCGCAAGGCATAATCTGACATGTGGGCCAATGTTCCCGGTGTCAATGATGCACTGCGAGTGCTGGGTGGAGGAGCACTTTCTGGCAACTTCTTGGCAAGAGCATGCTGTGTCTATGTTATAATTTGTTTCTTTAAGTGTGTCTAAATATATATTACTCAACCCCTTATGATTCTATGACTGTTTCATTGCATTGGTTAGTGTATGTTAGTATGTTGACAGGGTTTTTGAAAAATCACACAGACGTTAACTATAGTAGACAAATTTTTAGTTTTGCTTTTTTTTTTTTGTTTCTTAAAAGGCAAACATAATATTGCCATATGAACATTTTGGCAATGGGCAAAATGGCCCTTTTTGCCTTCTTAAACTTTTTTGAAAAGTAACATTATATAACATAACCCAAAAAAACATTAGGCAATAACATTGCTGCATGAGAATATTTAACTAGAAAGGAAAAAAATAGGTGAGCTCCATCAACAAAATTAATGCTAAAAGAAAGCACTCACATTTCTTCAGAATGTTTTCTAATCATAGAAATATTCCACCATGACAGGCAAGGCTACCTCACGGCTTTCAGACAGATGTTACCTGTCTGTAGAACAGAGAATATTTAACCATGCTATACTGGAAAGGATGAAAAAACAAAACTCACTTGTTAAGACATAGAGAGAGCGTGATATTCTGAAGGCTGGTCGCCTTGATTTGTTACTATAGATTGCTAGCAAAAAAGGTGACTACTTCACTAAGGCCAGCACGCCTTTCCTAGGCATTAGCAAGTGAGTAGTGTATTTTCATCCTTTGACTTTACAGTATAGCGCGTTTAAATATTCTCTTTTGTACACACATGTAATATCTGTATGAAAGGCGTGAGGTAGCCTTGCCTGTCATGATGGATTCTTTAATATGATTGGAAAACATTGTTAAAAAATTAGAATGTTAAATTTGTTAACAAAGTTTGGTGATGGAGAACACCTGTTTTTTTCCTTTTGTATTTGGAGCACCAGTTAAACCGCACTGGACATCTACGGCCATCAGACTTATAAATCCTCATAGGTTGGGGGAAGGAGAACGTGGAAGAGCAGCCTGTGGGTGCTGCTGGATACTGTGGCCAACATCACCCTGTGTGGGGCCATACTGTTGCCCATGATGTTGGAATTGTCCTGCCTCCTGGGACTGTTGGGGATACTGGCCAGAGTAATGATGACGGGGAGGGGCATCTTGTTGGCTTTGGTAGGCACGTGGCTCATACCCACCAAGATAGCCAGATCGTCCCCGACCAGGTTGGGACCAGCCTCCAACACTGGGTGGGTACAAGTGGCCATATTGGTGGGATTGGCTAGAGGCTGACATTTGTGGCTGCTGAATAGAAGGTTGGGTAGTGGGAGGAAGGGGTTGAGGTGTAGGCCCACGTATTAGAGGATGTTCGGACCCTGCTTGAGCAAGCATCTGTGTGGATGGTCTCATGCGCATTAGATTTCGGGGGGAGAGCTGCCACCTCTCCAGATATTCAAAAAGCTCATATGGGGTATTGGGGGGGTGCTTGCATCAAGCATGATCTGAAAACATCCCCTAATACAGAGCCTGACCTCACGGGTATGGGCACGGAGATAAAGGGTGAGGCTACATGAGTAGACCTCCTCCCCATCATCTGTAGTTACTCTTGATAAATAATTTAGCACCCCTGTGTCCACATTGGTCCTGCTCTCTTGAACAGTGACCTGGCGCCTTCTTCATGTTCGCCGGGATGTAACAGCAGCCTGTGGGGATCCCCTGATCTGGCCAGTTGGGCTGCTGCTCAAGTTGCCCGGCTCTTCCAGGATGGGTGATGGGGCAGCAGCAGACAGTCCTGGTGGTGTTGTGTGTTGGGCAGCCAATGGGTTGTCCTGTGATGCCTCATCTTCTGCCATCCTTCTTGTAGGGGGGAGAAGATGGGCCAGCCACCTCATCCCCTACAGGATCTATTATGGGCTCTGTCTCTGAGGCCGTTCCTCGATCCGTAAGGTTGGATTGAGTTCTGTTATGAAATAGAACAGAGGCAAAAATACATCAATATTTTTGGCCCTGTAAAGTATTTGTGTAATGTGGTGTGAGGTATCTACTTACGGTCTCAGATCCAGAATTGGGGCGAGGAAGGAGAGCCGGTCATAATAGATGTATTTCCTTTTTACGTATCCAGCATCCCCACTCCTGGACCGCTGCTGGCGTTCCCGGCGGTACTGGTCCCGGATGCTTTGCCAGCGTTTCATCACATCTTCCACTGCAATGTGACAGGAAATATTGTCAAATTCACATATTTGATAGGTCACATTTGCTACCAGTAGTCTAGGCATGGGGCCTTCTGGGGTGTGCTTTCTACCCATGGTGGCATATGTAATTGGGCAGATACACAGGGTCTCTTTAGCTACACTTAATTGTTTTGTCTAGGAGGATGAGGCACTTGTGGCCTAACCCCAAATTATGGCTGTGTGAATCCACGTGTCACATCCAAATCTAACGGCCTCATGAGGCAAAAAGTACATGCACAGGAAGGGGGGGTGCTGATTCTATATTCCTTTTTTGTTGCGCGCTAAGGTTACTCATGTTTGCGATGTACTTACGAATCTTATGCTGCTCCTCACGTGGTCGGTCACCAAAGTCATGGTACATCTGGCGACAGATACGCCTCCTTTCTTGCCCGGTTTGCATAATTTGCATCGCGTTGGTCCCAGATTTCGGGACGCTCCTGCACCAGGACAATGAGCATCTCCACATTTATGTAAGTGGACGCCATGCTGCTGCTGTACTCCATGGAGGCGTACTTCCAGGATGTCTGGAGCGCTTTTTGAGCTCATTTGCATGTCTAGGCTTCCTGATGATGGATTGGCCCATTTCCTGTCACCAGCCAAAAGACCTGCGTATTGCTCGCAGGTCACACGTCTGGTCCGTGTGTAATCCGTATTTTTTGCGCACCCATAGACTTGAATTGGAGTACTACGGGCGTAGTACGCTGACAATCGCAGCATGCTGCGATTGGCACGGAGCGTAGGATACAGATGAGAAATATACGCCTGGTGCGAGTGACCCCATAGAGAATCATTTGTCCGTGTCTAATGCGTGCTTTTAGCGCCTCTCACTCGGCCGTATTCCACGCCAGTGTGACCCCGGCCTTATAGTGTTACTAGAAAGGCGATTGCTCATTGTATGGCCATAATTCCAGAAGAACCTAAACCTATTACAAGGAAAACCAATAGATATGTAATTGAGGAGTGGTCTTATCAATTTCACCAAAACCCAACTCAAGTTATACTGTACATCCTACAAGCAGTAAACCTAAGTAAAGCTGCCAATATAAAATTTCTGATTACAAAATTTAATAAAGATATATCTAGCAAAAAAAAAAAATGGAAGACTGCAAACTGTCAGAGGCCACACAGGAGACCTTACAATCTGTTATGAATATTTATCTTAATGATATGATGTAATGTAGATACATGACTTGTACCAACTTATCGTCGAGCGACTTTTTGCTTTTTAGGGTCGCGTTTCGTTTCGTGAAACCCGACTTTTCCAAAAGTCGGGTCGAGCAAGATCGTCCGATTATAGGGAAAAGTCGGGGTCGTCCCGAAACACGAAACCCAATGTAAGTCAATGGGGAATAAAAGTCGGCAGTGAGAGGAAGACAGGAAACACACCAACAGTGCCCATTTGAATGCCAAAAGCATCAATTCTTCTTACTTAAGCTTGTCAACCTTAATTAACTTCATAATACAAGTTACGCACTGAAAAATGGGGGTTATTTGGCTACAGACTGTGGGGGGGGAGGGCTGGCTCCAGGTTTTCATGTGCCTTGGGGAAAGAGCGCCCCTTTAACACATACCACATCTCATCATGCTCCGATACGGCAGAGAAATAGCGGTATAGTACAATGAAAAACACCTCACTTTTTACATCCCATGACGAGGCCCATCTATTTCTCCATACAGAATCATATGCTACAGTATATGTTGGTCCCCATGGATGAAGCTCTACTGTCTTATGGGCCCAAATAATGCTCCAAACATAATGAGCCCCTTTTCTAATGCTGTAGTGTATAATGGGCCCTGTAAATGCTGCTCCAGTGTCTGATGTCCACCTTTGGAATGTTCCAGCATATGTTGATGTTGGACATTCAGCTGATGCAAAAGGCGAAATAGGTGAAGTACCAGGAAGAGGTGGACCAAAGCAAGCCATTTTTCTGTCACCCTATGTGTCATCAGGGGAAGGTGGGACAAAATCCTTGGAAACCCATGCGTGGTTCATTTTAATGAAGGTTAGATCATCCACATTTTGGGTTGACAGACGGGTCCTTTTTTCTGTCAGGATTGATCCAGCTGCACTGAAGACTCTTTCCGATAGCACACTTGCAGCTGGGCAAGCGAGCTCCTGTAAGGCATATTGGGCCAATTCAGACCAGGTGTCCAGTTTAGCGGCCCAATAGTCAAAGGGGAATGACCTGTGTGGGAGAACATCGATATGGGAGGAAAAATAGTTTGTAACCATAGTTGACAACTGCCGTCTCCTGTCACTTTCCATCGATGCAGTATTACCAGTTGTGTGAGCGGTATTTGAAAAATCAGTCCACAACATTGTCATGAAACCCCTGTCTCCAATGCCACTTCTGCTGTGTGCAGCACGAACACCTCTGCCAAGCTGCCCCCGGCCCGTACGGCTCGTGTGAGAACCATCACCGCTGCTGTGTGCTGGGAATGCCTCAAGCAACCGATTTACCAGAGTTGCTTGTTTATTAGCCAATATTAGGTGAAGGTTCTCCTGTGGCATGATGTTTTGTAATTTGCCTTTATAGCGTGGATCCAGGATGCTGGCCAACCAGTAGTCGTCATCGTTCATCATTTTGGCAATGCGGGGGTCCCTTTTTAGGATCCGCAAGGCATAATCTGACATGTGGGCCAATGTTCCCGGTGTCAATGATGCACTGCGAGTGCTGGGTGGAGGAGCACTTTCTGGCAAATCCACATCCCTCCAGTCACGTACAAACCCTGTACCAGACCTTGCCACGCCAACATTTTCACTTGCCCCACGAGATGCTTCCTCCTCCCCTAAGTAATCATCCCCATCATCATCATCCTCCTCCTCCTCTTCTTCCTCCACGTCGTCCAGGAGAGGTCCCTGAGCAGACAATGGCTGAATGTCATCAAGGATTCCCTCCTCCTCTTCCTCCTCATCAACATTGGCTGCAGACGCCTGCTCCTTAAGGTGCGTCAAAGTTTGCATGAGCAGACGCATAAGTGGGATGCTCATGCTTAGGATGGCGTCGTCTGCGCTTACCAGCCGTGTGCATTCCTCAAAACACTGAAGGACTTTACAAAGGTCTTTCAGCTTCGACCACTGCACACCTGTCAACTCCATGTCTGCTCTCAAAGTGCCTGGCCGTGTATCCTCCCACAAATGCATTATGGCCTGCCTCTGCTCGCACAGCCGCTCCACCATGTGCAGGGTGGAGTTCCACCTTGTTGCAATGTTGATAATGAGGCGGTGGTTGGGAAGGTGGAGCAATCGCTGCAGCTTCTGCATACGAACGGAGTGTACAGGCGACCGGCGGATGTGCGCGCACAGTCTTCGCACCTTCTGGAGCAGGGCTGTTAACTCCGGATAATTTTTGAGGAAGCACTGCACCACCAGGTTCAAGGTGTGAGCCAAGCAAGGTATGTGGCTGAGTTTTGAAAGGGCTATGGCTGCCACAAAATTACGGCCGTTATCACTAACTACCTTGCCTGCCTCAAGATGTACACTGCCCAGCCATGACTCAGTTTGTCGCTTCAAGTACTCGGCCAGCACCTCGGCGGTGTGTCTGTCGCCCAAACACATCATCTGCAACACAGCCTGCTGACGCTTTCCACTAGCTGCTCGATAGGGGGACACATCGTGTGCAACAGTGGCAGCTGCAGATGGAGTGCTCGTACGACTGCGCTCTGTGGACGAGCTTTCGCTTCTGGAGGAGGAGGAGGAGGAGGGTCGAACGCATACAGCCAACTGTTTCCTATACCGTGGGCTAGGCAGCACTGTCCCACCACCGCTGTCCCCTGTGGACCCTGCATCCACCACATTAACCCAGTGCGCAGTGATGGACACGTAACGGCCCTGGCCATGCCGACTGGACCATGCATCAGTTGTGAGGTGCACCTTTCCGCTCACTGACTGCTTGAGTGCATGGACAATGCGGTCTTTCACATGATGGTGGAGGGCTGGGATGGCTTTGTGAGAGAAGAAGTGGTGACTGGGTAGGTCATAGCGTGGTACTGCATAGGCCATGAGTTCGCGGAAAGCTGTGCTTTCCACCAACCGAAAGGGCATCATCTCAAATGAGATTAGTTTGGCAATGTGGGCGTTCAAACCCAATGTACGCGGATGAGAGACTGAGTACTTTCTTGACCTACTCATAGTGTCTGGGAGGGTGAGCTGGATTTGAGAGCTGCATATGGTGGAAGTAGCGGTGGACAGGGCGAACTGAGAGAGGGTTGATGATGGTGATGGAGTTGGTGTTCTTTCTGATGGCCTAGAATCAGTCTTTCGTTGATATAACAGTGGGATTCCCTGACTGCTGTGGTCTTGCAACGACACCTCAACATTTGCTGCTGTGCTAACCGGTGGGCTTACAGTGGGGGAAACAATGTAGCGTTGCTGACTACCTTCGTTGTGATCAGTTGCACATGTGGCACTTGAGGTTTGGTGTTGTGTCCACGCTTGCAAGTGCATGCTGGTTAAATGTCTAAGCATGCAACTGGTATTCAAATTTTTCAGATTTTTCCCTCGGCTAAAGGTCTTTGCGCACTTCTTACAGATAACCTTGGCCTGATCATGAGGATTTTGTTCAAAAAAGTGCCACACTGCACTCTTCCTACTTTGGCAGACATTTTGCAGCCTAGCACGCTGTGATCTTTTGACCCTCTGGACAAGCTGTCCAGCAACTCTTTTGATGTTTGGAACCTGTCTTTGGAGTGCTCCGGGCCTGCCAGATAACAGCTGTTGCGATGTCGATGTCTGCTGTGGATGCTCCTCATCTGAGCTATTGGAAGCAGCACCCTCTTCCCCCAATGGATGCCAATCTGGGTCAACAACTGGGTCATCCATCACCTCCTCTTCTAGGTCATGTGCACCTTCCTCTGTGTCACCGTGTATGGTGGTATAGTGTGCGGGAAGGGGCACCTGAGTCTCATCAGGGTCAGAATCTGGCTCTGTACACTGCGAGGACAATGTAGTGCTCTGAGTGAATGTACCAGCAGAATCATCCATCAGCGGCTGTGCATCAGTGCACTCCATGTCAGATTCATCTTGGCCTGGGTAATTCACCATTTCACTTGATAATCCAGGCATGGTATGTGAAAACAGCTCCATGGAGTAATCAGTAGTATGGCCTGCGTCATCTTTCAATCTTGGTTGGGGTGAAGGACAAAAGGAAAGGTGTGGTTCATGAACATGAGCCTCCAATGACGACTCAGTGCTTTTACTTTTTACAACTGAAGAAGAGGAGGCAATAGAGCTGGAGGCTGAGTCAGCAATGTAAGACAAAACTTTTTCCTGATGCTCTGGCTTTAAATGCGGTTTGCCAACTCGTAGAAAACTAAGAGTTCGAGGCCTTATGTAGCCAGACGATGACGCAGGGTCAGCACCTCCTGCACTCGGTCCTATTTTGCTCTTGCCACTACCATCAGATCCACCACCAACACCATCATTACCAGCTGCCAACCCCCGCCCAATTCCACGGCCTCTTCCACCAGCCTTCCTCATTTTTGGTAGAAATGTAGACAAAATCCAACAAACTATATAGTAATGTAAAACAAGGTACAAGGTCTATAGGACAGGAGAGATTTTGAATTTCTGCAGACACTTGTGGACACTGGACACTTTTGGATTGTGTGAGGCCCACTGATATCTGAGCGCTATGTGACAGGCTCGATGGCACAGCTGTGACCAAAGTGACTAGAGGATAAGGGAGATTTTGAATCTCTGCACACACTTTTGGACACTGGATGGACACTTTTGGATTGTGTGAGGCCCACTGATATCTGAGCGCTATGTGACAGGCTCGATGGCACAGCTGTGACCAGAGTGACTAGAGGATAAGGGAGATTTTGAATCTCTGCACACACTTTTGGACACTGGATGGACACTTTTGGATTGTGTGAGGCCCAATGAATATCTGAGCGCTATGTGACAGGCTCGATGGCACAGTTGTGACAAAAGTGACTAGAGGATAAGGGAGATTGGATTGCTTTTAAAAAAGCAGTTTGCGGAGCAGTGGGTAAACAGCAATGCAAGAATGTCAGGAAGCTTTGGAAGGCAGCCCAACAACCAACACCACTGATACACGACTATATAGCCTCCCCTTGCACTGCACACACAGTGACTGGTGTGTTGTGCAGGCCAAATCGCTAGCAGCAGAAGCAGTTTTTTTGTCTTCTTCCCTGCCTAACGCTCTCCCTACAGAATCAGCAGCAACCTCTCCCTATACTAAGATCGGCAGAAGTAAGATGGCGGTCGGCGTGCACGCCCTTTTATACCCCCTGTGACGCCCACCAAAGCAAGCCAATCACTTGCATGCCCTTCTGAAAGATGGTGGTGACCCGTGCCTATGTCATCACGTTGCCCACAGTGTCCGTGGATCCTGATTGGCTGAAAAAGAGCGCAAAACAAACTTTTGAAACACGACTTTGGTGCGTAAGTCGCCGACCTCGTGGCCCACTTCATCCTAG
Organism: Dendrobates tinctorius; assembly: GCF_039654945.1. Classification (NCBI taxonomy): domain Eukaryota; kingdom Metazoa; phylum Chordata; class Amphibia; order Anura; family Dendrobatidae; genus Dendrobates; species Dendrobates tinctorius. Next base: position 29,180,224 of record NW_027361761.1, read on the forward strand.
GGTCGGGTTTCGTTTCATGAAACCCGACTTTGCCAAAAGTCGGGGACTTTTGAATTTTTTTGACCCGTTTCGCTCAACTCTAGTACCAACTATTACATGAGCAAGTGTCACAATATGAGAGATAAAAAAAAACCTACAAGAAAACAAAATTAGCAAAAACCCTTCTGTGACTAAATAAGTAAAAAGCAAATGTGCATTTAAATAACACAGTTCTTAGTAATACTGTTTTTGATAAAAAAAAAATGGCACTAAAGCCGTCCCACCAGTTTTGTATATTCTATGGCCCATGTGAACATGCATTTATGTGCTGCATGTGTACCAACGCAAACCAGGCTCAATTTTTGTGTGTTTTTTTACAATATGAGAGATGTAGAGAAATACATTAATATCAATAAATATGCAGTACTTAAGTTACAATAATTTTAGTGATTAACCCCTTTCCTACACTGGACGTAATATTCCGTCCATGTGACATGGGCCCTAAGTCCCATGGACGGAATATTACGTCATGCCCTTTAATGCGACATCGCGACTTAAGTCGCTGTGATCGCATTAAAATGCCGACGCCATCTTACCTCAGGATAGATGGCCTCAGCATCCCGGGCAGTCTCCGCCCTGGCCCGCCCCTCTCTGAGCTGTGATTGGCTGTTCAATTCAGAACAGCCAATCACAGCGCTTCTCTTTGTTTCAGCCAATCAGATTGGCTGAAACAGGAAACTAGGGTAGGATCGAGTACCGATGAACTCAATCCTAGGACTGGTGCCTGGCAACGCCAGGCACCGGAGAAAAGCCCCCAGATTGGCACGATCGCCGATCTAATCGATTGCGCCAATCGCAGTGCACAGCGGCGCAATATCGCCGCTGTGCCCTGCCAATACCGGCTCGGATTGGTGCTGTAATAGCACTGATCCTAGGCCAGAGCCGAGCACAGGCCCAGCAGGGCCTGCAGGAAGTGGTTGGCGCGATCGATTAGATTGACGATCGCGCCAGCCACAGGGCACAGCTGCGGTCACGCTGTGACCGCTCTGTGGCCTGCTGATGACTTGGCCATGACCTGCCTAGGAATCGGAGCTGTGATTTCTGATCCTAGGCAGTTACCATGGTCACCTGGCAGAGCAGGGATTGGTGGGATCGATGCAATCATTCGATCCCACCAATGACAGGTCACAGCAGCGATGTGACCGCTCTGTGACCTGCCCCTGACCTGCCTCTGACCTGTCTGCAGGCGTCCTCACTCTAGCTGAGGATTCCTGAAGAGAGGTCGGATGCAGCAAGAGCTCCTGTGCTGGGTATTGTGGTGCCACAGCTTGTAGCATCACAATCCCTGCAGAAAAGAAAGAAGAAAAAAAGCCAACCGTAAGTGTTCCTGATCCCTGATCCCCTGCCCAATCTATCTTCATCCCCCCATCCCCCTTCCCCCCCTTTTGCGCCACCTCCGTGCGCAGCCGCCGATCGGTGACGCAGTTCACCGATCAATCCTCGTGCTCGTTTTTTTTTTTTACCTTAGCCCCCTTTGCGCCACCTCCGTACACACATCCCGCAGCCGCAAAACTTGGATAAGTGACACACGTCACTTATCCAAGCTTGTGCCTGCCGCTTTTCATTTTTTCACCCCCTTTGTGCCACCTAACTACAACCCTAACTGTTGATCCCTGCCCGATCTCTATTCATCCACCCCAATCCCACCAGCCCCCTCTTTTTACCCCCCTTTGTGCCGTTTCCGTGTGCACATTTAGAAGCCACCGAATTTTGATAAGTAACGCAATTCACTTATCAAAGTTCGTGCCGGCTGTTTTCCCATTTTTTTTCACCTCCCCCCCCTTTGCGCCACCCCTGTGCACACATCCAGCAGCCACTAAATTTTGATAAGTGACGCCGCTCACTTATTATATCTAGGACCTGCTGTTTTAGACTTTTTTTCACAGGTATTTTGCTCCCCATTTCCTTTTAGCTTTTTCTTACAGGATAGTGTGCACCAATCACTACCCCCCCACCACATACACAGTTATAAATAAAGTACACCCAAGCACCATATTTACACAAAAAATGTCCCGCCCATCACGTTCCTCCCAACAGAGCTATTCAATGGAGGAGGCATATGCTTTACTTGCCTCCGACACTGATAGCGAGGATGACGATCCGACTTTTCTTTATTTTTCGGATTCTTCTTCCTCCTCTTCTTCCTCATCTTCCACCTCGGGTCCTGCGGAACCGCCACGCAGACGCTCCAGGACAGAAGATGAGGCAGCGCCCACCATGCCCGCAGGTGATTCAGCATACCCTGTGTGGACCTCGCCCCCCAAAAATTATGAGCCACTGATTCCTGATTTTGTGGCAGAATCAGGAATCAAGTTTGTCACCACTGGCCTCACAGAAATTGACTTTTTCAAAGTCTTTTTCTCTGAGGATTTTGTTAACCTCATGGGGGAGCAAACTAATTTGTATGCTCGGCAATTTTTGGAGCAAAACCCGCATTCATCCTATACTAACTGGTCTCCTGTGGACGCAGTTGAAATTACGAAGTTTTGGGGCCTGGTCCTCCACATGGGTATCCTGAAGAAGCCTGAAATTCGGCAATATTGGAGTGTTGATATTTTATACAACACTCCAGTGTTCTGAATGGTCATGGTCCGGACGCGTTTTCAGGCCATCCACAAGTTTCTGCATTATAACGATAATGCACAGTGTCCGGCACGAGATGACCCTAACTTTGACCGTCTGTTCAAAGTTCGGCCTGTCATCAAACACTTCAACAAAAAGTATGCTGAAGTGTACGTGCCCCAAAGGAACATCTGCGTGGATGAGTCCTTGGTCCATTTTAAGGGCAGGCTCAGATTCCATCAATACCTGCCCAATAAGAGGGCCAGGTACGGAATCAAACTCTATAAGCTGTGTGAGAGTACCTCAGGGTACACCCACAGGTTTAGAGTGTACAAAGGAAAGGATATCAGGATTGAACCCCCTGAGTGTCCTCCTGACATGGGAGTGAGTGGGAAAATTGTGTGGGATTTGGTGCACCCACTGCTGGATAATGATTATCACCTCTACACTGATAACTTTTATACCAGTGTCCCACTCTACAAATCCCTCTCTGCGCGAGGTACCACAGCTTGCGGTACTGTCAGCAAAAATCAGAGAGGCCTCCCGAAGACGCTACTTGGGAAGATGCTCCGAAAAAGGTGAAAGCGGGCCCCAATGTAGCGACCACCTGCTGATGGTCAATTACAAGGACAAGAGGGATGTCCTTCTCTTGACCACCATACACGGCAATGGCAGCGCCCTCAGCACTGTATGAGGTACCTCTGCACAGGTCAGCAAACCTGAATGTGTGCTGGGGTACAGTAAAAACATGGGGGGCGTTGATCGCTCCGATCAACTCCTCCAACCGTACAATACTTTTGAGAAAGGCCAAGGTGTGGTACAAAAAGCTGGCCGTGCACATCGTCCAATTGGCAATGCTCAACGCATTCCTGCTGTCACAATGTGCATACCCCAGAGATACATCGTACCTTGAGTTCCAGGAGGTAGTGGTTAAGGCCCTGATGTTTGGCACTCTGGAAGGAGCGGGCCCCAGAACTGAAGGTGCTCGTATTGTACCAGGTCAGCATTTCCCGGGGAGGTCCCGCAAACTGGAAAAAGAGGTAAATCACAAAAAAGGTGCCGAGTGTGTTACAAAAATGGAATACGCAAAAACACCATTTACCAGTGCAACACCTGCCCCGAAAAACCTGGCCTGTGTATGAAGGATTGCTTCAAATTGTACCACACCTCAATGAACTACTAAATTACTTTACCGGAAACATTAGATTAGTTGGGGCACATCTAGATAAGTTCCTTGGGGGTCTAGTTTCCAAAACAATGTCACTTGTGTTTTTTTTTTTTTTTTTTTTTTTACTGTTTAGGCACATCAGGGGCTCTGCAAATGGAAAATGACACCCGCAGACCATTCCATCTAGGTCTGCATTCCAAAACGTCACTCCCTTCCGATCCCCAATGTGTGCCTAAACAGTTTTTTCCCCACATATGGGGTACCAGCGTACTCAGGACAAATTGGACAACAACTTTTGGGGTCCAATTTGTCCAGTTACACTTGGGAAAATTAAAAATTGGGGACTAAATGATCATTTTTGTGGGCACAAAATAGGATTTTTTATTTTCACGCCTGGGCAGTATAAACTTTAGTGAAACACTGGGGGATTCAAAGTTCTCACCACATATCTAGATAAGTTCCTTAGGGGGTCTAGTTTCCAAAATGGGGTCACTTGTGGGGGGTTTCCACTGTTTGGGCACATTGGGGGCTCGTCAAACGCAACATGGCGTCCAATCTCAATTCCAGTCAATTTTAGGTTGAAAAAGTCAAATGGCGCTGCTTCCCTTCCGAGCCCTGCTGTGCGCACAAACAGTGGTCCCCCCCCCCACATAGAGGGTATCAGCGTGGTCAGGACAAATTGGACAACAACTTTAGGGGCCCAATTTCTCCTGCTACCTTTGGGAGAAAAAAAAATTGGGGACTAAACGATCATGTTTGTGGAAAAAAAGTATTAAGTTACGTACCGGTAACGGTATTTTTCGGAAGCCCATGACAGCACCACGAGAGAGAGGGGATCCGCCCTTTAGGAACAGGAAACCTACAGATACAAAAGGGCGGCACCTCTCCCACGCATCAGTTGGTTTACAGAGCTTGAGAGGCTACGATGGTTAGTACACAACATATAATATACACTCACTGGCCACTTTATTAGGTACACCTGTCCAACTGTGTGTTAAGACTTAATTTCTAATCAGCCAATCACATGGCGGCAACTCAGTGCATTTAGGCATGTAGACATGGTCAAGACAATCTCCTGCAGTTCAAACCGAGCATCAGTATGGGGAAGAAAGGTGATTTGAGTGCCTTTGAACGTGGCATGATTGTTGGTGCCAGAAGGGCTGGTCTGAGAATTTCAGAAACTGCTGATCTACTGGGATTTTCACGCACAACCATCTCTAGGGTTTACAGAGAATGGTCCGAAAAAGAAAAAAAATCCAGTGAGCGGCAGTTCTGTGGCCGGAAATGCCATGTTGATGCCAGAGGTCAGAGGAGAATGGGCAGACTGGTTCGAGCTGATAGAAAGGCAACAGTGACTCAAATTGCCACCCGTTACAACCAAGGTAGGCAGAAGAGCATCTCTGAACGCACAGTGCGTCGAACTTTGAGGCAGATGGGCTACAGCAGCAGAAGACCACACTGGGTACCACTCCTCTCAGCTAAGAACAGGAAACTGAGGCTACAATTTGCACAAGCTCATCGAAATTGGACAGTAGAAGATTGGAAAAACGTTGCCTGGTCTGATGAGTCTCGATTTCTGCTGCGACATTCGGATGGTAGGGTCAGAATTTGGCGTAAACAACATGAAAGCATGGATCCATCCTGCCTTGTATCAACGGTTCAGGCTGGTGGTGGTGGTGTCATTGTGTGGGGAATTTTTTCTGGGCACTCTTTGGGCCCCTTGGTACCAATTGAGCATCGTTGCAATGCCACAGCCTACCTGAGTATTGTTGCTGACCATGTCCATCCCTTTATGACCACAATGTACCCAACATCTGATGGCTACTTTCAGCAGGATAATGCGCCATGTCATAAAGCTCGAATCATCTCAGATTGGTTTCTTGAACATGACAATGAGTTTACTGTACTCAAATGGCCTCCTCAGTCACCAGATCTCAATCCAATAGAGCATCTTTGGGATGTGGTGGAACGGGAGATTCGCATCAGGGATGTGCAGCCGACAAATCTGCGCCAACTGTGTGATGCCATCATGTCAATATGGTCCAAAATCTCTGAGGAATGCTTCCAGCACCTTGTTGAATCTCTGCCACGAAGAATTGAGGCAGTTCTGAAGGCAAAAGGGGGTCCAACCCCTTACTAGCATGGTGTACCTAATAAAGTGGCCAGTGAGTGTATACAACCTATCTACCCTATATAGCAGAAATATATATATATTTTTTTTTTTTTTTATACACACCATCTCCCACATACCGTAAATTGTGGACAATCTTCTAAAGGAGTGCACCCCTATATGTGAACAAGGGAGGGAACTAAGGGTGCTGTCATGGGCTTCCGAAAAATACCGTTACCGGTACGTAACTTAATACTTTATTCGGACTCCCATGACAGCACCACGAGAGAATTACAGAGATGTAAACTAATTTAGGGCGGGACTACAGCCTGCAGCACCCTTAGCCCGAAGGTGAGATCTGAAGAGGCACCCATATCTAATCGATAGTGGTTAAAAAAGGTGGAAGGAGATGACCAGGTGGCCGCCTTACATATCTGATCAATTGACACTCCAGATCTTTCTGCCCAAGATGATGCCATGGCACGAGTGGAATGCGCCCTCAGGTTCTGCGGAGCCGGACCTCCACCTGCTGTGTAGGCAAGAGAGAAAGCCTCCCTAATCCACCTCGCTAATGTGCGTTTTGATACCCTACAACCTTTCCTGGGACCTTGGAAGGATAGGAATAATGCACTCTCCTTCTTCCAAGGATCCGTGGCTGCTAAATATTTAAGTAAGCATCTCCTAATATCTAATGCCTGAAGTTTTTGCTCCTTAGGGTTGGTCGGATTAGGGAGGAAGGAAGGCAGAACTATCTCTTGTGTCCTGTGAAATTGTGATGCTACCTTGGGAAGGTATGCTGGATCTGGCCTTAGGATTACTCTATCCTGTAAGAACTCTGTGTAAGGGGGCAATCTGGAAAGTGCCTGTATGTCGCTCACTCTACTTGCGGATGTTATCGCCACCAGAAAGGCTGCCTTAAGAGATATAATCTTTAATGAGGCCGAATCCAGAGGTTCAAATGGTCTGTCAAGGCCGTAAGGACTAAATTTAAGTCCCAAGGTACACATCTGTCTTTGTGTATGGGTCTCGATCTAGCCGCTGCTTTGATGAACCTTGCTACCCAATAGTTATTGGCAATATCACATGCAAACAAGGCCCCTAAGGCTGAAACTTGTACTTTTAATGTACTTGTGGAGAGACCCAATTCAAGACCCTTCTGGAGAAATTCCAGAATATGTTTCGTGGGAATTCCGTCTCTGGCGTCAAACTGAAAGGTGGACAGGAATCGCTTCCAGGTCCTAGCATAAATGTTAGTGGTAGTCAATTTCCTGCTTTTTAGGAGGGTATCAATTAACTTCTTGGAGAACCCTCTATCCTCTAACAGTGACCTTTCCAAGACCACGCCGTCAAATGGAGTCTCGCTACTTGTGGGTGGCTGACTGGCCCCTGGTAGAGGAGATCCGGAAGGTTCGGCAGCACCCAGGGATCGCATACAGACATGGTCCTCAACCATGCAAACCAGATCCTCCTGGGCCAAAAGGGGGCAATTAATATGACTCTAACCCGATCTTCCCTGATCTTCCTTACTACCAGAGGTAGAAGATTTAATGGCGGGAAGGCGTATGCCAGAAATAAGTTCCATCTTATCAGGAGGGCGTCCACTGCTAGTTGATTTTCCCTGGGATTCAGAGAGCAGAACGATTTCTCTTTTCTGTTTTCTCTGGTGGCAAAGAGGTCTACCTCTGGCCGACCCCATCTGCGGACAATCTGGAGGTAAATATCCCTGTTCAAAGCCCATTCTCCTTGCTTTAGAGCCTTGCGGCTTAGAAAGTCTGCCTTTACGTTGTCCTTTCATCTGATGTGGAGCGCCGTCAAAGATAGAAAACTTCCCTCTGCTGTTTGAAGGAGACGTTCTGTTGTCCGCATCAGGGCGTTGGAGTGGGTTCCACCTTGGTGGTTGATATATGCTACCGCTACCTGGTTGTCCGAGAGTATCCTCACGTGATGGCCCTGTAGGTACATAATGAGTTCTTTGACTGCCTGCTCTATCGCCAGTAGCTCTCTTTGGTTGGAGGAGATCTCCGTATCCGAATCCCACTGTCCCTGTACCACTATGTCCCCCATATGGGCCCCCCAACCGAAGGGACTAGCGTCTGTGGTTATAACACGGGTTATCTGCGTTATCCAGGGCACCCCTGAGGCTAGGTTCTCATCATCGAGCCACCATCTAAGCGATGTGACAGTCGAGGGGCTTAGCAACAGTTGACCTTGTAAGGAGTGTCTTAAGGCCCTGCTATTAAATAGGACATCCTTCTGAAGGGCTCTAGTATGGAATTGTGCCCACCTAACTGCTGGGATGCATGAGGTTAGAGATCCCAACAGGGACATGGCCTGTCTGAGGGTCATAGAAGGATTATCAACCGCCCGAAGAACCTGCTGCTGTATCTTTTGCATTTTATCCAATGGCAACAGACACTGCTGAGTTTCTGAATTTAATAGTAAGCCTAGAAACTTTTGTATTTTTGAGGGCTGGAGTCGGGATTTCTCGTAGTTTAATATCCATCCGAGGTTTTCTAACCTGGACTTAGCTCTTTCTATCTGGGATGTACAATGGCCCACCGATTTTCCCACAATTAAAAAATCATCCAAATATGGAACAATCAGGATGTCCACTTCCCGTAAATGCGCCATCACTTTGGCCACTATCTTTGTAAATACCCGGGGCGCTGTTGAGAGACCAAAGGGAAGGGCTCTATATTGATAATGACGGACTGTGCCGTCTATTGAAACCGCCACCCTCAGGAACTGCTGGAAGTCTGCATGGATAGGTACATGACAGTACGCATCTTTCAAATCTATGACTGCCATAAAACACCCTTTAAACAATATTTTTATTGTCGTATTGATGGACTCCATCTTAAAAGTACGGTTCACCAAAAACTTATTAAGGAAACGTAAGTTAATGATCGTACTAAATGTCTTATCAGGTTTTTGGATCAGGAATAAGGGAGAGTAGAACCCTCTTCCTCTCTCAGCTTCTGGAACCTCTATCAGGACGTTTTTCTGGCATAGGCTCAAGACCACCGCTTCTAAAGCTGCTTGTTCGAGGGGTGAAGATCTTAAAGGAGTGGATTTAAAGGTATCCCGCGGGACCTGGGTAAACTCCAATCTAAGCCCGGTGGATATTACATTGCGCACCCGGTCACTATTTGTAATCTGTGACCATGCAGGAAGGAAGGATGATAGTCTACCTCCCACGGGAATTGCTAGTCATTGATTCTGTCTCTTTTGACCTCTAGATGAGCGTCTAAACATGTAGCCCGTACCTCTTCTCCTTCTATCCTCCCATCTGGGACAGTCTCTAGTAGGCAAAGAATTGCGCCTTCTCCCCTGACCGAATCTCCTTCTACCAAATGGGCGTCGGTAGGATGTAGGCCAGAGATTTGGGAATTTTTTCTTGTCGTCCCCAGCCTTCTCAAGCAGTTCGTCCAGGACTGCACCGAACAAATATTCCCCCTCACACGGAATAGTACAAAGCTTCGCCCTGGTCTGAATGTCTCCCTGCCAGCACTTTAGCCACAGGGCTCTACGAGCCGCATTAGAGAGACCTGCTGCTCTGGCTGCCATTCTTACTGCATCCGCTGAGGCATCTGCTAGGAAGGCTGCTCCCTCTTGGATTGTTGGTAGGGCCCCAAGAATTGTTTGTCTTGACGTACCCTGTTTTAATTGTGACTCCAACTGGTCCAACCAGACCATCATGGACCTGGCTGTGCATGTTGACGCCACTGCTGGTCTTAAGGAACCGGCTGCCATCTCCCAAGTATTCTTAAGGAAGGTGTCTGCCTTCCTGTCTAGGGGATCTTTAAGGGATCCCATGTCCTCAAAGGGCAGCGAGGATCTTTTCGATGCCTTTGCAATGACCGCATCTAATTTGGGGGCCTTGTCCCAAGTATTTATTGCCGGATCGTCGAAGGGATATCTGCGTTTGAGGGCTGGTGGTAGCGACCCTCTTTCATCCGTTTTTTTCCACTCTCTGTGGATTAGATCCTGGATCTTCTGATTTAACGGGAAGACTCTACGCTTCCTCTGCTCCAGCCCCCTGAACATGACATCCTGCATGGATAATTGGGGCTTAGGCTCCTCTACTTCCATTGTCCCTCTGACTGCTTTGACCAGCTTGTCTACCCGGTCAAGAGGCAGACAAAACTGCCCAGAGTCCTCTTCTCCTGAGGAGGACGAGGGAGATGAAGCCTGGGAGTCTCTACTTCTCCTCCATTCTGCCGAGGAATCGGACTCCACCGGGACCCCGCCCTTTATAGTTTCCGGCTGGGACAGTGACTTTAGGGTTTCCTTCATTTCTGCCCTAACAATGTCTCTCAAACTCACTGCTACCGCGGGCGACTCTTCCGCCACTGTCTGCTCTTCAGGAACAGGAAACCAACTGATGCGTGGGAGAGGTGCCGCCCTTTTGTATCTGTAGGTTTCCTGTTCCTAAAGGGCGGATCCCCTCTCTCTCGTGGTGCTGTCATGGGAGTCCGAATAAAAATATGATTTTTTATTTTCACGCCTGGGCGTTATAAACTCCTGTGAAGCCCTAGGGGGTTCAAGGTGCTCACCACACATCTAGATAAGTTCCTTAGGGGGTCTAGGTTCCAAAATGGGGTCACTTGTGGGTGGTTTCCACTGTTTGGGCACATTGGGGGCTCGTCAAACGCAACATGGCGTCGAATCTCAATTCCAGCCAATTTTAGGTTGAAAAAGTCAAATGGTGCTGCTTCCCTTCCGAGCCCTGCTGTGCGCCCAAACAGTGGTCCGCCCCCACATATAGGGTATCAGCATACTCAGGACAAATTGGACAACAACTTTTGTGGTCCAATTTCTCCTGTTACCCTTGGGAAAATTAAAAAATTGTGGCTAACATATCATTTTTGTGACTAAAAAGTTAAATGTTAATTTTTTCCTTCCATGTTGCTTCTGCTCCTGTGAAGCGCCTGAACGGTTAATAATCTTCTTGAATGTAGTTTTGAGAAGCTTGAGGGGTGCAGTTTTTAGAATGGTGTCACTTCTTTTGGGTATTTTCTGTCATATAGACCCCTCAAAGTGACTTCAAATGTGAGGTGGTCCCAAAAAAAAAAAAAAAAAAAAAAAAAAAAAAAGAAGGTTTTGTAAATTTTGTTGTTAAAATTAGAAATTGCTGGTCAACTTATAACCCTTATAACTTCCTAGCAAACAAAAATAAATTTGTTTCAAAAATTGTGCTGATGTAAAGTAGACATGTGGGAAATGTTATTTATTAACTATTTTGTGTCATGTAACTCTGGTTTAAGGGCATAAAAATTTAAAGTATGACAATCGCAAAATTTTCTAAATTTTCGCCATATTTACGTTTTTTCATAAAAAACGCAAGTTATATCAAAGAAATGTTAACACTAAAGTGAAGTACAATATGTCACGAGAAAACAATGTCAGAATTGCCTAGATCCGTTGAAGCGTTCCAGAGTTATTACCTCATAAAGGGACAGTGGTCAGAATTGTAAAAATTGGCCCGGGAATTAACGTGCAAAACACCCTTGGGAGTGAAGGGGTTAAAGGTTGTGAAAATCCAAGCATGACCTACTACAATTAGACAATGTTCCCATTGATAGGAGGGAATGGTTAATAAGACGACTTCAAAAGAAACAAATATGTATCACTCCAAGGCACACATGTAGAGTGCTGCGTGCAGAACTACAAAAAGTACTACTAAGGCTAGTTTCACACTTGCTTTTTTTTGCAGCGCGTTTTTCCCGCAAAAAAACGCATTAAAAAAACGCATACAAATGCATACAAACGCTGCGTTTTTTTCCAGCATTTTAATGCGCATGCAGGAAAAAAACGCAGCGTTTTTGCGCGTTTGTATGCGTTTTTTGTGCGTTTGCGTTTTTTTTACAGATTTTGGAAAAACCCCACAAAAAAGAATAAAACAACCATTCAACAACACACAAGACCAATGGGACTTCATTGTGGGTGTGGTATGTTAATATATATAGACCCTGTCTACAGTATTCTTCACATTTGCTTGATTCTTCTCGTGACCATGGATCTGCGCTGGAAGAGTTTTCACTTCAACTTGGATTTGGACATCGCGATGGCTCAGGCGTATGCAGTTGCTTGCCATGAACAAAGGAAGAGAGAGAGGCAGCGAAGATGGCGGCGTATGTGGATACATCCGATTGTTGAACTCCGGGAGAGCCGTGGGGCATACCACACCCTCTACAGCGAGCTACGTGCAAACCCGGAGAAATTTACTGATTATATCCGGATGTCCCACGAAAGTTTCATGGATTTGCTTGCTCGTGTCCAACAATCCATCCGGAGACAGGACACACAGCTCCGTCGTGCGATTCCTCCTGAGGAACGGCTACTGGTGACATTACGGTATGTTTTAAAAACAAAGGGGTGTGGTCTGATGTTTTTTTTTGTAAATTTATTATTCAAAACCTTGGGTAATTAGTTTTCGTGAATGTACTAATATTTTTTTTTATAGTTTTTAAAAATAATATACATAAATATTAATTTTACTTCTTTGTCTGTTCACAGATTCCTGGCGACTGGAGAAACCCTATCCTCACTACACTTCCAGTACCGTATTGGAATCTCTACCTTGTCTGGAATTGTTGCTGACACCTGCCGGGCTCTCTGGAATGTTCTTTGCCCAGAATTTATGCCTCTGCCCACCGCTGAAAAGTGGATGGAAATTGCTGACAAATTCTGGACAGTATGCAATTTTCCCAACTGTTTGGGAGCTGTTGATGGGAAACACATACGGATCATCAAACCCCAAAGAACGGGATCTGAGTACTATAATTACAAAAAGTACTTTTCAATAGTACTCATTGCGATTGCGGATGCCGGATGTATGTTTGTAGCAGTGGACATTGGAGCATTTGGCCGTGGTAATGACTCGCAGGCTTTTAAAAACTCAGACATGGGCCGGAGGTTGTATGGCAACCAATTTAATTTCCCTATGCCACGGACTCTTCCTCACAACGAAGCTCCGCCACTGCCCTTTGTAATGGTTGGCGATGAGGCTTTTCAAATGTGCGGAAACTTACTGAAACCCTACTCCAGCCGGGACTTGGACCACACCAAAAAAATTTTTAATTACAGGCTGACCAGGGCCAGAAGAACTGTCGAGTGTGCTTTTGGGATTCTTGTTTCCAGATGGCGAATTCTGGGCACGGCCATTAATCTTAAACTTGAAACAGTCGATGAGGTGGTGAAGGCCTGTGTGGTTCTACATAACTTTGTGATGGCTAAAGAGCACCCGACCTTTGAACTGGACGATGATGCTCCTAACCCATTGCCTGAATTCACTCAGCACACTCTCAGGTCATCCGTTGAAGTTGGCCAAATGAGGGACAAATTTGCGGCCTACTTTATTTCTGATGTAGGACGGGTGCACTGGCAAGATGAAATGGTGTAATGTTGTTGTTTATGGTAATAAAAATCCTTATTTGATACCATTACTGAGTGCACTATATTTTTTAAACTCCAATTAATTAAAAAACTTCCCATGTATAACTGAATTTTGTTATGTTCACACACCTGGGCAGGTAAATACACATACGAGTTAAAATGCAGCATTGCTAGTCTGCGTGAAATATATTGGAATGAGCAAAGCTGCAGGCCATGAATCAGGAAACCATTTTTTTCAAGAGAAAATTGTGCAACTAGTTTAAAACAAAGTATGTGATTTTCTCAAAACACAACCCTCAAAACCCAACCCCAATGAAAGTCCATGGGGAATACAAGTCAGCATTGAGTGGATGAATGTAATCTGCTCATGTAATCTGCTCCATTACAAGTTATTACACTAGGCCTTGGAATGACTACACTAGGCCGTTGTATTTCAAATATGAGTATAGTAGGCCTTGGGGCTAGTAGTATAGTAATATGTGAAATACCACGGCCTAGTATAGTCATACCAAGGCCTACTGTAATAACTCGATTTTTAACAACTAGCATCTTGTTTCACAAAAAACAAACTGGTGAAACTAGAATGAAACTTATTTTTTAGACAAGTTTCAACAATTTGTTTTTCATGAAACCAGATTCTATTTGGTAAAACTAGAGTTATTACACTAGGCCTTGGAATGACTATACTAGGCCGTGGTATTTCAAATATGAGTATACTAGGCCTTGGGGCTAGTAGTATAGTAATATGTGAAATACCACGGCCTAGTATAGTCATACCAAGGCCTACTGTAATAACTCGATTTTTAACAACTAGCATCTTGTTTCACAAAAAACAAACTGGTGAAACTAGAAAGAAACTTATTTTTTAGACAAGTTTCAACAGTTTGTTTTTCATGAAACCAGATTCTATTTGGTAAAACTAGAGTTATTACACTAGGCCTTGGAATGACTATACTAGTCCATGTTATTTCACATATGACTATACTAGCCCTTGGGTTGGTTTTTAACATGTATTTACCCATCAGTGTGTGTGAGCGGCGCAAACAACATTAATGAAACTTATTAATGGTGAACCACAAATGTAAATTTATTTTTTATCACAAAAAAAAAAAATAAAAATTATTTTTTACGGCGTTTGGGGGCAGATGGTTTCAATTTGGGGGTGTGCAGGGAATATGCAACACTTGCAGTTGAAGACGGTGTTTGAGGGGAAGGGGCAACAAAACTTGTGGGGGAAGGTAGTCCAGTTAAGGGAATTAAACTTGGAACACTTGTAGGAGAGGAAATCTGTTCAGTTACATTAGTTGTAATGGCATGTCGCCGTAGGCTTGTGTGCCTGGACCGACTTTGGCCCAATGCCCGCCTTGATTGATTTCGCCTTGAAGTAGGGGCAAATATGGAATGTAGGTCCCCCGTCTGCTGGTATGGCTGCTGCTGCAGAGGTGGCGGCTGCTGCTGCTGAGGTGGCGGCTGCTGCTGCTGAGGTGGCGGCTGCTGCTGCTGAGGTGGCGGCTGCTGCTGCTGCTGAGGTGGCGGCTGCTGCTGCTGCTGAGGTGGCGGCTGCTGCTGCTGCTGAGGTGGCGGCTGCTGCTGCTGAGGTGGCGGCTGCTGCTGCTGAGGTGGCGGCTGCTGCTGCTGAGGTGGCGGCTGCTGCTGCTGAGGTGGCGGCTGCTGCTGCTGAGGTGGCGGCTGCTGCTGCTGAGGTGGCGGCTGCTGCTGCTGAGGTGGCGGCTGCTGCTGCTGAGGTGGCGGCTGCTGCTGCTGAGGTGGCGGCTGCTGCTGCTGAGGTGGCGGCTGCTGCTGCTGAGGTGGCGGCTGCTGCTGCTGAGGTGGCGGCTGCTGCTGCTGAGGTGGCGGCTGCTGCTGCTGAGGTGGCGGCTGCTGCTGCTGAGGTGGCGGCTGCTGCTGCTGAGGTGGCGGCTGCTGCTGCTGAGGTGGCGGCTGCTGCTGCTGAGGTGGCGGCTGCTGCTGCTGAGGTGGCGGCTGCTGCTGCTGAGGTGGCGGCTGCTGCTGCTGAGGTGGCGGCTGCTGCTGCTGAGGTGGCGGCTGCTGCTGCTGAGGTGGCGGCTGCTGCTGCTGAGGTGGCGGCTGCTGCTGCTGAGGTGGCGGCTGCTGCTGCTGAGGTGGCGGCTGCTGCTGAGGTGGCGGCTGCTGCTGAGGTGGCTGCTGCTGCTGAGGTGGCTGCTGCTGCTGAGGTGGCTGCTGCTGCTCTTCGTTGTCAGTGCTCATCCTTGCAGGAGGACTGGTGGCGGCAGTGATGGCCCAGGTTTGCAGAGTGGTGGTGGCAGGGCTACTACATGTTGTTGTAGCGGCAGGGCTGTTCCATGTTTGCCTAGTGGTGGCTGAGCTCCACGCATGCATGGGATTGGCGGTGGTGCTCCAGACAGGAGCAGCGCTTGCCATGGTGGTGTCGGTGAAGTGACCAGCTGCACTCAGACTTGTGGTGGTGTAACGGTGGGTGTCCTGGCTTTGAATAGAGGTGTCCGTGCAGTGGTATGCAGCACAAGTCGGTAGTGAGGTGAAGCGAGTCAATGGTGGCACAGGTGGAAAGGACACCACTGACTGCTGACCGTACCGATTATGCTGCATAGCCTGCAAGAAAGCATTGTTGCAGGCCTGCAGCACATTCAGCTGTTGATCAGGACTAAGGTGTTCCGCCATGCCCTTTTCAATCTTACTAAAAAAATGGTGTGCTGGTCTGTTGAGGTCGGCCTCCAGACGGTCAAGGCGCTGTTCTACAGAATTGAAGCGGTGTTCAAAGTGGTTAAAACCACGTTCCATGAGTGCAAAACCGCTTTCAACTCTGTCGGACAGTGACTTGAGGCTGGAATTAAATGTCTCGCTCAAATGCATAAACTCGGGCAAGACATTCCTGTCCAAGGCCCTCTGCCGCTGGCGGGTAGTGCCCGCATAACCAGTGGCAGAGACCTGGGACAGGGGAACACCTGATGGCCCAGCTTCCTGGTCACCAGCTGTGTGTGTGGCTGACCTGCAAGGTGCTTCCTGGCTGTCGGATGGCTGGGACGGGTCAGAGGACGTCCGAGGAAGGACCGCTCCAGGGCCAGGTTGCAGGGTGCTGCTCCAGGTGCTGTGGAAGAAAGGAAAATCATTACTACCATGCCTTTACAAGAAGCATCAGCTGTGGATTAGAAAAACACAGATTAATAAAAATAAAAACCCAAAATGTATAATACTTACGATCTTGTGGCAAGGACCGGTCTTAGGAACTGCAACGCGTGATAGTGACGGTATCTAGTTCTGGTCCTTGACGCAGATCCACTGCGAACCTGGCCCTCAGCACGAACATCACTGTTGAAGCGGTCCTTGATCGAACGCCAACGTGTTCGGACTTTGTCCACTGTTGATAAAAAAAAAACAGTGCCGTCAAGGACAACAGTCACTGCGGCACAATGTAGCAATACAATACTCAAAGCAGTCACTGTAGACCCCGATGACACTGTTGGGTTTCCTGCTAGAATACGCCAAGCACGAAACCCAACAGTGCCGTCAAGGACAACAGTCACTGCGGCACAATGTAGCAATACAATACTCAAAGCAGTCACTGTAGACACCGATGACACTGTTGGGTTTCCTGCTAGAATACGCCTAGCACGAAACCCAACAGTGCCGTCAAGGACAACAGTCACTGCGGCACAATCTAGCAATACAATACTCAAAGCAGTCACTGTAGACCCCGATGAAACTGTTGGGTTTCCTGCTAGAATACGCCTAGCACGAAACCCAACAGTGCCGTCAAGGACAACAGTCACTGCGGCACAATGTAGCAATACAATACTCAAAGCAGTCACTGTAGACCCCGATGACACTGTTGGGTTTCCTGCTAGAATACGCCTAGCACGAAACCCAACAGTGCCGTCAAGGACAACAGTCACTGCGGCACAATCTAGCAATACAATACTCAAAGCAGTCACTGTAGACCCCGATGACACTGTTGGGTTTCCTGCTAGAATACGCCTAGCACGAAACCCAACAGTGCCGTCAAGGACAACAGTCACTGCGGCACAATGTAGCAATACAATACTCAAAGCAGTCACTGTAGACCCCGATGACACTGTTGGGTTTCCTGCTAGAATACGCCTAGCACGAAACCCAACAGTGCCGTCAAGGACAACAGTCACTGCGGCACAATCTAGCAATACAATACTCAAAGCAGTCACTGTAGACCCCGATGACACTGTTGGGTTTCCTGCTAGAATACGCCTAGCACGAAACCCAACAGTGCCGTCAAGGACAACAGTCACTGCGGCACAATACAGAGCAGGGAAATACTCACTAAACGCCTTTTCGGAGGATGCTGTGGCGCTGTCCCAGCCATCCATCAACGCTGCGGCCACCTCATTCCATAGCCGCCGGGTCACCACATTGCCCTTGTACAGCCGGTCACGGCTGTCCCACAACGGCGAACGCTCCTGGACCAGGCTGATGAGCTGCTCATTATCCAGGTAGACGTCTTCATCCCGTTGTGGAACCTAGACAAAACACATTCATTAGAATAATCAAATTTAAATTGAATAAAAAGTTACAAAAAAAGAAACAAAAAAATGAGTAAAAATAGAAGATAAAAAATAAAGAACATTACAAATCATTTGATACTTACATTCCGTATCACCACCGGGACTTGGCTTCACTGCTCCTGCTCTTCGCCCTCACTAGTGCCGTCCGCAGATGATGATGACGATGTCTTAAGAAAGTTGAAAAAAACGTAAGAGATTTGGAGAAGCAGCAGATATACTTACCAGATGCACGAAAATAATCACCTCACGGTCTGCTTGCGCCAATTCCTGCCGCGATGGGGAATACTCTGATTCTGAAGACATACTGCATGTAAAAATAATACAAATCATTAGTACATACATAATTTAAAAGGACAGGCATATAATGTAATATACTCACATTCTTCGCTGATATAATGGGTTCTTGGTTGACTGTCTGCTCTTCAATCTCTCAGTGTAGTAGTGGCAGAGTTTTGGCAGGCACCTCCTTTATATAGACTTTTTTTTTTTTGACTTTAGAAGATTCTAACTAGGATAAAAAGTGGACACCACCCAAAAAACGCAGCGCTAAAAAATCGCATACCTGCGCATGCCAGTGCGCACGTATGCGCATCCATAGGCTATAATGGCCATTTTTAGCGCAAAACGTGCGCATACGTGCGCATGCGCTTTTTTCCAGGGCCAAAAAATGCAACATGCAGCGTCTGGAAAATGCCAACGCACACCCCAAAAAAACGCAGCGCATGAAAATCGCATACATGCGCTTACAAGCGCGCATGTATGCGCACCCATGTTAAATATAGGGGAAAAATCGCATGCGCACGTATGCGTTTTTTTCCAGCGCTAAAAAACGCAAATGTGAAACCAGCCTAACATAACAGTGTCATCAAAAAAAGGGATAAGAATTATCCAAAAGACACCACTTCACAAAGAGATAATTAATACAAAAACATAAATCTTTAGAGGTATAAATATACAGATATGAAGACAACTTGGACCGTGTTTACCACGAGGCAGATACAGTATGAGGTATAGATAAAAGAGGGACTCAAGTCCATACATACAGTGGAACAGACCAAAATTCAGGCTGCAACGCTGTTAATTGATCACCGTAAAGCTCCACTAGGTCAGAGAAGAAAAAACCTCTACCAAATGGAACAGTAATTTATCAATTGATCTTACCCATGTCACTGTAGGCCTCTGTCTGTGATACCACTGAACTCCCCGACATGCATTTCGCAGATGTGCTTTCTCAAGGGGATTGTGTTTATTAATTATGTTTGTGAAGAGGTGTCTTTTGGATAATTCTTATCCTTTTTTGATGTCATGTTTCATCAACACCCATTTACTATTATGAGGTAATTGGTTCAGGCTGAGGCCCCTCTTATACAGTGATATGTTGGTGGACACTATTTTGATTTTAACATAACTGTGTTCATAGTCCTACTAGACAATATTTATCAATTAATAAGTGTACTCAACGAATCAATACATATGATTCTAGCGTATGATATAGACCAATTAAGATACAAGATAACCATTTAACTATATAGCAGTGGACATAGTCCTACTCAAAATATTGACCCTTTTATTTGTATCTGCACCAATTCCTGGACAAGTAGGTAAATTAAATGTGGCACTATTCAAACAAAGAAATTCCTAGGGAAAGGTTTTGAGTTTTCACATACCGGCAAAGGAAAAATATATAAGCAAGGCACAAACAAGGGATATGTTAACGTGGGTATATCAACCTGTGTGAACTCTGAAGCAAATATACCCTATGGGAATGTACCTTGCTTAAAATTTGTCAGACAAAATCAGCAGTGTGTCGCTGAAGTAGAAGTGGCTTCCCTAAGGCATTAAATGTACCCTTGGTTCTCCACTACGGTCTACGTGTCCTTACCTTCAATTACAATGAATTCTTTCAAATGCTCCATCTTAACTTTAGCTTCTGCAATCTTGTGGGGATTTTTCAGCTAGTCATCTTCTCCCCATGTCAAGTCAAGATAGTTCAGGAAAGTGTTTCCTGGACTCCTGGTAGTGGTGGCGGCTGCATCTTCAGAGAACAATGCATTGAATAATTCATGAGCTTTATTGGTACGTTGGGTCCAGTGTCCTGGAGGTGCAGTATTGTTTCCAAAATGTTTCGAGTATAGGATCACCTTCTCCTGCTCTTTCCCATGTAAAATTTCCAGTAAATGCAATGTAATACACTAAAGGTCCACGTGTCAGTCCTGGATCTCAAGACGAGACCATGACTGATATCAGAGGATATGAAGGGAATGAAGAGTGACATCGATGGTATGAGTATCAATAGCTTGTGTCTGAATGATTTTGGCCTAGTTAAAGTGGAAGCAGCCTTGGTCTGGTTTTAAGTCTTTATGCATCAGTTTTTTTTTTTTTCATGCTTATATTCTAGCTCTTTGGTCAACTGTAGCGCAAAATGCTTCACCATTGCTTCAGGAATTCCCATCTAGAAAAATAGAAGAGACCATTAGATACATGCGCTAGCTCCACATTTACCAGAATCATACACCTTTGCTAATTGAGAAAATAGAACTTATTTTTTGTTTTGTCACTGGACAGAGATTTGTAACATGATTCCTATGTGTAGTAAAATACTGTTATGCTAGTGTAGCAACTGACTTGAGAAAACAGGGAACAAATTAGAAATTGCAACTGACCATACCGATTCCCATACAGACTAGAGATCCTGACACAGCGGTCCGTAGTAGTTCCTGCATGAGTAGAGATTGCCCCAACCACAAGCTAGAAGATGGCAATTCAGAACCATCTGCCTAAAAAGCTGTTGAGTTCTTCACATTCCTCCTAATGAATGGAAGGGTAGAGCAGAATGTGAACTACCTACAAGAAGGAAAGTGTGCTGAACAAACAAAATATCACCGAGTTAAGTAAATCATGAAATACCAAGCAATGAATAAAACTACCACCAAAAATATACTGCCTACTTCCTAAAGACAACAGAAGATAGGTGCAGAGAATAGCAAAGCAATAATCCTTAGGCCCCTTTCAGAGGTCAGTGTGTGCGGTACGTATGGCGACAGTTTTCACACGTACCAGAGACACTAACATACATAGACCCATTGAGCTAAATGGGTCTGTGCCCATGTCACAGTGTTTCCATAAACCATGTATCCATGGGCAAAATATGCTGACATGTCTGTTTAACAGCAGCATGGGCTGCAAAACGTCCTGCACACCTGCATACTGATGACATTCATATGTCAGTGTCACACACTAACGTCTAGAAAGCAGTGTTAATGTTAGAGCTGTTCCCTGATGCTGGATGTTGAAGACCGCTCTGATCATTCTCCCCTTCTCTGCCCGATATCAACGTGAGCAGGGGAGAATGTTGAGGACTATATTCAACTTATAACAGTGAGAGAAGGCGGTGGTTAACTGGACGACAACACTTAGCCTACACCTGCTGCCACTATTAACAGTTAAAGCAAGCGGAGGCTGATGGGAGTATTCAGCCACCTTCATTATAAATAAATAACCCAATGTGGTTTGCCCTGTATATTTGATAACCAGCCAGGCAAAACTGACAGCTGTGGGCTGCAACCCTCAGCTGTTTGTAAGGCTGGTTATCAAGAATGGAGGGGTCTCCACTAGGGATGAGCGAGTAGTGACATACTCAGATTCATTGTACTCGCTACGAGTAGCTCCTAATATTCGGGTATTTGTAACGAGTAGCGAGTCCAATGTAAGTCTTTGGGAAATGCGAGTAATGGGCTGAGAATATGTGTGGGCGGCGACTATATGTGCACGTGGGCGTGTGTGGCACAACCCTGCAGAGGCTGGCACAGTCTGCAGAGCCTGGCACAGCCCCACCCCGCACGCACACAGCCCCGCAGATAGACATGCACACATTCTCCACACACACAGCCTCACAGAACCCCGCACGCATAGGCTATGACTGACACTGCGCGGCTAGCCAATCACAGTAATGCCACAACAAAGAAGGCGGTCACTTTACTGTGATTGGCTAACACATGCTGGGCGGGTGATCCTTATATTGCGAGACGAGTAGTGAAATTTACTCACTAGGATTCGAGTACCGAATCCTAACGAGTGTACTTGCTCATTCCTAGTCCCCACATTTTAAAAAAAAAATTATTTAGATAAATAATGCTATAAAATGGCATGAATTCCCCCCCTTTTTGACAACCAACCAAGCTAAAGCAGACAACTTGGGGCTATTATTCTCAGGCTAGGAAGGGGCCATGAATATTGATCCCCCAAGCCAGCTATTAGATGCATCAATTCTGGCATTTTGCCTGACTTTTCCCACTTACCCTGCGGTGGTGGCAAGTGGGGTAATAATTGTGGGGTTGATGTAACCTTTATTCTATGTGGAGACATCAAGCCCACAGATTAGTAATGAAAAGACATCTATAAGATGCTTCTCCACTGCTAATCTTATAGTTGTGTGTTTATTTACCATACATCAAGTATGAAGTCTTTAATTTGAAATAAACAATAAAACACTTCAATTTTTATTTAAAAATAAAAACATTAGTAACTCACCTAAAGCTTAATTCCATTAAAGCCCTCCTGTCTCCTGCAATAAAACAAAAATAAAAAAAACAGCCATATCCCTCACCTGTCCAATGTTCTGTCCCATGTAGCCATCCATGTTTTGGAATTAAATAGTTTTCAACCTGGACGAGGCCAAGATGCGACCTTCCAGGTTGAGAATCACTGATGAATGAACTGCTGCGAAAGTAACATCGTAGACGTTACCACAGGTCACTGAGACTGCATTCCCAGCCGGGCAACACTGTGGTGACCTACAGTTGTGGCCAAAAGTATTGACACTCCTGCAATTTTGTCAGATAATACTCAGTTTCTTCCTGAAAATGATTGCAAACACAAATTAGTTGGCTTTTTTATGTCTCGGGGTAAGAAGTGGGGTCTTCCTGGATCTCCTACCATACAGTCCCTTTTCAATCAGACACCGACGGATAGTACAGGTTGACACTGTTGTACCGTCAGACTGCAGAGCAGCTTGAACTTGTTTGGATGTTAGTCGAGATTCTTTATCCAACATCAGCACAATCTTGCGTTGAAATCTGTCAATTTTTCTTTTCCGTCCACATCTAGGGAGGTTAGCCATAGTGCCATGGGCTTTAAACTTCTTGATGACACTGCGCACAGTAGACACATGAACATTCAGTTCTTTGGAGATGGACTTGTAGCCTTGAGATTGCTCATGCTTCCTTCACAATTTGGTTTCTCAAGTCCTCAGACAGTTCTTTGGTCTTCTTTCTTTTCTCCATGCCAAATGTGGTACACACAAGGACACACGACAGAGGTTGAGTC
This sequence comes from Dendrobates tinctorius, assembly GCF_039654945.1. Classification (NCBI taxonomy): domain Eukaryota; kingdom Metazoa; phylum Chordata; class Amphibia; order Anura; family Dendrobatidae; genus Dendrobates; species Dendrobates tinctorius. The sequence continues at coordinate 29,203,361 of NW_027361761.1, forward strand.
AACTTTAATCCATGTCTACTGGCTGCAAGTGTGATTTACTTATTGCTAACACCTGTTAGGTGCCACAGGTAAGTTACAGGTGCTGTTAATTACACAAATTAGAAAAGCATCACATGATTTTTTGAACAGTGCCAATACTTTTGTCCACCCTCTTTTTTATGTTTGGTGTGGAATTATATCCAATTTGGCTTTAGGACAATTCTTTTTGTGTTTTTTCATTTAAGACAAATTAAATGAAGATAATAACAAAGAATTTGTGTTTGCATTCATTTTCAGGAAGAAACCGAGTATTACCTGACAAAATTGCAGGGGTATCAATACTTTTGGCCACAACTGTAAGTATCATCAGAAGTTACTGAGTTCACCTTGCAAAATTGCTACTGATGCAGCACATGGGCAGCATATGGTTGCCACGAGTATTACACACATGGACATTGATATCTCCAGTACCGGAAATATCAGTGTGATACTAGTCACTTCTCACAGCCAAACTCTGAGTCAGAGTGGTCAAGGAGTCCAAGGTCAGAAGCCAAGAGGGTACATCAAACAGAAGGAAGAGACAAAAGCATAGTCAGGTAATGTTCTGAGGTCAGAGTAACGGGAGGAAAATGAATCAGAGCTGAAGGGGTTAAACAGGCAGATGGTCAGAATGAAGTCCCAGGTCCGGCAGAAGATCAAGTATATAGAACTCAAGGCACAGGAAGCACAAACCTCACACACTGAATGTATGTCTGGCAAAGATCTGGGAGACATAGCTCAGTTAAGAAGCAATAGCAATTAATAGGAATAATTAACACATGGAGACAGCAGACACCTCACAGTTTCAGATTGGATAGTTGAGCTGTCACTCAACACATTGATAGCTCAGCACATCCTCTACCAGACTGGATGGTCAAGTTGTCAAAGTACCAACAGCACACCCCTATACCATTTTGGATGGCTGAACTGTCAGTAACTGCATCCCAGACTCCCTGAGGGGTGGAAGCATGACAATCAGGACATGTGAAACAGGCTTTAGCTGAAATTTCACAGACTAGCTCTAAATCTCAAAACAATGTCAGTACATCCAAATGAATTCATCACTAATAGGAAATGTTAGTGTGTAAAAGAATATAAAGCTGCAACCAAAAGATGATACGGTAGACAAATGCAGACACTTGTTTTCACCTAAACAGACTGTAGCCAGAAACACAGAACCAAAACACATGAGACAAAGGCACTTCTGCAGTGGCTCACTAGCAGAGAAGCAGAAACCAAAACACAGGCTCAAGGGTTTGAGAAGAATGGCAAATACTTATCATCGGCCATCTTTACTGTTTTTGTCATGGCTTTGGTCTCTCTCATGCATTTTAGGACTATAGCCAGCTGGTGAGAATTCACAGCTAGAGGCCCCGTTACACGCATCAATGCCCCAGCGATCCCACCAATGATCCGACGAGGATGGGATCGCTGGGACATAGTTAGACAGACCCACCAGCGATCAGGACCAGCGAGCAAGCTGGTATCCAAGGTAAACAGCGGGTATCTAAGAGCCGCGCAGCTCTTAGATATCCGCTGTTTACCTTGGAAACCAGCTCCCAGCATCGCTGATCGTTGGTCTCCCACTGGCCAGCACGCATCGCTGCGTGTGACAACGAGAGACCAATGATCAAAAAATCTCCCAGGATGTTCAAGCACGATCAGCGATACCCGGCAGGAGGGCCAGCCGCTGTTGCATGTCACACACAGCGATATCGCTGGTGAAATCGCTGTGGCATCACAAAATCAGCGATCTGTGTGTGGCGTGGCCTTAAGGCTGGAGTCACACTGAATGTATAAAAGATAATTCCGAGTCTCCCTGCCGAGAGTCACAGGAGGGTAATGCGAGTGTCATGTGAGTACAGTCTGATTTTTCACACCTAGCATCCGATTTACATCCGAATGCAGTGTGATTTTAACACGAGCTTTTACATAGAGAATTGCTTTATGTCATTTACAAATGGTCTTCAAACAGTAATATCACAGAGTGACAAGTTAGAATAGAATATACATACATATGTCAGTGACACATATATATTACATAGGTAGAAGAAAAGCTGGCAATTCATGTGCTGTGTACTGTAAAATCTCTGCTGGAGCCGACAGAGGAGAAGAGATGGATTACATACACTAAATACAAATAGAATAGGGAGATATATAGATGTCTGCGACAAATACAATTAATACAGTGTGTGCAGCTTACAGTACATTTAATAAAATATTTTTTTGGAAAAAAATGGTGTGGACTCCCGTGCAATCTTTGCAACCAGCCGAGGGAAAGCCAACAGCTGGGGGCCAATGTTTATAGCCTGGGAAGGGGGTAATGCCCATTGAGCTTCTGAGGCTATTAATGTCAGCTCATAGCTGTATAATTAGCCTTTACTGGGTATTAAAATGGGGGCCCCCCCAAAAAATAATGACATAGGGTCCCCCTATAATTAAAAACCAGCAATCGCTATGCAGACAGCTGCAGGCAGATATTAATAGCCTAGGAAGGGGGCCATGGATACTAGCCCCCCAGGCAAAAAAAAAAAAAAAAACAGCTCTCAGCAACCCCAGAAAAGGCACATCTTTAAGATGTGCCAATCCTGGCACTTAGCCTCACTCTTCCCACTTGTTCTATAGCGGTGGCAAAAGGGGTGATAGTGTCACCTTTGTATTGTCTGGTTTCATCAAGCCCAAAGGTTAGTAATGGTCAGTAAGACACCCCTATTACTAACCCCATAGTCATTGTAAGAAAACACAGACACGAAAAAAAAAGTCCTTTAATTGAAAGAAAACAAAAATTTGCTGTCCAAAAAAAAGTCAGCATAGGGTTACACTAAAGAAACTAAATTGCCAAAGACAAATAATCCTTATCTAAAGACTTTTAAAATATAACTTATTTGTGCTATTGAAAGAAGCACTATAAAAAAAAAAAAAAAAATATCGCACTTTCTAGTGTGCATTATACGACACAGGTATATTAGATTATAGACTCACATCTAGTGATGAGCGAATGTGCTCACCACTACTCGTTGCTCACCCGAGTATCACAGTTCTCTGTGTACTCGACAAGCACCGAGCATTCCTGGGATTACTCAGCTGGAACTCAGGTCTCCACCCAGCATTTTTGGCGGTCTTTAGAGACCCAATCACCATGCAGGGACTGTCTGCAAGGCACTAACACCGCAGCCATCTTTGTTGTGGTCTTGCAGTGATTGGCTGGCGGCACAGCATCATCAGGGGTATAAGAGACCTGACGCCGCCCTGCTCGGAACATTCAACTCCGGATTGAAAATAGAACTACACTTACCAGTAGTTGGGTTTCTAAGACCCTCCACGACAGCACATAGGAGTTTGCCTCCCCATCCTGATTAGGGACAGGAAACAAGAGGTTAAATAGCCCTCCCCTTCCTATAATCTCCAGTGTTTTCCAAGGACCACATAGAGTGAATGCTTGAAATATTTATTCACATAAGTCAGATGAACAAAATTTTGTTAGGAGGAGGGGGAATTACCCGTGCTGTCGTGGAGGGTCTTAGAAACCCAACTACAGGTAAGTGTAGTTCTATTTTCTCTAATCCCCTCCACGACAGCACATAGGATGTATACCAAAAGGATAATGGTTTAGGGAGGGACCATGGCTTGCTGGACTTTCCTGCCAAAGGCTAGATCTTGTAAAAACATAAGATCTAATCTATAATGCCTCAAGAAGGTATGAACTGAAGACCTGGTCACGGCCTTGCAGATCTGCTCAATGGATGCATCAGCTTTTTCTGCCCAGGAGACGGAGACAGCTCTGGTGGAGTGGGCTTTCAGGGATACCGGAGGAGGTCGATCCTGGTTTTTATAAGCGGCCGTTATCGCTTTTTTGATCCAGTTAGCTAGGGAGCTTTTGGACGCTTTCTTCCCCTTGTTTGGTCCACCATACTGAACAAAGAGATTGTGATCTTTCCTCCAAAGTTTTGTCTCTTCCAAATAGGTCAGAACTGCTTGCCAGACATCCAGTGAATGGAATCCCCTCTCTCTCGTCCCTCGGCCTATCACAGAAGGAGGCAGTATTATTTCCTGGGATCTGTGGAAATCTGAAGACACTTTTGGCACAAAGGAGGGGTCTAGCCGAAGAATTAGCCTATCGTCCAGAAATTTTAGATAGGGTTCTCTGATGGACAGAGCCTGAATTTCTCCCACTCTTCTTGCCATTGTAAGGGCTACGAGTAGTGCTGTTTTCCAGGATAGTTTATCTATCTGGGCTTGGTCGATAGGTTCAAATGGAGGGTTCGTTAGACCCTTTAGTACTATATTCAGGTCCCATGCCGGGGCTATGTTGGATTTGGATGGATTCTGGAAGCTGCTGACAAACCTCTTGATTCAATCGATGCTCTGCTAGGCTTTGATCGAAGAAAGAACTTAGGGCTGATATTTGTACCTTCAAGGTGCTTGGTTTCAGACCCTTGGATAACCCGTCCTGTAAGAAGTCTAGGATTTTTGACACGTTGGGGTGGAAGGGATCTATGGGAGTGGATCCGTACCATGCTGAAAAGGTTTTCCATATTTTGGAATATATGGCATTTGTGATTGGCTTCCTACTTTTTTGAAGTGTAGCTATCACTGCATCTGAGAGGTCTCTGGCTTTCTGAATTGTGGTTTCAGAAACCAGGCTGCCAAGCTTAGGCTGTGGGGGAGCCAGGTGAAGGATGGGACCTTGATGTAGAAGGTCACGGTCTGTGTGCATGATCATGGGACCCTCTGAGTTCATCAGTTTTAGGGCTCCGAACCAGCTCCTTTTTGGCCAGAGAGGGGCGATCAGGGGAAGAGTCTTGAGGAGATCATTTGCATATTCCCAGTGCCTTCTGGGATAAGTGAAGAGTCTCCGCGAGCTCAACGATCACTGGGTTTTGGCCGTTGAAGCTGAAAAGAGGAAATCGGAAAAATCGGAATTTGGGCTCATCTTTCATCGTTTTTAAGAAATCTCAAGATGGAAGAGGCCAGGAGCCATTTGGTGAGCTGCATTTCTTGCTACATGTTCACAGACTTACCAGTGGAAAAGCCAAACTTCACATGCCACAAATGCAAGCTTGTGTCCCTGTTGGAGGAAAAGTTGCAAAATCTCGAAGAGAGGTTAGCTACGTTGAAGATCATTAAGGAAGGTGAAGAGTTCTTGGACAGAGCAGAATTATCTCTTCATGTTACAGAAAGAAGAAATTCGAAGTGCACCTGAAGAAACAGAGGAATGGAGACATGTGACCCAGAGAAGCAGGAGGATCAGGAGGCAGTCAGCACCCATACTGCTCAGAAACCAATACCAGGCTCTCACGCAGGAAAACAATGAAGAAATACATCAGGATAAGACTTTGCCAACAAGCAGCAACCTTGTACGCCTTCAGAGTCCTCCTGGATGGAGAAAGAAAAATGTTGTGAAGAAGAAACGGAGAGTGGTGGTCATGGGGGATTCCCTGTTGAGAGGAACTGAGGCCGCTATCTGCAGACCAGATATAACTTCAAGAGAAATGTGTTGTCTTCCAGGTGCAAAAATTAAAGATGTGTCTGACAGGATATCAGGACTCTTCAGACCTACAGATGACTACCCATTCCTGCTACTACATGTGGGGACAAATGACACTGCAAGAAACGACCTGGAAACCATCTGCAGAGACTTTGAAGACTTAGGCAAGAAAGTGAAAGAACTGGGAGCGCAGGTGGTCTTCTCTTCCATCCTCCCAGTGGATGGCCATGGAACAAGGAGGTGGAATAAGATTCTGCAGGTGAACAACTGGCTACGTCGATGGTGCCGTCAGCAACGATTTGGATTTCTGGATCACGGAGTGAACTACTTATACGATGGACTACTTGCTAGAGATGGGGTGCACCTTATGAAGACTGGTAAGCATGTATTTGGAAGTCGCCTTGCTACACTTGTAAGGAGAGCTTTAAACTAGAACAACATGGGAAGGGAAGCAAAAGACCAGAAAAAGCCATACACCTGACAAATGCTATTGAGAACTCTGCTATTAGAAGTGGAAAGGAAGAACAAAGACGAAAGAATCTAATTAATAAAAATATTGGAGAAAGAGAAACCAATCACAAACTAAAATGTTTCTATACTAATGCACAAAGCATGGGCAACAAACAAGGAGAATTGGAACTACTAACACAGGAAAAGAAATATGATGTCATTGGAATCACTGAAACTTGGTGGGACAATACACATGATTGGAATACAAGACTAGAAGGATACAACTTATTTGCAAGAAACAGACTTGATAAACGAGGAGGGGGTGTCGCATTGTATGTTAGAAACGCGTATATCTGCACAGAGATTGAAGCTTCAGAGACTGGGAGTTCTGTGGAAACTGTTTGGGTAAGAATACAAGGACAGAACAATGGAAAGGACACCATTGTAGGCATTTACTACAGGCCGCCTGTGCAAGCTGAAGATATGGATGAACTCTTTATGCATCAAATGGCCAAGTTCTCCAAAAAATATGACATAGTTGTCATGGGAGATTTCAACTATCCAGACATTTGTTGGGAATCTCTCTCAGGCAAAACTAACAGGTCAAGGAAATTCTTATCCTCTCTTGCTGACAACTTTATCTTCCAAAAGGTAAGGGAGAAAACAAGGGGAACTGCTACCTTGGATCTAATCCTTATAAACAGGGAGGAAATGGTTGAGGAGGTAAAAGTGGCTGGGACCCTAGGAGGTAGCGACCATGCTATTTTAGAATTTTGGATAACTAGAGGCGGAAGACCTGTGAAGACTCAGACATCAAGGTTAGATTTCAGAAAGGCAGATTTTAAGGGATTCAGAAAGAGAATTGGAGGGATCCAATGGCTGGATATCCTTAAAGACAAAAATGTCCAGGAAGGATGGGAAATCTTGAAAAATGAAATTCTCAAAGCACAGTTGTTAACAATTCCGAAAAGAGGGAAGAATAGGAAGCAGTTAAGGAAACCAGGATGGATGAACACAGAACTTAAGCACATGCTAAAAAGGAAGAAAAAAATGTTTATAAAATGGAAAGAGGGAGGCATATCTAAAGAAGAATATAATGCTGTCTGCAGAACCTGCAGGGCACAAATCAGATTAGCTAAAGCTGAAAATGAATTGAGGCTTGCAAGAGATGTCAAAAGCAATAATAAAGGATTTTGGGGATATGTCAAAAGTAAAAGAAAAGTCAAAGATGCTATAGGATTTTTACAGGATGAAAATGATGAAATGGTAAGACAGGATGTTGAGAAGGCTGAACTTTTAAATTCCTGTTTTGCATCTGTTTTCTCTCAGAAAGGAAATGTAACATCAACTGTTATTCACTGTCCTATTAAGGGAATAGAAGAATCCAGGATATCTATAAACAGAAAGATAGTGAGGAAACACTTAGCTAGCCTAAATGAATTCAAGTCTCCAGGTCCAGATGAATTACACCCCAGAGTACTGAAGGAGATAGCAGAAGAAATTTTTGAACCCCTCTCTATAATCTTTGAAAATTCTTGGAGAACAGGAGAAGTGCCAGAAGACTGGAGAAGAGCAAATGTTGTTCCTATCTTCAAAAAGGGGAAGAAGGTGGACCCAGGCAACTATAGGCCGGTGAGTCTGACTTCTATACCAGGAAAGATCTTTGAACAAATTATTAAACAACATGTATGTCAATACCTGGATAAGAATGAAGTGATTAAACAGAGTCAGCATGGGTTTGTAACTGGTAAGTCATGTCAGACTAACTTAATTTCCTTCTATGACGGTATCACTGATTGGGTGGATCAAGGAAATGCTGTAGATATAGTATATCTTGACTTCAGCAAAGCATTTGACAAAGTCTCTCATACAATCCTTATTGAAATAATGACTAAGTATGGAATGGACAAGGCAACTGTTAGGTGGATTCATAACTGGCTTAGTGATCGGACCCAAAGAGTGGTCGTAAATGGCTGCACATCCACTTGGAAGAATGTCTCAAGTGGGGTACCACAGGGCTCTGTCCTGGGCCCTGTATTGTTCAACATCTTTATCAACGATTTAGATGAAGGAATTGAGGGTAAACTGATTAAATTTGCTGATGACACAAAGCTAGGAGGGATAGCTAATACTAGAGAGGAGAGAGAGATGATTCAAAAAGATTTAAATAAACTGGAGAAGTGGGCAGCAACTAACAGAATGGTTTTTAACAGGGAGAAATGCAAAGTACTACATCTGGGCAATAAAAATGAAAAAAGCATATATAGAATGGGAGGAATAGGGCTAAGTGACAGCACATGTGAAAAAGACTTGGGTATACTAATAGATCACAGACTGAATATGAGTCAACAGTGTGATGCAGCAGCAAAAAAGGCAAATGCAATTCTAGGATGTATTAACAGAAGCATACAGTCTAGATCACGTGAAGTCATTATTTCCCTCTACTCCTCTTTGGTCAGACCTCATCTGGAATATTGTGTCCAGTTTTGGGCACCACATTTTAAAAAAGACATCAACAAACTGGAGCAAGTTCAGAAAAGAGCGACCAGAATGGTGACCGGTCTGCAAACCCTGTCTTATGAGGAAAGGTTGCAGGATTTGGGAATGTTTAGTTTGCAAAAGAGAAGACTGAGAGGAGACTTAATAGCTGTCTACAAATATCTAAAGGGCTGTCACATTGTAGAAGGATCAACTTTATTCTCATTTGCACAAGGAAAGACTAGAAGCAATGGGATGAAACTGAATGGGAAGAGACACAGATTAGATATTAGAAAAAACTTTTTGACAGTTAGAGTGATCAATGAGTGGAACAGGCTGCCACGAGAAGTGGTGAGTTCTCCTTCAATGGAAGTCTTCAAACAGAGGCTGGACAGACATCTGACTGGGATGATTTAGCGAATCCTGCTTTGAGCAGGGGGTTGGACCAGATGGCCCAGGAGGTCCCTTCCAACTCTACGATTCTATGATTCTATGATATGATTCTATGATTCTATGATAGTGTTGACCCCGTATGTCCTGACCTTTTGCAGAGTTTTGGATATTAGGGGAATCGGCGGAAAGGCGTATGCCAGTCCGAAGTTCCACGGGTGAGCGAAGGCATCCACTCGAGTGTTTCTCATTCGGCCCTATGGAGAAGTAATGCTTTGGTTTGGCATTCTCCCGGCTTGCAAATACATGTAGGTCTACCTCTGGGAGACCCCATTTTTTGGTTAAGGTATGGAATACTCTGGCGTTGAGGCTCCATCTCCTTGGATCTAAGTCTGTCCTGCTTAGGAAGTCTGCCTCGGTGTTGTTGGATCCTTTTAGATAGAGACGTGAAAGGGACTAGAGATTGTGTTCTGCCCAGCTGAATATCCGTGCCAAAATGTTTTGCAGACTTCCGTATTTTGTGCTGCCCTGATGACGTAGATGGGCCACAGCGGTCATATTGTCCGAGTAAATTCAGACATGGGTTCCCTGGACTAATGTTTCTGCTGCCTTTAGGGCTTCTACCGCTCTCAGTTCTCTGTAGTTTGACGATTGTTTTCCCATGTCTCTGGGCCAGAGTCCCTGGAAGATCCCCTGAGACGATACTGCTCCCCAGCCACGTTTGCTGGTGTCTGTTGTGATTGACATCATGGGATCTTGTATCCAGGGTGTCCCTTTAGCTAGATTTCCATGGTTGAGCCACCAGTTGAGAGGCAGCTTTACGTGCTGGGGTAGGGAGATTCTCGTATTTAGGGTCTCTGGGTCTTTGTTCCAGCGGGAAAGGACCCCAATGTTGACATGGCAAAACTTATGGTTACTTGTTGTGAGTTCATTTTCCCCTTCACCGTTGATGTCTGATGAACTCCCTCTGCTGGTGAAGAGAGGTAGTGAAATTGATTGGGTTGGGAAGAACCTGTCATGTGAACAGGTGGAGCCTGATTGGACACCCGGAATCACTGAGTGGATATAAGGCAGCCGACGCCCTACAGGGGTGCTGGTGATCCTTTCTGCTCTGAGCTCTTGCAAACCAGTTCAGTACCTGTCTTCTGAAAGCTAAGTATTTGCTCTCATTTTTCCATGAGATATTGTCTGTTTACTTAGTGTTTATGTTCTGCCTGCTCTTGTTGGTACAGGCTGAAGCTCCATTTTTGTCTTTGGTCAAGTTGATCTTTTGCTCAGTCTTCAGAATATACCTGAGTGCTGATATAGTGTTTTTGAAGTCTAGTGACTTCAGGGCCTTTTTTCTATCAGACGTGTTGGACATTATTTTGGCAGTATTTTTGCGGATTGCAGCCAGCATCTTTTCTGTCCTTTCCTATTTAGTTAGTTGGGCCCCATCGTTTGCTCAACCTGTCTTTCTGTCTGTGTTTTCATCTGCTTTTCACCGACAATACATGTTGGGGGCTGTTTATTGCTTTGGGGTCTGCTCTAGGGCAGTTTAGATTTCCCCTTTCTTTCTTTAGGCTTATTTAGTTCTCCAGCTGTGAACGAGGGGTCTAGGGCACCGTAGGAACCCCCCACGGCTACTGTTAGTTGTGTGAATAGGATCAGGGGTCTGCAATCCGATAGCTACCAACCTCTCCGGTTTTCTGGACTTAGCTTGTATTTTTGTTTTTTCCCCCCCTTCGGTGACTCATTCATAACAGTCACTGCTTTCTGACTTTTTAGAGTCCAAACATTTGATCTCACACCCACCTGCTTGGTGGAGGGAAGAAAGGATATTTGGTTTGTGGGAATCCAGGAGTATCCCTAGAAAGATCTTCCTGGTTGAGGGATTCAGGTCTGATTTCTCCATGTTTACCATCCAGCCCAGGGACGTCAGGGTCTGTAGAACTGTTTGTAGGTGTTGTTTTAGAATGGTGTTGGAGGGAGCCAAGACCAGGAGGTCGTCTAAGTAAGGAATGACACATATCTCCTTCCCTCTGAGGAATGCTACCACTTCTGCCATAATCTTTGCAATGTTCGGGGGTGCCGAAGAGATGCCGAAGGGTAGAACTCTGAATTGGAAGTGGTGTACTTCTGCGTCTAGAGTGATTGCGAACCTTAGATATTGCCAATGGGATAGATGGATGGGAACATGGTAATAGGCCTCTTGGAGATCTATGGTGGCCATGGCAAAGTCTCGTCCAATCAGTGGTATCATAGTCTATCGATTCCATCTTGAAGCGTTGGTACCGGACATATTGGTTTAGCTTCTTCAGGTTGATGATGATGACCTGGTATTTCCCACTTGGCTTTTTTACTAAGAACAGTCGGGAGTAGTGGCCCTGACATTGTTCCAGGTCTGGGACTGGAGAGATTACCGCTGATGATAACATCTTTTGGAGCTCGCCGTGTAGAACCTTTTGCAGTTTTGCTGACGGAAGATGTGTAACTTCCAAGTTTTGTGGGGGGGCTGGAGGAAAATTCTATTTTTTCCCCCATCTGACCGAGTCCAGGATTTTTTGGTTCGTTGTTCTCTCCTGCCAGCTCGGAAGGTATCCAGCAATTCTGCCCCCTACCTGCTTGGCGTCATTTTTTTGTGTCTATCTCAATGGGAATCGTGAAAAATATTCTTGGCTCTTCCGCCTTTTGATTAGCTCCAACATCCCATTTTCCCTTTACCCCTGTATTGCGGGGTTTGAGTCTGGGGTGGATGATAGGGTTTTTTCTTTGGTGGTTTTGGCTCAGGAAGGTTTTTCTTCTTGCAGGTCACCTTCTCTAATAGTTCGTCCAATGCCGGCCCAAATACGTATTCGCACTTGAATGGGATAGAGCATAACTTTGATTTTGATAGGATATCCCCACTCCACATTTTTAGCCATAGGGCTCTTCGATTGGTGTTAGAGCATGGACGTTCTGGCCACAATACGGACTGACTCCGCCGAGGAGTCTGCTAAAAAGGCAGCTGCCTTCTGTAGAAGTGGTAGAGAGGCTAGGAGATCTTCCTTCGAAGTTCCCCTTTTTATATGGTCTCCTAGCTGCTGAAGCTAGAGGTACAGGGTCCTGGTTACACAGGCCGATGCAACATTTGTTTTCAATGAAGTCGCTGAGGCTTCCCAGGACTTTCTCAATAGGCCATCCATCTCTCGGTCCAGCGGGTCTTTCAGCTGTGAGGAGTCCTCGAAGGGTAGCGTAGTCTTTTTAGCTATTCTGGCTACCTGGATATTCACTTTTGGAATCTCAGTCCAAGGTTTCGCGGCTTATTTGTCCAGGGGAACAAAAAAAACAAAAAAAAACACTTGATCCTTCATTTCGTCTGGAATACTTAGCTTCTTTTCCGGGAGTTCCCATTCTTCCAGGATTAGACTCTGGATATTATCATGGATAGCGAAAACCATTTTCTTCCTGTATTTCAGGCCGCCAAATAGGTCATCCTGCACTGAGCGGGGTGGCCTATCTTCTTCTACTCCCATTGTGTTCCTGACTGCTGAGAGAAGTTCCTCCATATCATCTAAGGAAAAGAACCACTTATCTTCTGACTGGACTGGGGTTAGTTCACCCTCTTCCCTCCAGTCTGCCGAAACCGATGATTCGGGTTCTGAATCTGAGATGTCCTCTGGGGCATATATCCTCTTCCTTGAGGTTGAGGGCCCCCCCGGGTGACTGGGAGAAGGTAGATAGGGACGACTGGATTTCATGTCGCATCATCCCCCTTAATTCCTCTATCAGGGATGGTTGTTCCTCCCGTACGATTTTTGCCGTCCACTGCTGGCACAATGTCTTTTTATAAATCGGAGGAGAGTTTTTTCCTACACATGGCGCATTTTCGGCTTGTAGGTTTTTCTTCCGTTTTTGGTGTAGGATCCTTGTCTCCCTGAAAGAGAATGGGTCCTAAACCAAAAAGGTATATACCCTTTTCCGAGTGTACTCACTGGGCCAGGGTTTGAGCTGGGCTCTGCAGATGCAGCTTTCAGGGAAGGCGCATCCATCATGCAGACGTTTGTCCTATCTTATGGCGTCTTCCATTAGGGTCCTGAAATAGGAACCGAGATCCAGCTTCCTTTTCCTCATCCAATCGGATGAGATTGCTCCCCCTCAAGTTCCTGGCGCCACTTTCTTTTCCCCCTTTTTTTTTTTTTTTTTGAATTTCCCACTGTGGAACGCAAGGAGGAAGTGACGTCGCGTCTCCGGGCCTCGTGGTGCGCGTCACTTCCGGTGCATGCCGCTCAGGAGAGACAGGCATGCGGCACGTGTGGGGAGTGAATACAGGGCTGGGGAGCTACGGGAGGCCCCCACCCCCACTCACCATCCAGTGTTGTCAAAGCGCCGGAGGATGGTGCGGGTCCCGCCAGTGGCGGGAGCAGGAACAGGGAGGAAGGTGCAGGACGATCAACCCCGGCTGCCTGGCTCATGGTAAGGCCGGAGTCACACTAGAGATTAAATTGGACGAATGCAATAAAAAAAAAAATGCATTGCATTCGTCCCAATGTTATTCTATGGTGCTGCTCCCATCATGCGGGTTTTTTATCGGATCCGTTCCTCGGACCGAGGCAATCGCAGCATGCTGCGATTGTCACCGATTTTTGGATCGATTCGACAATGCAAGTCTATGGATGCGATTAAAAATTGCATTGAAAATGCACCACACAAGTGACTTGCGATTAAATCGCAAGACTTCTCCAGGTCTACAGGAAAGAGCATCAGGCATTGACATTGGATGTCAATTTGATGCTTAGATGCGAATAAAATCGGTTCATCGCCGGAAAATGGGATGACAGACAGATCTCTGGACAAGAATTCTTTGTGCGATTTCGTACCGTTAAAATGGGACCGATTTTTTTATTCGTTGTGTGTGACTCCAGCCTAAGGAGAACCCCGGGATGTCGCCGGCCCAATCCACGGGGCACATCCTCTTCATTCCTGTTTAGGGACAGGAAAACACTGGGGATTAGAGGAAGGGGAGGGCTATTTAACCTCTTGTTTCCGGTCCCTAATCAGGATGGGGAGGCAACCTCCTATGTGCTGTCGTGGAGGGGATTAGAGAAATAAGGTCAGATTTGGGGATTTATTAGTGAGGTCTACCATCCTAAAGTACTCAAATCCAGCTAAACCAACAGTCCTTCTAAGGTTATGTGCACACGCTGCAGTTTCTGCTGCAGATCCGCAGCGGTTTTGGCCTCTGTGGATCCGCAACAGTTCTGCAGACAGTGTACAGTACAATGTAAGTCTGTGATTTACAATCCACTGTGCACATGCTGTGGTTTTTCAACTTCGGAAAAGCTGCGGTTTTGAATCCGCAGAAAGAATTGACATGTCAATTATTTCTGCGGATTCTGCAGCGGTTTGCCACCTATTCCATTGTCCAGGTGTCAAACCGCAGGTCATTTTACCTGCGGATCCGCAGATAAAAATCTGCGGGTGAATCCGCAGCGCATGCACATAGCCTAATGACTAATTCTGGAGTATGTAGGTTGCAGCAGGGGATTGTATGTTGATCTATACATATCAGTGCAAGGCCTGCAGGCACTGTATGTGTGTATATAGTTATAATCCCAAATAAGGCTGTAAATATTAAAGCTCATCCATTATAACAGAAAACCCAAAACAAATTAGACTAGAAGCAGTTCATAAAAGTATATGAATTTTATTGTACAAGTATAAAAAGAAAACAAGATCATACAAAAATAATTAATGATATAATATACGGTATAAGGGAGTCAGCAACACCTAGACACCACAAATAGAAGAGTCTGGTAAAAAAGTGGCACTATAATAGAGATCACATATACCAGTCAATATTGAAGGGGAGGGAGGCGTAGCACCCCTTCAGGCAGTAAGAAGGCAGTCAACCATTCCCCCTTAACACCAATATGATGGAAGTTGCCAGTCCAACTGTTAGATATTCCTGAGTCTATTTTTAAAGACTCAGCCGATAACCCCCAAACAGGCCATTTGCAACACCTGCCTTGCCAGCAGCAGCAGAAGTAGCAAAACTGCCAGCCTTACCACCACCAGCATGATCAGGCACATGGCAGCAAAGCACCTGACTTTGTGGGCCCAACCCCAAGAACAGTGTCTGCAGGTGACACCACTGCTTCTTCCACCACTCTTGTGCGTGCAAGCCAATCCCCCTATCTATGGGGCATGCAAAGATGCCTTCTGCCCTGCACCTGCCATTGCCCACAGCCAAATAGCACCATCATCAAGCACGTCCATGTCACAGCACAGCCTTCAATTGTTCATACCCCAGTCATTTCAACGCAAGCGGAAATACGCACCCAACGCCCCACAGGCCACAAAACTAAATTCACACATTTCTTGTCTGCTTGCATTCGAAATGTTGCCTTTTAGGCTCATGGAGATGGAAGCTCATTCTGCAACCCGATAGTGGCAGCCATCACAAGGTACTCTGTCCCCAGCCTCCACTATTTCTCCCGCTGTGCCATCCCTGCATTACACAACATGTGTCCCACAACATTACCTGTGCCCTCAACAATGCAATCACTGGGAAAGTAAATCTAACCATGGACAAGAGGACAAGTGCTTGTGGCCAGGAATGGTACATCTTGTTGACGGCACACTGGTTTAACAGAGTGGAAGCCAGGACCCAGTCAGACCTTGGGATGGCACACGTCCTCCCGATGCCAAGGATTACAGTTCCTACATCAATCAGGGTTGCCCCCACAGTGTACATCTCCTGCACCACCACCTCCTCCTCTTCTGCCTCCATCTCCAAAATTAGCACATCAGTCACAAGCTGGAAGCACTTCCAAAGCTAAGCAGCTACATGCTGTGCTGAAGCAAATTTGCTTAGGTGACAAACAGAACAATGCTGAAGAGCTGACAGCTCTGAAAAAGCAGGCAGATGTCTGGCGGACAATGCTGAATCTCTAGCAAGGCATGATTGTGTGCTACAATGGCAGGAACCTAGTGGCAGCTCTGAGGCGAGGCAAACAGACACACGTACCATGCCTGGGCCATGTGCTTAACCTCGTAGTTTAACATTTTCTAAAAAGCTACTCGAAGCTGCCCCATCTCCTGGTGAAAGTACGCCGCCTTTGTGCCCATTTTAGACAGTCAGCTACAGCTTCAGCCACCCTTGCCATGCTTCAGCAGCGATTGCAGATTCCGGCTCACCAACTGGTGTGTGATGTTCCCACACATTGGAACTCTACAATGCAGATGTTGGTAAGGATTTGTGAGCAGAAGAAGGCAGTTGTTGAACACCAGCATCAACAAGTACATCATTATTCAACTTTGACTCCACACATAAGACCTCAGGAGTGGACATGGATGTCAGACACATGTAGCATCCTCCAAAACTTTGAGGCGTCCACAAAGATGGTGAGTGGTGATGACGCCATATTTAGCGTCAGCAACCTGCTCCTCTGCATTCTGAAAAGCTCTCTGCTCACAATGAAAGAGGATGCATTGTAGACAGAGCACAAGGACATGGAGCAAGGAACCAGACAGGGTGATAACAGACAACGTGGATTGGTTGACAATGAGGAAGAGGAGGAGGAAAAACAGGAGCTACTTTCATGCGCTATAAATGGTACTACAACCACAACTGTCATACCGTCTGTTCAGCGTGGATGGCCTGAGGACAGGGAGGAAGAAGAGGAAGAGGAAGGCTTGCCTGTTACCAGTCCGGCACGCATGGCTGACTATGTTGCGCTGCCTTTCCCGTGATTCTTGTGTTGTCAAAATATTGGGTAACAATCATTACTGGGTAGTGACATTTTTAGAGCCACGCTACAAGGATAGCTTTCAATCTCTTGTTCCAGAGGCAGATAGGTGCAAAAAAAATGATGCAGTACCAGAGGGCCATTGTTGCAGAGTTATTAAAAAATTTCCCATCTCAAAACGCTGGCAGCAGACATAACAGATCGCTGGACAACCAAGGAGTACAGGCGAGAGCGACAACTCCAATCCAGGAGAGGCAGGGGAACACTGGCAAAATTCTGGGACAGTTTTCTCAGCCCCTCCCATTGCCCTGGGGTGCGGGGGAATGTCACAAGGAATACAATATTTTCTAAGATGCTGGTGGAGTACCTTGCCGACCATACCAACATCCTCCGTGACTTCTAATTATTGAGTATCCAAGCTTGACACATGGCATGGACTGGCTCTCTATGCCTTGGAGGTCCTGGCCTGCTCTGCCGCTAGCATTTTGGCTGAGCGGGTTTCTAGTGCCGCTGGTGGAATTATCACAGATAGGTGAATGTGCTTGTCAATGGATAATGCAGACAGGCTGACTTATAAAAAAAAAAAAAAAAAAAAAAAATGAACAAGGGCTGGATTGGGCCAGACTTCTCAACACCACCAAATGATGACAGCGAAACATAACCTCCAATGTAGTGTCTTTTTGGGAGGTGTATTCCCATGCACCTCTTCACACCCACATAGGATATTCCTGATTTTTGCTATTTGGCATCCTCCTCCTCACCATTCACCACCACTCGAACACCAGGGTGAACGTATTAGTCATGCTCCAGCAACTATTCTTTGGCAAGGGTGTTAGGATGCCTGTCACCAAGTTTAAAAAAATATGTACCCCCCCCCCCCCAAGGGGAAATGTTTGTCAGCCCATAAACTTAGTTTACAGTATGGGCATTACAAGTCTAGGAGATCCACTCTTTTGTAATGGGCCCTTTTTTATGAGGCCATCCTCCATGTTTCTTTCAAGGCTGGATTGGGGTTATTGGGGTACATATGACTTGGTGGCAGGGCAGGCCTTGCAGTCAATGCATAGTAAAAGAGTATGGAAGTACAAAATGAATAATGTGAAGTGGGTTTTCATGCGCCCTTCCAGTACGTGGTTTGAAAAGCTTATTGGCGTACATGTAACTTTGGGGCAGGCCAGGCCTTGCATTCAATGAAACATTTTTTCAGGAATCCCTCCAATACCTCGTGAAAGGGGTATTGGAGTGGGTCGTAATTCTTGGATGCCCATTAGTGATGCGTGAGCACTAAAATGCTCTGGTGCTCATTGCACGGGTCGAGTAAATTGGAATACTCGGGTACTCGGACAGAACAACGATCTCAATGTTAGTCTATGGGAGAACCGAGCATTTCTTCTGCGATCCCCGGGGGTCCTTTTAAGGACTAAAAACGACAGAAAATGATGGAAACACTGCTCAAATGACATGGAAACATTTCTGACTCCTAGGTCACAGCTGTAAGCAATGTTGTCAGAGTTTCACGCCATTTTTATAGGTGCACCAAAAAACATACAACACCGAAACCAATATGGATTTTGCTGGGAAACATGTTAAGGTACATCCTTTCCAGGGTAATTACTTGAATATAAGGCAAAATAATTAACCCCAGACCGAAGTGTTCCTCCACCACCTTTGCTATCTTAACACGCAGCTTTTTTGATGCATTTTTCAACTTTAACATTGCTTTCAACCAATACTTATGCATTCACTGGGAAATGCCATTGTAACATTTAACAACCCTAGCTGACCTTGTGGTGTGTGAAACATATCTTGTTTCATTTCTGAAGGAAGGACTCAAAGTCACAGAGCCTATTTTTTAGAGGGGGCATCATGCAGCATTAATATTCTTAAAAGGGCCATTATTAAACAGTTGGTCTCCTATGCCATTACCTATCCAGTGAGTGGCTGGGCTGCCAAGAATTACAACATACCCCAATACCCTTTTCACGAGAGGTACAGGATGGCTTCCTAAAAAAAGATGCATTGAATGCAAGGGCCGCCTTAACCCAAATTTGCACACACCCCAATCACCCGTTGGAAGAAACATGGAGGAGGGCCTCATAAAAAAATGTCCTATTACAAAGGAGCGGTTCTCCTTGACTCGTAATGCACATACACTTAGTGTATGGGCTGAGAAACAGTTCCCCATGGGGGTACATTTTTAAAAAAAAAAGTTTTTATTGGGATCATAGACATCCTTGCCCAAAAATTGCTAGCTGTAGCAGCATAGAACATGTTCACCCTGGTGTTTATATGGCGGTGGTTGATGAGACGTGGAGGAAGGCCTCGTTAAAAAAATAGTCACAATTTAAAGGTTCGGGTCTCCCAGATTTGAAATGCCCTTACACTAAGTGTATGGGCTGACCAACATTTCCCCATGGGGGGGGTACATTTTTAAAAAAAATATATAAAATTGTTTATGGGCATCATAAACACCTTGCAAAACTGTAAAGTTGTATCCTACACAGTTGGTGCAGGTTTTTAGTAAAAATATGGTGGCCAAATCGTTGGATAAAGTGATCAGAAAAAGGGCCATGGTGCTGACAGGAATGGGAACGTACATGATTAATAACAGCGGGGGCTATGGAAGGTATGATATCCAGGATACAGCCTACAATGATTATTCATTTAGTCACCACACCATCAATTACCAGAAAGTGTTTCATGCCCGTCTGAAGATCGGTGTAAGAGATGCAAGTGAAAGACTCGGTCTAAAAATCTCCTGTCCAAAATAAGATGCCAAAGACGCATGTGTCTGTCTAAAAAGCAAAGTGCAACATGTTCGTGTCGTGCTGAATTAAAGATAGCAGATCATTGTTGGAGTAAAACCAAACAAACTGATGGATGTTTGTGAAAAACTAAGTTTAAAGAGGAGTGCACCATCCGTAACTATAAACACAAGCGTGGCCCATGCTTCTTCATTAGAGTTGAGCGATACCGTCCGATACTTCAAAGTATCGTATCGGATGGTATCGGCCGATCTTTAAAAAAAGTATCGGTATCGCCGATTCCGATACCGGAAGTCCCATTCAAGTCTATGGGACTTCCGGTATCGGAATAAGAAAAACCCTTTCCTGCCCTTGTACAGCCTCTCTGGGGTCTGTACGGGCCTTTCGGGGGGCTGTGCCGGCCTGCCAGGGGGTCTGTGCAGGCTCCGGTGGTCTGTGCCGGCCTGCCGGTGGTCTGTGCAGGCTCCGGGGGGCTGTGCCGGCCTGCCGGGGGGCTGTGCAGGCATCGTCCGATGGGACTACAAGTCCCATCGGGCGATGCCTGCTACCATGACAGTGATTGACACATTAGCCAATGATGGGACAGTAGTAGTCCCATCATCCGGCTAATGTGTTAAATGTAAAAAAAAAAAAAAAAAAATTTACATGCTACATACATACAACATGCATACTACATACATGCTACATTCATACTACATTCATACTACATTCATACTACATGCAACATACATACTACATATATACTACATGCATGCTACATACATACTGCATGCTACATACATACCACATATATACTACATGCATGCTACATACATACTACATGCTACATACTACATATATACTGCATGCATGCTACATGCTACATACTACATATATACTACATGCATGCTACATACATACTACATGCTACATACATACTACATGCATGCTACATACATACTACATGCATGCTACATACATACTACATATATACTACATACATACTACATATATACTACATACATACTACATGCATGCTACATATATACTACATGCATGCTACATACATACTACATGCATGCTACATACATACTACATGCTACATACATACCATATACATACTACATACATACTACATGCTACATACATACTACATACATACTACATGCATGCTACATACATACTACATGCATGCTACATACATACTACATGCATGCTACATACATACTACATACATACTACATGCTACATACATACTACATGCTACATACATACTACATGCATGCTACATACATACTACATGCTACATACATACTACATGCTACATACATACTACATGCTACATACATACTACATATATACTACATGCATGCTACATACTACATATATACTACATGCTACATACCACATACATACTACATGCATGCTACATACATACTGCATGCTACATGCATGCTACATACATACTACATACATACATACTACATGCTACATGCATACCACATATATACTACATACAATACATTCATACAATACATACATAGACATACAGTACATATAACAGAGTAACATACTTACCAATACTTGTCACATTGTTCCCCGAAGCCATTGTCTTTTCCGGAATAAATATTAACATAACAAACCACAAAAATACTCATCCACGATCCGAAGCAGTCCATGAGTGTGTCCCACGACGATCTTGGGTAGAGAACTGCAGCATCAGCTGTTGCTGCCGTTCTCTACGGGCTGCAGGAATCCAATGACGGAAGGTAGGTATCCTTCCGCACTGTATTCCTCCGCCACTTAAAAAAAAAAAAAGTCCCTAGTCTCACTTTATGCCATTGCTGTGTGGGAATTTCCCACGCAGCAATGGCATAAAGTGAGACTAGGGACTTTTTTTTTTTTTTTTAAGTGGCGGAGGAATACAGTGCGGAAGGATACCTACCTTCCGTCATTGGATTCCTGCAGCCCGTAGAGAACGGCAGCATCATCTGATGCTGCCGTTCTCTACCCAAGATCGTCGTGGGACACACTCGTGGACTGCTTCGGATCGTGGGTGAGTATTTTTGTGGTTTATGTTAATATTTATTCCGGAAAAGACAATGGCTTCGGGGAACAATGTGACAAGTATTGGTAAGTATGTTACTCTATGTTATATGTACTGTATGTCTATGTATGTATTGTATGTATGTAGTATATATGTGGTATGTATGTAGCATGTAGTATGTATGTAGTATGTATGTAGCATGTAGTATGTATGTAGTATGTATGTAGCATGCATGTAGCATGTAGTATGTATGTAGCATGCATGTAGTATATATGTAGCATGTATGTAGCATGCATGTAGTATATATGTAGTATGTATGTAGCATGTATGTAGCATGTATGTAGCATGCATGTAGTATATATGTAGTATGTATGTAGCATGTAGTATGTATGTAGTATGTATGTAGTATGTATGTAGTATGTATGTAGTATGTATGTAGTATGTATGTAGTATGTATGTAGTATGTATGTAGTATGTATGTAGTATGTATGTAGTATGTATGTAGTATGTATGTAGTATGTATGTAGTATGTATGTGGCATGTAGTATGTATGTAGCATGCATGTAGTATGTATGTAGCATGCATGTAGTATGTATGTAGTATGTAGCATGTATATAGTATGTATGTGGTATGTATGTAGCATGTAGTATGTATGTAGCATGCATGTAGTATATATGTAGTATGTATGTGGTATGTATGTAGCATGCATGTAGTATGTATGTAGCATGTATGTAGCATGCAGTATGTATGTAGCATGTATGTAGTATGTATGTAGTATGTATGTAGCATGTAGTATGTATGTAGCATGTAGTATGTATGTAGCATGCAGTATGTATGTAGCATGCAGTATGTATGTAGCATGCATGTAGTATGTATGTAGCATGCATGTAGTATGTATGTAGCATGCATGTAGTATGTATGTAGCATGTATCATTTTTTTTTTATTTTTTTTTTAACATTTAACACATTAGCCGGATGATGGGACTACTACTGTCCCATCATTGGCTAATGTGTCAATCACTGTCATGGTAGCAGGCATCGCCCGATGGGACTTGTAGTCCCATCGGACGATGCTTGCACAGACCCCCGGACATCAGCACAGCCCCCCGGCAGGCCGGCACAGCCCCCCGGCAGGCCGGTACAGACCCCCACAGGGTGCACAGACCACCGGCAGGCCGGCAAAGCCCCCCGGCAGGCCGGTACAGACCCCCACAGGGTGCACAGACCACCGGCAGGCCGGCACAGCCCCCCGGCAGGCCGGTACAGACCCCCACAGGGTGCACAGACCACCGGCAGGCCGGCACAGCCCCCCGGCAGGCCGGTACAGACCCCGGGCAGTCCACACAGCCCCCCGGCAGGCCGGCACAGCCCCCCGGCAGGCCGGCAGAGACCCCCGGCAGGCCCGAAATGACGGCGCATCATGATGCGCACACACCGCGCATCATGATGACGTCAGTCTGTCAATCAACTTTGAACTTCCGATTCCGATGCCGAATTCCGATATTGAAAAAATATCGGAAGTCGGTATCGGAATTCCGATACAGCAAGTATCGGCCGATACCCGATACTTGCGGTATCGGAATGCTCAACACTATTCTTCATCCATACATATTACCAATAATATCCAAATCTCACAGTCGACAATTATTTGTTATAGTGTACCAAGCACTGTTAAAGGAATGCCACTAAACATAGATAACCACAACCCTGGGAAACACCAGATTTCCTCTTTACAAGATATGGAAGATGATAGTATTGATGACGACTTTGAAATTAACCACATCCACACCAAGTCGAAGATCACCGCTGCAAAAAAAAATGTGCCTAAAAGGCCGTCAATATCTGGAAAATAAATTTCTCTTTGGCAAACTTTCTTTCTTACTAAAGTGGTACCGAATGATGCATCCAAAGCTCTCATATGTATATTTAGTGTGAGATGGTTGATATTTGATGTATTCCGTTTTGTCCATGTTCACTTTTTTAAAAGCAAGCAGACAAGAAGGATCAATTAGCGGGAAGACGTGTGATTTTGGTCACTAAGGAGGTGATGTCAGGTACAGATAGGTAGATATTTGTGTCATCGGCATACGGCTGATATTGTAAACTGTGCCATTACATGAGCTGTCCCAGGTCGAAAGTGTAGATGGAGAAGCATAGGGGTCCAATAACTAAGCCTTTGGGAACACCGAAAGACAATGTTTGAGGTGAGGGGGTGGTGTCGGAGATGAAGACACTGAGTGTCCCCGTAACAGTCTGGTTGTTTTTTAAAGACTCTGCCGATAACCACAAAAAAGGCCATTTGCACCACCTGCCATGCCTGCATCAGTAGGGGGTAGCAAAACTACCAACCTAAGCACCACCAAACATGGCAGCAAAGCACCCGACTTTGTTGGCCAAACAACAGGATCCATGAACTGTGTCTGCGGGCGATACCACTGCTGCTTCTGCTGTGCATGCAAGCCAATCCTCTGTCAATGGTGCATGCAATTATGCTTCCTGGCCTGCATGTGTAGTTGCACACAAACTCAACTACCATAATCATCATGCATGTCCACATCCTTGTCCCAGTGCAGAGTTCAGTTCTCTATACCCCAGTCCTTGGAACACAAGTTGAAATGCGTAGCCAATGTCTCAAACTAGCCACAGTACTAAATTCATGCATTTCTCATCTGCTTGTGCTAGCATTGGAGATGGAAGCTTTCCGCAACCTGATGGCAGAGATAGTACCTTGTGACAAATTCCCCAGCTGCAACAATTTCTCCCAGTCTGCCATTATGGCATTACATAAACAAAGCAAGCACGTGTCCCACAACAGTACCAGTGCCCTCAACAATGCTGTTACTGGGAAAGTGCACCTAACCACGGACACATAGACAAGTGCTTGTGGGCAGGATGGTACATTTTGCTGATGGCACACTGGGTTAGTGTAGAGGAAGCCATGATCCAGTCGGACATTGGGAGACCATGTCACAGATGTATGGAGGAGACAGGTTGTGGAAGGTTTTCTATGTCATAGTTAGTGTTTTGAACTGTAGCCTTTGGGCAATAGGAAGGAAGTGAAGGGCCTGGCATACAGGAGAGGATGGGGAATAAAGGAGGGACAGTTGGATAACTTGGGCAGTAGAGTTTAGGATAGGTTGGAGTGGTGCAAGAGTGGTATAGGGGAAGCCAGAGAGTATAAGGTTGCAATAGTCGAGGTGGGAGATGTTGAGGGCATGCACCATTTTTTTGGCATTTTCTTGGAATGTAATGATCTGGAAAATGTTTGAGTTGTAGTGGGCAGGAGGAGGCAAGTGATTAGATATGTAGCTTGAAAGAGAGAAAGCATAGTTGAGGATCACCCCAAGGCCCCAAACATGCGGGACTATTTGTCCCAGTGTGCCGTCCCATCATTACACAGGCACGTGGGTACGCGTTTGTGGGCAGGGATGTAACATCTCTCTGACAGCACACTGGGTAAACATGGTGTAAGCCGGGAAACAGTTCAACCTTGGGATGGTGTATGTCATCCCAACCCCCAATATTGCATGCCCCAAGTCAATCTGGGTTGCACACACAGTCTACAGCTCCTGTACCTCGCACACATGCCATGCCTGGCCTATGTGCTAAACCTTATTGTTCAACAGTTTAGGAAAAGCAACACAGAGCTGCCGTATCTCCTAGGGAAAGTACGACACCCTGCGTACCAATATTAGAAAGTCAGCTAGAGTTTCATCCACCCTTGCCATACTTCAGCAGCGTTTGCAGCTCATGGGTCACCGACTGGTGTGTAATGTCCCCAAGGGATGGAACTTTACATTGCAGATGTTGGAAAGGATTTGTGAGCAAAAGAGGGCAGTTGGTGACTACAAGCATCAGCAAGAACGTCGGTATTCAGTTCTGACTTTACACATAAGATCTCAGAAGTGGACATGGATGTCAAACATATGTACCATCCTCCAAAACTTTGATGAATCCACCAAGATGCTGAGCGGCAATGACACCATAATTAATGTCTCCATCCTGCTTGTCTGTGTGCTAATAATGTTTATATTGATTTATGTAGCACAAATATATTTACAGTTTAACAGTTTCAAGCACAACAGTCCTAAGTAACAACGATAACACTAATACAATAATTCAACCAAAATAAAACGACCCTGCGCGTGACAGCTTAACAAAGATAACAATAAATTAAACACAAAAAAAGCCATCCTGCTTGTCACAACTTACAATCTACAATGAGGTGTGTGTAGGGGGGGGGGGAAATAAAAACTACAGGGTTGTACTTACAATGATAGTATTGAGGTTAGTCGAAAGTTGTGGAAGCCTGAGGACAAGGAGGAGGAGAGCATGGTCACTCATCCTGCTGGTGAGGACACGGAAGTATTGACTGTTAGCAGTCTTGTACTCATGGCTGAGTTTGTTATGCTGCCATTCCTATCACCCTTGCATTCTCAAAATTTTGGGTGACAGGCAATACTGGATTGGTGACAGTTCTAGGCCGAAGCTAGAAGGAGAACTTTATAGCTCTTATTCCACATGCATACTAAAGTGTTGGAGGACCAGAGTGCCTTTTTTGCAAAATTAAAAAATTCCCATCTGAAAGCGCTGGCAGCAGAGGTCACAGACATAGTTTGTTGGCTAAGCAATGAGTACAGTTAAGAGAAACAACTTCAGTCCAGCAGAGGCAGTGGAACACTGGCAAAGTTCTGGGCGAGTTTTATCAGACCTGAGATGCGGAGGACTCTCACAAGGAGTGCAAAGTTTTTGAAGATGCTGAGTGAGTACCTTGCTGACTGTATCAACATCCTCTGTCATTCCTCTGTGCCTTATAATTATTGGCTAGTGAAGCTGAATACATTGCATGAACTAGCTCTCTGTCCTGTGCACATACGCTGTACTCACGTTCATGTAGAGCACGGAGCTTTGCTCTATGGTGGTCACTGGGCACACAGCGCCTCTCTCTGGCAGTTTGCATGAGCAAACGTGAACACGGCTTTGCGGAGCCAGTGCTCCAAGGACAGAGCATGCTGCTCAGCCTCCTATGTGCTGCTTGGCCATGCCAAAAATTTCAACTGCTGTGCACGCTTTCTCTTAAGCTGACCCTCCTGCCTCTAGGTCTCCGGGTCTGGCAGCTGCAGTTCGTTGTAGTGCCGGTGCTTCTGGTGCACAGTGCACTGCCCCCCTTGCTGCTCACACGCTGACTGCTGGGTACTCACTCCTGGTTTGCGTGTTTTTCCCTCAGCTTCCATCCAGATTCCCTGTCTAAACACTCCCCCTCTTCCTGGGTAATGGGGCCTTTCCGTTCCCCTATTCCTTCCCCTGGGGAACAGGGGATGCAGCCTTGACAGTTCTGGACTCGGGGAAGCACAGGTACCCAAACCTTGGTCATCCCGAGTCTGTACATATCTGGCCAATCAGTTCTTTAAAGCAAGCATCATAGAATGCATGTTCTAATTTTAAATATCAAATTGTACATTACATGCAGAACATTTTCTCTTTGTCGGACTTTGTGGCTCACATCAATCCACAAGATAGCACTCATCTCATACTTCAAAATTTCGATGGTAATTCAATCATTTGCCCACAGGTTGGGCATGTTCTGACTTCTGTAACATCATTTGGGTGATAATTATTCTGATCTATTTGCTTCACAATATATTCATCTTCTGCAATGCTTCTGAATATAATGTAAAACTTAACACACACTTCAGCAACTTGCTTTAACTCAAATGTGAAAGTAATTGTCATCTTGAGTATTTCTCCATTGCGTGTGCGGCTAACCACCTCTTTGAGCTTAGTTTTTTTGGTGTCAAGAAAACAACCGTTCTATCAATACCCCGTGCTTTTCTGATGAATTCATCATGCTTGTAAAGTAGGCGAGATTAGGAATCTACACAACATCTGTGGACTGTAGTCAACATGACACTGTGACAAGAACCAATGGGGTCTAGCTAGCAATTTGATACAGTTTGTGCACAGCTTTACAGAGTTGCGAGAAAAAAACATTTTGATTCAATAACATGTGGGATGGATTGTCTAGTGGAAACACCCATATAGCAGAAGTTACATCTATGACCACCACGCTCTCCTATTGACACCTCTTGAAATACAGCAGAAATGTCAAAATATCTAGCTTCTGTTCCAGAAACTGCTGGGTCTCCTTTTTGACAACCTCGTCCAACAAGTTCAGAATTAGTAGGTGATGGATTGTCAGAATCTGTCAAAGGAACACAAGGCTTCAGTAGTTGTGAGTACTGGCCCTGTGCTCTTCCTCTGGCTTTTCCAGTCATGAGTTAATCTAGAAGATTTGACCTTCATAATCCAGAGATATAGTCCAGCACTGGTCAAGCATTCAGCCTCTGATCCTCAGCCTATCTGCCTCTAGACACAATGATGATGATGGCAGTAGTTGGTGCATTGAAGACAGTCATGAAGCAGCCATAATTTGAAACAAAACGATTTTTGCCGAGATACAAGGCTCTTCAATATGAGACTTTTATATTTATTTTTTACTGATAAATATTGCTTAGAGCTATGATAACACATCCAAAAAATGTGAATGGAAGCCTCAAAAGCACACTTTGTATGCCACAGATAGATGAGGTGTGCCACGGAAAGACCACACTGAAATATATGCGGCCTTTTAAAAAAAATAAATAAATAACCCCAAAATAGTGTTACTGTTTAGAGCTAGTGTAACACACAGCAAACAAAATTGAATGGAAGCCTAAAAAGCAGACTTTGTAGCCCAAAGATACATGAGGTGTGTCACGGAGATACCACACTAAAATATGTGGCCTGTGTTTTTATTTTGACCCCAAACAGTGTATAGAAATCAGGTCAAAGGCAGCAAATACTGTGGAATGTAGCCCTGAAATACCACAATTTGTAGGCCACACACACATCTGGCATTTGACTGAGATACCAGACTGTTCAACATGTGGCCTGTATATTTATTTTTAACTGCTAAATAGTATTTAGAGCTGGGGTAACACACCACAAAAAAGGTGAATAGAAGCCTCACAAGCACACTTTGTAGCCTCAGATAGATGAGGCGTGTCACGGAACCAGCAAACTGTAATATATGTTCCTTTTTTTTTTCTTTAACCCCTTAATGTCCAATGACTGACACAGTCCGTCATCAGACATTTTTGATCAAAAGTATCATGCTACTATCATGCTAAAAGTACAACTCGTCCCGCAAAAAATAAGCCCTCACATGGCCATATAGATGGAAAAATAAAAAGGTTATGGCTCTGGAAAGAAGAGGAGGGAAAAATGAAAATGCAAAACCAAAAATATCCCTGGTCGTTAAGGGGTTAACAAAATAGTGTATAGACAGAACAAAAATTGGAGTGTATGCATGAAAAACAACTATTTGTAGACCACACAGACTGGGCGTCGGACGGAGATAACACACTGTTTCAATATGTGGCCTTGAGTTTTCTATTTTTTATAATAAAAAAAAATAAAAAATAATGTATAGACCAAGGGTAACAGACAGACCAAAAAGTGGAATGGATGCCTGAAAACCAAGTTTTTGGACAGCACAGATAGACCGTGCGTGTGACGAAGATAACAGACTGATCTAAATGTGGCCTTTATTTTTTTGGGAACAACAAAATTGTGTCAATAAATAGGCTGTGACACTAAAAAAAAAACTGGAGTAGTAGAATTGTACAATATTAAGCGCAATGATATGCAATGCGTGTGTGGTACAAATCACAGTGCTAAATATAAGAACTGTAGCTAAATATTTTTTTTGCCATGTACAAATTTTTTTGGTTAGCAAAATGCTGTCCAAAAATGTTGTAAGACACAAAAAAAAAAAAAAAATAGTACCCCCCCAAAAAAGAACACATTTTTCTGCGCATTCACATCTGATGCCACATCTGACAAAAACAACGATTTTAAATGGTTAGATTTTAACACTCTTGTATTAAAATTACCTGGCTGTAGTCAGCAGTGTGACCAAGCAAGTAAATGTAGAGAAAAATGGGGCTCAGGATTGCTTTTGACTAAAATTAGCAGATATAAGGTGCCCCAAAAAATAAAAAATACTGGGCACGGATTCCCGGAGTTTGGTACAGTATATACAACATACACAGCAGCAGACTGTAATGGAGCCTTTTGATGTATGCAGTGAGATCTATATACTCACATACAGTGCCTGCATGCCTTGCACTGATATGGATATGTGCACATAGATTCCCCTGCCTATCTAGCACAATGATCTATATACACCCCCAAAATAGCCCTAAAAAGTACTGTTGGTTTATCAGGATTTGTGGACTGAACACTAGTAGACCCACACTAACCAATAAAAGAACAAATCTGACCCTATCTCAGTGGTACCTTTCCCTACACTAGCTGAGTCCGGAGCAGAAGGCGCCAAACAGGGCGACGTCGGGTCTGCGGCCAGCCAGTCACTGTAATACCACAACAAAGATGGTTGCGGTATTACAGTGCATGGCACAGAATCCCTGCATGTTTATTGACGCCACAATTGCAGGGCGGAGACCCGAACGCTCGTCGAAAAATCCCGGAAATACTCGGTGCTCGCTGAGTACACCGAGCATAGTGATACTTGGGCGAGTACCGAGTAGTGGCAAGCACGGTCGCTCATCACTAATGCCCATCCACTCACTGCATAGGCAATAACAGCATAGGAGACCCACTATTTAGTAATGGCCCTTTAGGAAGATTAATGCTGCCTGATGCTCCTGTAAAAAATAGGCTCTGTGACTTTAAGAGTCCCCCCTTCATAAATGAAACAAGATGTGTCACACACCACATGGCCAGCTAGGGTTGTTAAATGTTACAATGACATTTCCCAGTGAATGCATTTGTTTTGGTTGAATGCAATACTAAAGTTTCCAAACGCCT
The DNA here is from genome assembly GCF_039654945.1 of Dendrobates tinctorius. NCBI lineage: Eukaryota > Metazoa > Chordata > Amphibia > Anura > Dendrobatidae > Dendrobates > Dendrobates tinctorius. The sequence goes on from NW_027361761.1 coordinate 29,233,556, forward strand.
CAAAAACTCTGTGTGTGTGAACATAGCCCAAGTGGTGGAGGAACATTTTTGTTTTGGGTTAATTATTTTGGCTTAGATCAAAATTAACCTGGAAAGGATATTCCTGAACAAATTTCCCAGCAAAATGCATTTTGGTTTAGTTTTTGTAGGTTTTTTGGTGTGCCAAGCATAAGGGGCATTTATTAGGTTTCTTCCTGGTAGCTGAGGTGGATTGCTTAGGTACTTCCTTGGCCTGCAAAATATATATATATGAAAGAGGGCCCTGTCTCTCTGTGTATGGAGACATGTAACGGACCCTACTAACCCCTTTACTCACATGGTCCGGAGCTGGCTCTAGGAACTGGACGTCTACCACTTTCCATCTTTACTGAGTCAGTGTGCTGTCTGTCAGTGTGTCTTAAGTAGTCGCCTCACCCGGCTTCAAGACATCTGATTCATCCTCCTTCCGAGCCCAGCTGCTGGTAATGATGTGGCTGCAATACTGCGCATGCTCCTGGTGCGTCGGTCGGCACTGGTCTGAATCCCCACCTTTCCTGATGCCCCTCCATGCATGGGGTGCTAGAATCCATGCTACGCCAGGCTCGTGGGATCCCTTTTTGCCTGGGAATATGTCGCACTGGGTGCCACCATGTTTTCCTGGCCCCGCCCCAGAAGTCATCACCGGCGCACTCCTCGATGACGCGGCGCGCCGGACCAGGGCACGAGGTGCCGGTATCTTGTAGCCTGGAGCAGCAGCTGCCGTAGCACAGAGCCCTCTGAGGGGGATGTGGCCTGATGGGGAGCAGCTAGCTTGACCCCAGCGCTGAGGGACCTCCAGCGATATCAGCGCTGCTGCGGAGTGGATCCATCCTGCCTTCTTCGCCAGGAACCGTCTGAAGAGGGCACCGCTTCTCCCAGGAGCTCATGCCACCGGGCCCCGACGTTTCCATGCCGGCCTAACAGGTACTCACGCACCTGTGCTCCTCTGCATCTGTCCCTGATAGGGACAGGAAAAACACTGAAGGATGTTAGTGGGGAGGGGCTATTTAACCTCTCCTGTGTTCATATCCCTATCAAGGATAAGAATGACATCCTCCTGGTGGTGCTATCAGGAGGGACATCCTGGAAAAGGGTGTGAAACTCTGACATTGTTTAGAACTGTGACTTAAGAGTGAGAAATACTTCCAGGGACAGTTGCCACAATGTTCCTGTGGTATTTTAGCAGTGTTTCCATCATTTTCTGGTGTTTTTAGACCTTGAAAAGACCCCGGGAGGCATCGCAGTAAAAATGCTAGGGTCTCCCATAGAATTACATTGGCCTTGTTATTCTGTCTGAGTACCAGAGTAATCCAATTTGCTCGAACCGAGCAATGAGCACCCGAGCATTTTAGTGCTCGCTCATCACTACTGACAGCATCTGCCTGCCTTTTACGATGTCACATCTACGCATTTTTTATTTTTTTGAGATCCCATGATGACCCGTCTCCCTCAGATACATGAACTGGCGCAATTTCAATTCAAACTGGTGATTCCTTGATTTTCCCCAACAGATGACTCTCAGAAAGGAGATCCCCATACTCATGAGATGGTGGCAACAATAATATCAGGTGCATCACCTTCATTGCCACTGATAAAAATAGAACTCAAATAACTTCACATTTTTTCACCACTTTGACCAGACTTAGCTTTTCTCTTTCTAATTTTTTAGTATAATACATTGTAAAGTGGTGTCATTCAGTATTACAACTAGTCTCAAAAAAAAAAAAGAAGACTTCGTATGGACAGCTTTGGCAAATAAATAAAACCAAAAAGTCATGACTCTTTGAAGAAAAAAATAAAAATTTTTTGACTTAACAATGTTAAAGAAAAAGCCACACACATCATCCTCCATATTCGTAAAAATCCAAAGAAATATAATTTATGGGTGTCAATACTCACATAAGGATTTTCTCAGAAAGGCTTAATTTGTTCCATTAGCATCACATTAGCCCCTGTTTAGGCTTACCTAAAGACCTCAGGGGTTGATGCAGGAAGGCAGTTGGGGGACAGAGGACTTGGGAGCAGCAGGATGGATGCAGCTGAGTCCAGCAGGGACTGAAGGAAAGTAAAGCATGGTGTGCACAGAAGGTGTGGCAAACCAAATCACAGCCTTGAGTCTCAATCTTAAAACACAGGTGTGTGTCCTAATGGGCCTTATCCTCTTGTTGACCAGGGGTATATTTGGTTTTGCATTTTCATTTTTTCTCCCCTTTTTCCCAGAGCCATAACTTTTTTTTAATCAATATGGCCATGTGAGGGCTTGTTTTTTGCAGGATGAGTTGTGCTTTTGAATGATACCATTGGTGTTACCATGTCGTGTACTAGAAAACGGGAAATAAAATTCCAAGTGCAGTGAAATTGCAAAAAAAGTGCAATCCCAAACTTGTTTTTTTTGTTTGGCTTTTTTTTACTAGGTTCACTAAATGCTAAAACTGACCTGCCATTATGATTCTCCAGGTCATTATGAGTTCATAGACACCAAACATGTCTAGGATTTTTTTATCTTTGTAGTAGAAAAAAAAATTCCAAAGTTTGTAGAAAAAAAATTTGCCATTTTTCAAGACCTGTAGCGTCTCCATTTTTCGGGATCTGGGGCTGGTTTTGAACTTATTTTTTGCATGCCGATCAAATGTTTTTATTGATACCATATTGGTGCAGATATGTTCTTTTGATCACCCATTATCGTATTTTATTGAAATGTTTCAGTGACCAAAAAAGTAATTCTGACGTTTCGATTTTTTTTTTCTTGCTATGCTGTTTAGCGATCTGGTTAATTCTTATATATATTGACAGATTGGGCGATTCTGACTGCAATGATGCCAAATATGTATACGCTTGATTTTTTTTAGTATTTTATTTTGAATGGGGCGAAAGGGGGGTGATTTGAATTTTCATATTTTTAATATTTTTATAACTTTTTTTTACTTTTTACTTCAGTAGGTTCCATGAACGACTAGAAGCTGCACTTGTCTGATCGCATCTGTTACATACAGCAGGGCTGCAGCCCTGCTCTATGTAGCAAATATGCTCACTTGCTATGAGCACCGACCACAAGACGGCGCTCATAGCGATCCAGCAATACAGGGTCTTCTGCTGACCCAGGGTTGTAATGCCAACTCATCAGTGACCCGTGGTCATGTGACACGGGGGTCGATGGGAGGAGGTAAAGACGCTCTTGCTGTGCAACCATGTTAAATACTGCTGTCAGAGTTTGACAGCAGCATTTACCATGTTAACAGCCGAGTGTGAATCGCGATTCCACCCGTGACTGTTCTGGGCACATGTCAGCTGATCAGATCAGTTGTCATGTGCCGGAAAAGGTGCAGGCTTATCGCCGGAGCCTGCACCAAACAGGGGAAGGGTAGATTGACAGACTGTGTCCGTCATTGGACGTTAAGAGGTTAAAGGGAAAGCGTCATGCTTTTTATTACTATCATAAAAATAATTATTGATTATATAATAAATTTTTTAATAGAAAATGAAATGTCCTGATTTAACTTTATTTATTACTTTTTCCTGCAGCCACTGGGGTGGCCATTTGTATTCGCTGATGTGAAATGTCTGGGCACGATACTTACACACCTTAAATATGGCAACTCCTGGGCAAAGGAGGCCATGGTTTATGTCAAATAAAAGCTTTGACTCTGCACTTAAAAAGTAACTAGCTTTTTACATGCATTTTTTTAGACTGCACATAGAAGACAAAAGAGAAAAAAAGACCCAAAACCGCAAAGCTCATCAGCGTCTTTACACCACAGCAGACGCAGTTTTCATGAAATCACATCCACTTTGCTTGGACAGTTAAACACAGCAGAATTTCTAGGAGGCCACAGTCCATGTCTAAGGGGCCCGTTACACATAGTGATATCGCTAGCAATATCGCTGTAACGTCACCGATTTTGTGACATTATAGCGATATTGCTAGCCATATCGCTACATGTGATACTTACCTCTGACCGGCTCCCCTGCTGCACATCGCTGGACGCGCGAGAACATCCTGGACCATTTCTCGTCGGGCGCTTCCTGTGGCGCCGACGAGCGACGCGTGGACGCAGGCGGGAGGAAGTCAGGATCACCGCGTCTGACAGGTAAGTAGTGACCCCGACCCCTGCTATGTCGCTGGTGAGAGCTGCCTGTGTGGCAGCTCACTAGCAACCACTTAGCGATGCACCAGCGATCCAAATCGTTGCCGGGATCGCTGGTGCATCGCTAAGTGTAACGGTACCCTTACAGTATCTCCTACACTGTAGCTGCCTCCAGATGTGAACTGGTCTCATCCCCTGGGCTGTACAGGTCATAGCCATTGGCGGATCAAGGAATCATTTTATTGTAGCTTGCAGCTGTGCTGTGAGGTACAAATTATCCCCTGTCTCTGCTCACAGTGCTCAGCAAAAGCAATAACAGGGAGGTGCAGGGGTGCAGCAAAGGTCAACAGCCTCACATTTTACAGCTCATCCCTGGATTTTGAGCTGATCTCAGTGCTGGAGAAACTACCACCACAGCACTGCTCTGAGTGGTGAGACCAGGTCTGCAGAGTTGACTTCTTCCAGTGGTGAGATTAGCACGATATCCTTGGGTTAGTAGCACAATACCAGGCTGCTGATCACCACTCCCCGACACTGTCAATACAGTGTTCAGAGCATATCAGAGTAAATTACCCAAAATAATCAAACAAGAAATAAATTTTGAATATTTATGAAATTCTGTAAGCTCACAACCCATGTGAAGGGTCCTCCTTGTCTTGTAAGACCCTAACTGACTGAAAAAAGGGATAACTACCTAAATACCTAGGATGAGCTGAAGAGACCCACTCAACTCTGCATCATGAGTCAGATGCTCCAGCTGTCTTTCTGGACTTGAATGGCAGTTTTGCAGTGTGCTGAAGAGGCCCATTTGAGTGCACTAGATGAGCAAGATGTTCTCATTCTTTTTGTATCATTGAGAAGATCTTTTCAAATCATTCCAAGGAAAGAGCATTGTCCAGGAAAGGCAACCTGATGGTCTTTTTCAGATTATCCCAGAAACAGTAGAGTCTGAAAAAGGATTGTTGTCTACAACTGAGATAATGAGAAGAGCCCACTCGGGTCTGCTAGGTTAGTAAGATATTCTGGCTGTGTTTGTGGGTCTTAGAGGTCCTATTTGATTGTTTTGGCTTCCCTTGCTGACCTACGTGTCATGTTTAGATCATGTCAGGTGCAAAGCAGAGTCCAGAGAAGAAGAGTGACTGCAACTGGGATGAGCTAAAGAGGCCCATTTGAGCTCATAAATAGCAAGAGAAAGTGGTGCTGTTCATTCTATGTGAGAAGCAAGGTCTTGATAGCTTTGACAAAATCAAAGAGATGTTAATCTGTATATGTTGAAGGATGCTAGAGATGAGCACAATGTGGCACCATGGTTCCAGCTTCAGAGCGGTCAGACTCAGAGGGGGAACTAGCAGAAACCACAGCTGCTAGAATGGAGTGAACTCTTGTGTGCCCCTCCTTCTGCAGCAAATGGGAGACTGTGTCCCTCAAATGGGGCTAAGTACAGCTATTATTTTTGTGGCGAGATAGTTGGGATGGCTAGTGAAAATTTGCAACTGGTGACTGTGGGCAACACTGTGACTATTGGACGCAAGACATGTGCGCAAAACGTTTCCCCATCTACTCTGAGTTTGTGTTACTGAAAGAACTCATCCCTGGGAAGACCCTGAATGCCACCATGTTGGGGGGTATTCACTGTCCCTTATCGATGGCTTGGGTCTTCCTGGATTGGGGTGCGGGGAGGTAGGATAAGGTGTCCAAGAATCTCCTCACAAATGTATTATTGGCAACTGTTCTGGGATGGTCAGTTGCCCAATACCTTCCTGACAACCCTCCCAGATCTGATATGTCATGCAATTCAAAAGTTAATAGTGTGAATGTCATGAGGAAATGGAGGTGGATCCAGCTCGACACACCGGGCAATTAATTAAAATTCAACAATCTTTATTAGCAAATCCTTTCAAAATTGTAGAAAAGACCAAAAAATTGACATCTCAGATGGCAAAGCATATATTGGCAATATTTCTTACAAACACCACCCCACTACAAGTTTTGAAAGGATTTTCCAATAAAGATGGTTGAATTTAAATTAATTGCCAGGTGTGTCGAGCTGGATCCACCTCCATTTCCTCATTGTCCCTGGCGCTGTGCAGCAGCAAGGGTATCACGCTCTGTGCCAGACCAGGATTACAGCTCAGGGGTGAGCTGAAATTTTCTCTTTGTTTACATTAGTGTGAATGTCATGCCTAATGAAAATCTGTGTTTTGGTAAAGGAGAACTAAGCCACATTATGCTGCAGGGTGATGGTGATGGGAGCAGGTACGGAGATCAAAAAGCAGGTGATCCAAAGCAGCTGACCAGTGTCGCGACAGACTCTGACATGGCCAGGGGTTGCTTCCTCATAGTTATCATAGCTCCTAGCAAGGAGGGCAGAGAAGGTCTTACCCCCAGCTTGTGTGGGATGGAGAAAGGTACATCCCACAACAATATCTTTTCCTCCATCTGTCAGGATGATGTGAAAGAGATACCCATAGCCTGTCAGAGGGGTGGGAAAATTGTGTCTCCAGTCGGTCAGGGTGGTTTGCAGGAATGTCCCACAAACTGTCAGAGTGGCAGGGAGGTAATATTTACAGCCGGTCCGGATAGTAGTTTAGTTGGGTCTGATAGGTCTATGTTGTTGTCCCTTGGAGAGACAGGCTACCTAGGTGCTGTTACTCACCGCCTTGGAGGGTAGAATGCAGGTAACGTTCTGCTTTCCAGACGTTCATCAGCAAGCGGAATAACAGAGCCAGGGACTGGCCCTCGACAGGTCTTGGAGGGTTCTTGAGAGGTTGGAACCATAGCATCACTTCTGGCTACCTCTAGCTAGGAGTTGCAGAAGGAGCTAGAAGCCCTGATGTCAGCTACAGCGCAGTGGGAAAGGTTGCAACAGCGATCGCGCTGTCAGTGAGTTGAACAAAGTTCATTAGCTTTGAGTTCATTAGCTTTCTCACACTCACTGTGACATCAGTCAGGTCATAGGAGTACACCATGAGACACTGAGCAGCGGTAGCACACGCTGCTCAGTGTCTCTGCTAGATGGCAGGCTGTATAGTCGCATCATGCAACAATGCAGCCTATCTTCTAGATGTAGCAGAGTTAGACCAATCATGGGAAAAATGGATTATAATCTCTGTAGACAGGTGAGGAATGACTTTGTTTATTATTTTAATTCTGTTACAGGAGACATTTTCTTCTGTGGACTGGGCGATAAGTATGGTTTAATTTATATTCATTAAAGGAGTCTGTCTCATTATTTCAATTAAAGGACTTTATTCTGGGTGTGTGTTTTTTTTTTTTATACAATGTGACAATGGTGGCACCCTATACCCATTCTTTATCCTCTTATGATGAATAATTAGGTGAAATAAGTCATCATAACATTCACACTAATTAGATGTCTATTTTTTATTTTCTTCAGACACTATCAGCTCTGTGGATCGCTGTGGCAATGCGCAGGCCGGCGCGCTCTCGACATGTTAATTGCGGTCTTACACATAGACATCACTCACTCCCCACCACGTGACTGAGGGTGGAGGGTGGTGGATGAGTCACCATGACCGCAGCTACATGTCTTTATTATTGCGAGCGTCGCGAGGCTGACGCATGCACCGTTTTGCCATCCTAAGCTGCATTAATTAAAGAACCCTGTTGATTGGATGTGGCTCATATATAAAGCACACACACCCTCTGCCTAGACATGCCCCCCGAGGAAGCAGGGCGAAATGTGCACGTCGGGGCAGAAGGACAGGACTTCCACCTTACACACACACAATACGCTACTAGGATCCAGGTAATGGCCCCTGTGGCTCTTATCACGAATTACATTCACTAGATTTTTCCTTTGTGTCTGGTTGAGACAGCAGTCCTTATAAATATAAAGCCCTTACAACTGTGGGTTAATACTATAGCTAATCATCTGTGGCTGTCAGGACATAGTGGGTGCTTTCAGTCAGAATAGTAGTTGTGCCTGTGCCTCTTTTGAAAACTGGTTTGGCATTTGTAGCCATCATTATTTACTGGGTTAATCAGCACACATCTACTTGTTCAATTAATTATACCTCCTGTGTTATTTTTCATGAATTGTAGCCATATGGTCCTGAGCCATGCAGCAATTTTTAGGACAATGGGAGTTGTGTGTTCTTCTTTTTCTTGTACCTCTGTTGTAAACATAAAAAAACTTTTTTACATTTTTTATATGTGAATTAATAAAAGTGGATTTTACCATTGAATGCTCTGCTGTTGATCTTGGCTATATTTTAGCATCGGGATCTGGTTTTTCAATATGACAATGGGGTTAGTATTGGGGGAGTCTTATATATGCCTCTTCATTACCAACGTCTGGGCTTCATTTCATCTAACAATACAAAGGTGACATCAACCACCCCAACTATCTCCCCAATTGCCACCACATCAGGGGAAATAGAAGAGGGAGGTTAAGTGCCAGATTTGACATATCCTATTGAAGCGCCATTTCTGGGGCGGCTGAGAACTGATATTTTTAGTCTGGTTGGGGCCAATATCCATGGCCCCTTCATAGGCTATTAATATTGATACACAACTTTCTGCATAGCCTTTGTTGGTTATTAAATATAGGGGGACACTACATCATTTTTGGGGCGGTTCACCCATTTAAATAGCCAGGAAAGGCTAGGTATAAAGCTGTGATCTGATATTGATATTAAATGCCTGGGAAGCTTTATGAATACTATCTCTTTCCCAGAATATTAACATCACCTCCCAACCATTGGCTTTCCCTCTGCTGATTATGAAAATTATAGGGGACCCCATCCGTTTTTTCAAATTTTTTTGAATTGTCAACAAGAACAGTAAGGTCACCTGAGTTCAGCTGCTTCTCTTGCTCTGCAATTGCCAGCATTGCACTGATGAACGGCCGTTCATTGCACTCGGCAGTCTGGCATTCAACAGTCTTGTACTGGAGCTATCTTAAGACCTGGTGGCTTGAACTCAGGTAATCTTTTCCACACAGCTGGGAGGCCCGAAAACCTCATATGAAACTTTGAGTGCCATTTTCAGGTTCCTGATGTCTCCAGCTGCTGGAAAATCTGAATGCTCTAAACTAAGACTACCTGGGGTGTGTATTTTACTTTACTAGTAAATAAATAAAAATTCCCCATAAATGTCATAAACAGCTGAAGGAACACCGACATCTGGGGTCTGATATTAATATTCTGGGAAAAGGTAATAATCATAAAGGTTTCCAGACTATTACCATCAGTTCATGGCTGTATACTTAGCCTTTCCTGCTGTTCAAAATAGGAGACGCATCCCAAAATGATGTTGGATTTTCCTGTATATTTGATAACCAGCCAGGCAAAACTGGTAGCTGCAGGCTGCAACCCTCAGCTGTCAGCTTCAGCAAGGTTGGTTATCAAGAATAAAGGGGTCCCCGCTCCCCACACCACATTTTTTAATGATTTAAATAATTTAAAAAATGGCTTGGGATCCCATAATTTGGACAACCAGCCAAGCTAAAGCAAACAGCTGGTAGCTACTAATCTCAGGCTGGTAAAAGGCCATAGATATTGGCTCCCCCAAGCCTAAAAATATCAGCCAGCAGCCACCCAAGAAAAGGTGCATCTATTAGATGGACCAATTCTGGCATTTGCCCTGCTCTTCACACTTGCCCTTTTGCTTTGGCAATTGGGGTTCATATTTGTGGGGTTGATGTCAACTTTGCATTGTATATATATTGTATGTAATTTATATATATTGTATTATTTTTGAAGGCATACTGTATTTACAGTTGCTCGGCACCACGATGGGGACTCGGATCGAGCCAAGTTTCACAAACTTATTCATGAGGCGATTCGAGTCCTCATCGTCACTCTCTAAGCCTGTTTTCAATGACAAAACAAGGCTTTATAAGTGCTTCATTGATGATCTGATTATTATATGGAAGGGGACAGAGGAGGAATCGGCACAGTTAAAGGAGCTCAATAATAACACCTGGGGGATTACCTTTACATCACAAATTAATAAAGAAAAAAATGGTGTTTCTTGATCTAGAGGTCAGCCATAGTGGGAAAAAAATTAATACAAAAACCCACTTTAAAAAGGTGGATTCAAATGGCTTTTTAGATTTCAACAGTGCACATTACAAGAAGTGGAAGGTTAATATACCCCACACCCAATTTTTTCATATAAGAAAGAATTGTACGAGAGAATCTGATTATGTAGCTCAGTCTAAAATTTTAAAAAGAAAATTTAAGGAAAAAAGCAAAAAATTTGATAATGCATATAGGGATAACAAAGTAAAAACACAGGAGGAATGTTTAAAAGGAAAAAATAGGAAGGGGGATAATTTGACCATTGGTAAAGAAAAAAGTGATCGCTGGAAATTGAATTTTGTGACAACATTCAATAGGAGAAATAAAGTCATAAGAACTGTGCTTTCAAAACATTGGTATATCCTGAAGCGGGACCCTGTTTTTGGAAATTATCTCCCTGATAAACCAGGGATTTTTACATATAGAAGGGGGAAATTTTTAAAAATTTGGTGACCCCCAGTAAATTATAAAAACAGTTAGATTCAAAAGGAAAAAACATTAAAAAAAAGTACTGATAAAATTTTTTGTGGTGTTTCTCAAGGAACTGGAGTTTTTAAATGCACCTCTAAAAAATGCTGTACCTGTGGGATCCTAGATCACGGGGCTAAAACTATCAAATGTAATAGTACTGGTGAGGTGTTTGAGATTTCATAAAGACTCAGCTGTAACAGTGATTTTGTTGTATATGTAATCACATGCAGTTGCGGTTTGCAATATGTGGGACGCACTGTGCAGACACTGCGGTCCCACATTAATGATCACAGAAATAGAGCAAAAAACGGCTTTTTAAAACATAGTCTCTCAAGGCATATACTAATTAAACATAACAAAATCTTTTACATAAAAGTAACTCTGGTGGAACAGATACCCACAGTAATAAAAGCGCCTACACCATCCCCATCCTCAGTAATATCCAACATCTCTTTTTTAGAGATAGGTCCCACACATCCAAGTGTTTCAGAAATGATTTTACCACCACTAATCAACTCTTCACAAACAGCCCAAATTTTAAGTCCAATACAAAAGAATCATATTACAAATTACTTTGCACCGGCTGTAACATCAAGGTCCAAAAAAAGAAAAGTAGAGCAAGAGGAAAAAGAGGAAAGAGATCTAATAGAAATCTGAGAATATATTAAAAAAAAAACCAAGGAACCCAGAAACTAATAAACAACCAAATCTGCCTCTGGTCAAAATATTTAATTTATCATCCCACATTTTATCCTCTTCAGAAATAGAAATTTTAAGTAGGGGACTTAATTTCTGCCCTGCTCAAGATATGAATGCATTTGATCTTTTTCTCGATTTAAATGCATACACTCGCAAACTTACTCTTAAAAGGCATTTCTTGTTGACTGAAAAAAATGGGGACATTGGGGATCTAAAAACAATACTGATCCCAACAGAGACAAACAAAGAAAGTGACTATATCCACAAGGAGGTACACCCACAATCTCTACTTAATCCTCATCAACACAGAGGACCAAATATAGACACTTTTTTTCATTAGTATCTGAAGAATTTAGAAAGTGGGAAAATAATAATAAAAATAAAATTGAAAAGCATGTAATTGGGAAAAATAAGGTAAAAAAGGAGAAAAAGGAGAACAATATATCTAAAAGAGAAAAAGTGGCATTGGAGGATTTGAGAAAAAATACAGATATTGTAATAAGACAAGCTGATAAAGGGAGAGAGAAGTTGTGCAAAACAGATCTGGCTATATTGAGGAAGCTTTGAACATATTGTCTGATATGAAATATTATAAAATTTTAAAAGAAGATACTACACAATGCTTTGTCCGGGATTATCACCATATGATCAAGGAAGCCTATGAGAGGAATATCTAATATATAAAGCTCAAGTGTGTGTATGTATGTCCGGGATGGGCATCCGCACCGTCGTAGCTACAGCCACAAAATTTGGCACAGTCACACGTCTGGACCCCGAGAGCGTCCTGGGCTATGTTGTGAGGTGAAATTTTAAGCCCACGCGTTCCAATTCACCAAAAAACTTTGCCCCTGTCTACATAATGGGGAAAAAGTGTGTGCGCATCAAGACCCGCCCCTCATTATGATGCCATAATGGTTGCCATGGCGACGCTGATGTCATCATAGGTTGCAAGCCCCACCGCTCATTATGATGTGCCAAACTTTTGGCTCATCTTTCATCGTTTTTAAGAAATCTCAAGATGGAAGAGGCCAGGAGCCATTTGGTGAGCTGCATTTCTTGCTACATGTTCACAGATTTACCAGTGGAAAAGCCAAACTTCACATGCCACAAATGCAAGCTTGTGTCCCTGTTGGAGGAAAAGTTGCAAAATCTCGAAGAGAGGTTAGCTACATTGAAGATCATTAAGGAAGGTGAAGAGTTCTTGGACAGAGCAGAATTATCTCTTCATGTTACAGAAAGAGAAGAAATTCGAAGTGCACCTGAAGAAACAGAGGAATGGAGACATGTGACCCAGAGAAGCAGGAGGATCAGGAGGCAGTCAGCACCCATACTGCTCAGAAACCAGTACCAGGCTCTCACGCAGGAAAACGATGAAGAAATACATCAGGATAAGACTCTGCCAACAAACAGCAACCTTGTACGCCTTCAGAGTCCTCCTGGATGGAGAAAGAAAAATGTTGTGAAGAAGAAACGGAGAGTGGTGGTCATGGGGGATTCCCTGTTGAGAGGAACAGAGGCCGCTATCTGCAGACCGGATATAACTACAAGAGAAATGTGCTGTCTTCCAGGTGCAAAAATTAAAGATGTGTCTGACAGGATATCAGGACTCTTCAGACCTACAGATGACTACCCATTCCTGCTACTACATGTGGGGACAAATGACACCGCAAGAAACGACCTGGAAACCATCTGCAGAGACTTTGAAGACTTAGGCAAGAAAGTGAAAGAACTGGGAGCGCAGGTGGTCTTCTCTTCCATCCTCCCAGTGGATGGCCATGGAACAAGGAGGTGGAATAAGATTCTGCAGGTGAACAACTGGCTACGTCGATGGTGCCGTCAGCAACGATTTGGATTTCTGGATCACGGAGTGAACTACTTATACGATGGACTACTTGCTAGAGATGGGGTGCACCTTACGAAGACTGGAAAGCATGTATTTGGAAGTCGCCTTGCTACACTTGTAAGGAGAGCTTTAAACTAGAACAACATGGGAAGGGAAGCAAAAGACCAGAAAAAGCCATACACCTGACAAATGCTATTGAGAACTCTGCTATTAGAAGTGGAAAGGAAGAACAAAGACGAAAGAATCTAATTAATAAAAATATTGGAGAAAGAGAAACCAATCACAAACTAAAATGTTTCTATACTAATGCACAAAGCATGGGCAACAAACAAGGAGAATTGGAACTACTAACACAGGAAAAGAAATATGATGTCATTGGAATCACTGAAACTTGGTGGGACAATACACATGATTGGAATACAAGACTAGAAGGATACAACTTATTTGCAAGAAATAGACTTGATAAACCAGGAGGGGGTGTCGCATTGTATGTTCGAAACGCGTATATCTGCACAGAGATTGAAGCTTCAGAGACTGGGAGTTCTGTGGAAACTGTTTGGGTAAGAATACAAGGACAGAACAATGGAAAGGACACCATTGTAGGCATTTACTACAGGCCGCCTGTGCAAGCCGAAGATATAGATGAACTCTTTATGCATCAGATGGCCAAGTTCTCCAAAAAATATGACATGGTTGTCATGGGAGATTTCAACTATCCAGACATTTGTTGGGAATCTCTCTCAGGCAAAACTAACAGGTCAAGGAAATTCTTATCCTCTCTTGCTGACAACTTTATCTTCCAAAAGGTAAGGGAGAAAACAAGGGGAACTGCTACCTTGGATCTAATCCTTATAAACAGGGAGGAAATGGTTGAGGAGGTAAAAGTGGCTGGGACCCTAGGAGGTAGCGACCATGCTATTTTAGAATTTTGGATAACTAGAGGTGGAAGACCTGTGAAGACTCAGACGTCAAGGTTAGATTTCAGAAAGGCAGATTTTAAGGGATTCAGAAAGAGAATTGGAGGGATCCAATGGCTGGATATCCTTAAAGACAAAAATGTCCAGGAAGGATGGGAAATCTTGAAAAATGAAATTCTCAATGCACAGTTGTTAACAATTCCGAAAAGAGGGAAGAATAGGAAGCATTTAAGGAAACCAGGATGGATGAACACAGAACTTAAGCACATGCTAAAAAGGAAGAAAAAAAGTTTATAAAATGGAAAGAGGGAGGCATATCTAAAGAAGAATATAATGCTGTCTGCAGAACCTGCAGGGCACAAATCAGATTATCTAAAGCTGAAAATGAACTGAGGCTTGCAAGAGATGTCAAAAGCAATAATAAAGGATTTTGGGGATATGTCAAAAGTAAAAGAAAAGTCAAAGATGCTATAGTATTTTTACAGGATGAAAATGATGAAATGGTAAGACAGGATGTTGAGAAGGCTGAACTTTTAAATTCCTATTTTGCATCTGTTTTCTCTCAGAAAGGAAATGCAACATCAACTGTTATTCACTGTCCTATTAAGGGAATAGAAGAATCCAGGATATCTATAAACAGAAAGATAGTGAGGAAACACTTAGCTAACCTAAATGAATTCAAGTCACCAGGTCCAGATGAATTACACCCCAGAGTACTGAAGGAGATAGCAGAAGAAATTTTTGAACCCCTCTCCATAATCTTTGAAAATTCTTGGAGAACAGGAGAAGTGCCAGAAGACTGGAGAAGAGCAAATGTTGTTCCTATCTTCAAAAAGGGGAAGAAGGTGGACCCAGGCAACTATAGGCCGGTGAGTCTGACTTCTATACCAGGAAAGATCTTTGAACAAATTATTAAACAACATGTATGTCAATACCTGGATAAGAATGAAGTGATTAAACAGAGTCAGCATGGGTTTGTAACTGATAAGTCATGTCAGACTAACTTAATTTCCTTCTATGACGGTATCACTGATTGGGTGGATCAAGGAAATGCTGTAGATATAGTATATCTTGACTTCAGCAAAGCATTTGACAAAGTCTCTCATACAATCCTTATTGAAATAATGACTAAGTATGGAATGGACAAGGCAACTGTTAGGTGGATTCATAACTGGCTTAGTGATCGGACCCAAAGAGTGGTCGTAAATGACTGCACATCCACTTGGAAGAATGTCTCAAGTGGGGTACCACAGGGCTCTGTCCTGGGCCCTGTATTGTTCAACATCTTTATCAACGATTTAGATGAAGGAATTGAGGGTAAACTGATTAAATTTGCTGATGACACAAAGCTAGGAGGGATAGCTAATACTAGAGAGGAGAGAGAGATGATTCAAAAAGATTTAAATAAACTGGAGAAGTGGGCAGCAACTAACAGAATGGTTTTTAACAGGGAGAAATGCAAAGTACTACATCTGGGCAATAAAAATGAAAAAAGCATATATAGAATGGGAGGAATAGGGCTAAGTGACAGCACATGTGAAAAAGACTTGGGTATACTAATAGATCACAGACTGAATATGAGTCAACAGTGTGATGCAGCAGCAAAAAAGGCAAATGCAATTCTAGGATGTATTAACAGAAGCATACAGTCTAGATCACGTGAAGTCATTATTTCCCTCTACTCCTCTTTGGTCAGACCTCATCTGGAATATTGTGTCCAGTTTTGGGCACCACATTTTAAAAAAGACATCAACAAACTGGAGCAAGTTCAGAAAAGAGCGACCAGAATGGTGACCGGTCTGCAAACCCTGTCTTATGAGGAAAGGTTGCAGGATTTGGGAATGTTTAGTTTGCAAAAGAGAAGACTGAGAGGAGACTTAATAGCTGTGTACAAATATCTAAAGGGCTGTCACATTGTAGAAGGATCAACTTTATTATTATTTGCACAAGGAAAGACTAGAAGCAATGGGATGAAACTGAATGGGAAGAGACACAGATTAGATATTAGAAAAAACTTTTTGACAGTTAGAGTGATCAATGAGTGGAACAGGCTGCCACGAGAAGTGGTGAGTTCTCCTTCAATGGAAGTCTTCAAACAGAGGCTGGACAGACATCTGACTGGGATGATTTAGCGAATCCTGCTTTGAGCAGGGGGTTGGACCAGATGGCCCAGGAGGTCCCTTCCAACTCTATGATTCTATGATTCTATGATTCTATGATTCTATGTCATAATGGTTGACTATGAGATGGAGGATGTGTGATGGGTATATGGGCACTGATCTAAGTGATGGAGGATATGTATGATGGGTATATGGGCATGGGACTATGAGATGGAGGATATGTATGACGGGTATATGGGCACGGGACTATGGGATGGAGAATGTGTGATGGGTATATGGGCACTGGACTATGGGATGGAGGATATGTATGATGGGTATATGGGCACGGGACTATGGGATGGCGGATATGTATGACGGGTATATGGGTACGGGACTATGGGATGGAGGATATGTATGATGAAAAAAGAGAAATTAATCCAGCTCACCGCACTGCCTTGCTGGTAGGATCCAGATCCTGCGCACGGATTTGACTAGGCAGTCAATCAATAATAGGAAAGAAAAAAGAAGTTCCAGCGCCAGGAATGGAAAATTAAAAATCCATTTTATTGTGCCATTGCATATTAAAATTCCAGCAGGTACAGCATATCTGTCGGATGACTACAGAACAACGCGTTTCGACGCCTCAGGTCTTAATCATGTTCTGACATTAAATGCAACCAACTTCCTTTTGTTGGATTCTCCCACGTGAAAAAATCAGAAGCACATGTGTGGACTGCTCCAAAGCAGCTCCTGCTATGGTAATTGTGGGAGTACCAAACAAAGTAGGAAAAAAAAAAACAGTCAGTGTAGACAACACAACATAAACGACATACATATTTTAAAAGCGAGATATATATACTCCTGATGTAAGGTAACAAAGATGAATATAAAGAATAATTCCAATGACATATTCCAAAATACATATCACATATTCAAATCCTATACATAATATTCTATAATTATACCACAATGGGGAAAGAGAAAAAAAAAAAAAAACACCTATTCCCCTTTTTTCCTCCTTTC
Source organism: Dendrobates tinctorius (assembly GCF_039654945.1). Classification (NCBI taxonomy): domain Eukaryota; kingdom Metazoa; phylum Chordata; class Amphibia; order Anura; family Dendrobatidae; genus Dendrobates; species Dendrobates tinctorius. The sequence goes on from NW_027361761.1 coordinate 29,250,758, forward strand.
TCTTCTTTTCTTCCTCTTTCCCTCTTTTCTTATCTCTTTTCCTCTACCAAGAATGGATCCCAAATTAAGAGGGCCCCAATCAAAAATAAAAAGCAATCAATATATATAATATTACCAAACCTAAATGGAAGAATAGAATGAGCATATTCAATAATGCAAAATAAGATCTTGTCGGCTATTCATTCCATCCGGATATCTTGTGCCCAGGGTGAAGATCCAGAAGGATTCCCTATTCAAGAGTTTCCTTCTGTGGTCTCAACCCCGAATCGGTCTGTGCACCTGTTCTATTCCCATGAAATGAAAGCCGCTAACATCCCCTTTGTGAACTGTGGCAAAATGCTTTGATACCGCAGAAACCGCAACAGCATTGTGATTAGACACATCTGAGAGATGCCTCCTGATTCTAACCTTCAAGGGTCCCGTGGTGCAACCAGTGTATTGAATATTACAAATATTGCATGTTATTAAATATACAATATAAGAAGAATTACAATTTATTAAGTTTTTAATGGTAAATGTTTTTTTATTTACTATAGAAAAAAATGTTTTTCCTTTTTGTACAAAATAACAGGTTTTACATCTAGCTGCACCACATTTGTTAAAACCCTTTAGTGTGATCCAGGAGGATCCCTCCGTCTGGCCACTGTCACTTGTAGAAAGACTGGGGGAAAGAATAGTGCTAAGTGTAGGTGCCCGTTTAGCAACATACCTAATACTATTCTGAATCACCTGTTTTAAAATAGAGTCCTCATTAAGAATTGGTAAGTATTTTTTCAGAATACTAGTAACAGTATTAAACTGATTACTATAATTGGTTGAAAAGACAATATTGTTATTAGATTTATTTTTCATATAAGATGATTTATGTTTAAACAATAAGTCTTCCCTGTTGATTTCGCTTACAATTGATTTAGCTCTATTGAGAATCCAAGGACGATACACCCTCTTGGAAAGCCTATTACAAACCTGACTTTCTTCCCTATTATAATCACTGGATTGGGAACAGTTTCGTTTTGTTCGAATCAATTCTCCTACCGGAATATTATTCTTGGTCTGTGCCGCATGGCAGGAATCTGCCGTTAAAATGGAATTAGTGGCAGTAGGTTTGCGGTAAGGGGTAATTATGACAACATCCGAATCACTAATAGATAGGGTGACATCCAGAAAATTCATTGTAGTCAAATGATGATAAGAGGTAAATTTTAAGTTAAATTCATTAGTATTCAAATATGAAACAAACCCCTGTATACTATCCTCTGGACCACACCAAATCATCAGCAGATCATCCAGATATCTGCCATACCATAGCAGACATTTGGAAAATGGGTTCTCATCCGAATATAGGAAATCCTCCTCCCACCTCGCCATAACAATATTTGCAAGGGAGGGGGAGAAGCGAGCTCCCATACTAACTCCTCTGCACTGCAAATAAAAATTTTTATCAAAAGAAAAATAATTGTGCTTTAGGAGAAAATCAATAGATGAGACTATAAAATCTTTTAAACAGGTGTCATAGTCACTAAATCTGTCTAGATGTTGAGATAGACAGCGTAATGCAACATTATGAGGTATAGATGGATATAAAGAAATTACGTCGCATGAGAGCCAAGAGTAATAGGATTTCCAACAAAAATTGTCCAGAGCTTTAACAACCTCTTTGGTATCCCTGATATATAACCTGGTATATCAAGAATCAAAGGTTGAAGAAAATGATCTATCCAGCCTCCCAAATTCTCCCCCAATGAGCCAATGCCTGAAACTATTGGTCTCAGTGGGGGAGGAAATACATTTTTATGAACTTTTGGGAGACAATGGTAAATCGGAACCACAGGGTTTTTATTAAATAAAAAATCCTTAGTTTTCTCATTAACAGCACCCACACAGACCCCCTCCTCTAGACATTTCAACAATAAATTATTATAATGTCTAGTGGGGTCCTGATCTAACTCTATGTAGGTGTCTACATCTTGTAGGTCCTGAAGTATCAATTTTTTATATAGACCTGAGTTCAATAGTACAATGGCCCCCCCCTTGTCAGCTTCCCTGATTATAAGATCAGGGTTAAGTTTTAACTCTTTCAGGGCTAATCTTTCCCTGTGTGTTAAATTATCTTTAGGTGGGACCATTGTATCATTCAACTCTATGAGTTCAGTAACAACAAGTTCCTGGAACAAATCCAGTATTGGGGGTCGTGATTGTACCGGGTAATATTCCCGATTAGAAAGTACAGGTTGGGTAAACATAGTAGGTTTAATTGAGGCAGTATCACAATTAGCAGAAAGGAGTCTGAGATCCATTATGGCCTTCTGTTCACAAAAGGAAAAAAAAGTGTTATTACAATTAGGAGTGACTATATCAGCATTAGCATTGACATCAAGATCCTGCGGGGAGATCCCATTGTTATTATCAAAAAAATGACGTTTTAATGTAATGTTACATGCAAATTTATTCAAGTCCAAAATAGTCTGAAAAATGTTGAAATTTATATTGGGGGCAAATCCCAAACCCCTACTCAGCAAGGAAATCTGCTCTTCAGATAGCACGTAGCTGGACAAATTCCACACGGGAAGAGTTAATGTCTCTGATGTTGGTGATATACAGGAAAAGCATTGTTTCTGATGTTTCCTACCCGCTCTTCTGGTACGTTTTTTGACTTTTTTTGGAACACTTGTGCTGGATTCTTGTTTTTATATTGTTTAGATCTTGTAGTGATGCCTGATATATTTAATGAGGAGTTGGAAAGATCAGTTGCTCCATCTGAAATGGAGGGCAGAGATGTATCACCTGTAGAGTCAGAGTTGTCAAAGTTGACTCGATTAAAACTGGAGTGACGTCTCCTTCTAATAATCGATCTGGGTTTAGAATTCCAGGTGTAAATCTAATTTTTGGTATAGTCTGTGGAGTCTCTCATAAACTTCTTCTTTTTAATATCCATAATATTACTCTCCAATTTTGACAATTTAGTTTGTATTTTGTCATAGGAGATTTTATATGAGTCCAAGTTGTTATATTTCTTGAGAGAGTCATTTATATTAAGTATGTTAGACTTTGTCTGTACCAATTCCAATTCCTCCTGTTTAACAATTAGATGCATCAACTTAATGGAACAGTCACTTAATATATTATTCCAGTTTGTAATGAACTCAGTGTTGTATTTAGTAGTGGGAAATTTTCTTAAACGTAAACCTCTAGGTATCATACCTTTGTCAATGTATGTCTTTAAAGAGGTAAAGTCCCACCATATCTTGAGTTCTTTGACCATGTTCCGTTCAAGATCCAGCATGTGTTCTTGAAATAAGTCCTGTTCAGATGATGGCAATGCGTTTTCCGTTGCATTAAAAATTGATGCCAATTTGGAAAGTCTATTGGTATATTCATCTTGATCCATAAAAGAATCTACACCAGGTTCCGACCTTTAGATGTTAAAAATCTGCAATTCCAATATAACAAAATCCTCAGTCGGGAGCACAGGATTCAAAGCCAATATAAATAAAAAAAGAGAAATTAATCCAGCTCACCGCACTGCCTTGCTGGTAGGATCCAGATCCTGCGCACGGATTTGACTAGGCAGTCAATCAATAATAGGAAAGAAAAAAGAAGTTCCAGCGCCAGGAATGGAAAATTAAAAATCCATTTTATTGTGCCATTGCATATTAAAATTCCAGCAGGTACAGCATATCTGTCGGATGACTACAGAACAACGCGTTTTGACGCCTCAGGTCTTAATCATGTTCTGACATTAAATGCAACCAACTTCTTTTTGTTGGATTCTCCCACGTGAAAAAATCAGAAGCACATGTGTGGACTGCTCCAAAGCAGCTCCTGCTATGGTAATTGTGGGAGTACCAAACAAAGTAGGAAAAAAAAAAACAGTCAGTGTAGACAACACAACATAAACGACATACATATTTTAAAAGGGAGATATATATACTCCTGATGTAAGGTAACAAAGATGAATGTAAAGAATAATTCCAATGACATATTCCAAAATACATATCACATATTCAAATCCTATACATAATATTCTATAATTATACCACAATGGGGAAAGAGAAAAAAAAAAAAAACACCTATTCCCCTTATTTCCTCCTTTCTCTTCTTTTCTTCCTCTTTCCCTCTTTTCTTATCTCTTTTCCTCTACCAAGAATGGATCCCAAACTAAGAGGGCCCCAATCAAAAATAAAAAGCAATCAATATATATAATATTACCAAACCTAAATGGAAGAATGGAACGAACATATTCAATAATGCAAAATAAGATCTTGTCGGCTATTCATTCCATCCGGATATCTTGTGCCCAGGGTGAAGATCCAGAAGGATTCCCTATTCAAGAGTTTCCTTCTGTGGTCTCCACCCCGAATCGGTCTGTGCACCTGTTCTATTCTCCTTTCTGCTAATTGTGATACTGCCTCAATTAAACCTACTATGTTTACCCAACCTGTACTTTCTAATCGGGAATATTACCCGGTACAATCACGACCCCCAATACTGGATTTGTTCCAGGAACTTGTTGTTACTGAACTCATAGAGTTGAATGATACAATGGTCCCACCTAAAGATAATTTAACACACAGGGAAAGATTAGCCCTGAAAGAGTTAAAACTTAACCCTGATCTTATAATCAGGGAAGCTGACAAGGGGGGGGCCATTGTACTATTGAACTCAGGTCTATATAAAAAATTGATACTTCAGGACCTACAAGATGTAGACACCTACATAGAGTTAGATCAGGACCCCACTAGACATTATAATAATTTATTGTTGAAATGTCTGGAGGAGGGGGTCTGTGTGGGTGCTTTTAATGAGAAAACTAAGGATTTTTTATTTAATAAAAACCCTGTGGTTCCGATTTACCATTGTCTCCCAAAAGTTCATAAAAATGTATTTCCTCCCCCACTGAGACCAATAGTTTCAGGCATTGGCTCATTGGGGGAGAATTTGGGAGGCTGGATAGATCATTTTCTTCAACCTTTGATTCTTGATATACCAGGTTATATCAGGGATACCAAAGAGGTTGTTAAAGCTCTGGACAATTTTTGTTGGAAATCCTATTACTCTTGTCTCTCATGCGACGTAATTTCTTTATATCCATCTATACCTCATAATATTGCATTGCGCTGTCTATCTCAACATCTAGACAGATTTAGTGACTATGACACATGTTTAAAAGATTTTATAGTCTCATCTATTGATTTTCTCCTAAAGCACAATTATTTTTCTTTTGATAAAAATTTTTATTTGCAGTGCAGAGGAGTTAGTATGGGAGCTCGCTTCTCCCCCTCCCTTGCAAATATTGTTATGGCGAGGTGGGAGGAGGATTTCCTATATTCGGATGAGAACCCATTTTCCAAATGCCTGCTATGGTATGGCAGATATCTGGATGATCTGCTGATGATTTGGTGTGGTCCAGAGGATAGTAAACAGGGGTTTGTTTCATATTTGAATACTAATGAATTTAACTTAAAATTTACCTCTTATCATCATTTGACAACAATGAATTTTCTGGATGTCACCCTATCTATTAGTGATTCGGATGTTGTCATAATTACCCCTTACCGCAAACCTACTGCCACTAATTCCATTTTAACGGCAGATTCCTGCCATGCGGCACAGACCGAGAATAATATTCCGGTAGGAGAATTGATTCGAACAAAACGAAACTGTTCCCAATCCAGTGATTATAATAGGGAAGAATGTCAGGTTTGTAATAGGCTTTCCAAGAGGGGGTATCGTCCTTGGATTCTCAATAGAGCTAAATCAATTGTAAGCGAAATCAACAGGGAAGACTTATTGTTTAAACATAAATCATCTTATATGAAAAATAAATCTAATAACAATATTGTCTTTTCAACCAATTATAGTAATCAGTTTAATACTATTACTAGTATTGTGAAAAAATACTTACCAATTATAATTTGCTATAACTAACCACAGTTAGTTACTATGCCCCGGCAGGGCTGGGCTCTTCAGCTAGTTCTTAGTAAAACAGAGAAAAAGTTTTTAGCAAATCCTGTGCCAACCATGGCGTTATTTTAGCATTTACCAAAATTGCATAAGAACCCTGAAAAACCACCTGGCAGACCGATTATATCAGGAATTGGTCTTTGACTTGTCATCTTTCTCATTATATTGACTTGTTTTTACAAGATCTAGTAAAGTCTCTTCCTTCATATTTGAGAGATTCCACACAATTATGCGAGGAACTGAGGGGTATTGAATGGGAAGATAACTATTCCTTTATCTCGTTGAATGTAAATTCATTATATTCCAACATAGATCACGAAATGGGGGTAAATGCGGTGGGTTTTTATTTAGCAAAGACAGAGATGCTCCCTGAACAAAGAGATTTTCTGTTAAAGGGTCTTAAATTCATTCTTGAACACAATGTGTTCATTTTTGAAGGCATACTGTATTTACAGTTGCTCGGCACCGCGATGGGGACTCGGGTCGCAAACTTATTCATGTGGCGATTCGAGTCCTCATCGTCACTCTCTAAGCCTGTTTTCAATGACAAAATAAGGCTTTATAAGCGCTTCATTGATGATCTGATTGTTATATGGAAGGGGACAGAGGAGGAATCGGCACAGTTAATAAAGGAGCTCAATAATAACACCTGGGGGATTACCTTTACATCATACATTAATAAAGAAAAAATGGTGTTTCTTGATCTAGAGATCAGCCATAGTGGGAAAAAAAATATTACAAAAACCCACTTTAAAAAGGTGTATTCAAATGGCTTATTAGATTTCAACAGTGCACATTACAAGAAGTGGAAGGATAATATACCCCACAGCCAATTTTTTCGTATAAGAAAGAATTGTACGAGAGAATCTGATTATGTAGCTCAGTCTAAAATTTTAAAAGGAAAATTTAAGGAAAAAGATACCCAAAAAATGTGATAAAGAATTCATATAGGAATAAAGTAAAAACACAGGAGGAAGGTTTAAAAGGAAAAAATAGGAAGGGGGATAATTTGACCATTGGTAAAGAAAAAAGTGATGATCGCTGGAAACTGAATTTTGTGACAACATTCAATAGGGGTAGCAAAGTCATAAGAACTGTGCTTTCAAAATATTGGTATATCTTGAAGCGTGACCTTGTTTTGGAAAACATCTCCCTGATAAACCAGGGATTATATATAGAAGGGGGAAAACTTTGAAACATTTGGTGGCCCCCAGTAAATTAAAAAAACAGCTAGACTTCAAAATAAAAAAAACATTAAAAAAAAGGACTCATCAAATTTTTTGTGGTGTTTCTCAAGGAAACGGAGTTTTTAAATGCACCTCTAAAAAATGTTGTACCTGTGGGATCCTAGATCATGGGGCTAAAACTATCAAATGTAATAGTACTGGTGAGGTGTTTGTGATTCCACAAAGACACACCTGTAGCAGTGATTTTGTTGTGTATGTCATCACATGCATTTGCGGTTTGCAATATGTGGGCGCACTGTGCAGACACTGCGGTCCCGCATTAATGATCACAGAAATAGAGCAAAAAATGGCTTTTTAAAACAGTCTCCCAAGGCATCTGCTAATTAAACATAACAAAATTTTTATCATAAAAGTAACTCTGATGGAACAGATACCCTCTGGTGTTGCAAATAGGAATGCTCTTTTACACCAGAAAGAAACATTTTGGATATATCGTCTGGGAACATTATATTCAAATGGATGGAATGATATCATAGAGAGTTTGAACACTGCCTTTTTTTTCAGTTTTTTTTTCCTCTGGGTTTTTTTTCCTTTTCTTCTTCTTGCATCTTGCATCTATGTTGTCAAGGTTGGATCAATCAGTGGGTGTGTTCCTGAGCTTGGTCCACACCCTAAATCACATTTTTGAGACTGGGATAAAAGGTTGCTGCTATATATAAGTGTAACTGAATTTTATGCTATTAGGATTTGTTCTGTGTTTTATGATACCTGATGAAGGATATACACTGTATCCGAAACGCGTTGTATCTCCTCTTTTTTAACCTATCAAATAAAAAAAATATTTGAAATATTATCTTTGGATGTGAGTCCAGGGAAGCGCTGCCATTCATGGCTGGATGTGCCTTTCTTGATTTACTCATCCTGTGTGAGCCTGAATCTGGCTCTTTCACTTGGATCCACCGGAGGCAAGCTGCAAGCCCTGTCTATTGAGAAGTATCCCAGAAGGAAGGATTTTGAGGATACACAATCTAAAGCCTTATTAATCTTCTATCAGGTGAGTGCATAAAATTGTGCACCCTTTAAAGACTGTAATATTGTGTTTACGCACTTAGGGCGCCGCAATTTGTCTGTTCTTCTCTCCCAAACAGGGTTTTTATTTTTGCAAATTGTTTATTTCTGTTACTGTTGATGATTATGGCTTTCAGGGAATGAAAAACCAAAGTCATTATCTCAGTAAATTTGAATTATTGACAAAAAACACCTGGAAAGGCTTCCTATGTGTTTAAAAAGGGTCGCTTAGTCTGTTTCAGTAGGCTCCACGATCATGCAAGTTTGTTTTTTCCACAATTGCATTTTCCTTGTCACTTTATCTACCAGGGACAATTAATTTAATGTATGAAAATCCCCAACTTGGGATCAAACATTGATCCTCAGATATTTTACAGACCTTTCCTTAGCCACAACTTGTTTCTGTCACATGTATGTATTGGGATATTATTTCTCCTACAGCCCTTACTATAGCACCAATAGTCTCCTGAAGTAACATTATTTCAGCTTGTATTCCGTTCTTCATTTTCACTTCCATATTTATGACCCTGATATTGTTATCCTGCCTAATCAGTGTTGCTAAAGGTTCCAGCAATATTGCAAATAATAATGGGGAAAGGGGACACCTCTGGAGAGGACCTGATTGCACATTAGCGGGGTTAAAAAAAAATACCGTACTGTGGAAAAGTGTTAGGTTGTGTGCACACACTGCGGCTTTTGATAAGTTTCCACAGCATTTTTGGAGGCGCAGAATTGCACCAAATCTGCAGTGTAATGCAACACCAATGTGAATCTATGGGAAATGGAGATTTGTTGTGTACATGCTGTGGAAAAATATTGCAGCGTTTTATTTTTGTAGCACGTCAATTCTTTTTGTGGATCTGCAGCGTTTCTGCACCCATTGACTTCCATTGAGTCAAGCAAATCCACAGCAAAACAGCAGGTTTAAAAAGATCTGCGGTTTTGCTGCAGATGTGGGTGCGAGAAATGCTGCAGTTAGGAAGGAGGAAGAGTGTGTGGGAGGAGACAGTGTGTATGCAGAGAATGTGTGTGGGTGTCTGTGTGTATGGGTGCGTGTGTGCGGGTGTTAGGCGTCAGGTTTCTGCGTCTGCTCTGCAGGAATCCAGAGCCTCACATTCTGCGGTCTCCTACTGTCTTTCTACTGCAGAGGAGATTACTTTGCAGCAGACCGCTCCAGAGACTAAGTCCCTGTGTGCTCCTACTGGGCATGCTCACGAGAACATCTCCCATTGGAGATGGGGAGTCATGTGCCCAGGTCCTGGTCCAGATCTCATTGGTCCATCTCGGAGATCTGGAAGGTCCCACACGGCTATAAAAAGCACGCATGGCCGTTCCGCCATGCGCTAGTATAGACTATACTTGCTATGTGTGCATGGTGACGGATGTAAAACCCCTTCCCTCTGATATTACGCATGTGGATAGGGAATTAGTTTAGCAGTCAGCGCCAGTCTGTGGCAAACCTTAGGCCACTGTGCACACCGCACCTCTACGCTAGCGTCTGACATTACGCATGCTTTCTAGCTTTGTCGTCAAGTGGCAGTGTCCTACGCCGTGCTGCAGTTGCAGCCCTTCTTTGCGCTTGCAGTAGCGACACCGCACACACGGTAGGTCTAGACGGACGCAGCTCCTCTGTCTTAAGTCCTGCTCCTGTGACCGGATACCATGTGGGCATTTTCCTGAGGCCTGTAACACTAACAGGCTCAGCGTATTTGTATGTTTATGTTGCGGCGCCTCTGTGTGTGAACAGAGCCCGCTCTGCGCACTTTGGGTGAAGTTGAACCCATGCGCATTATACCGCCATATTGCTCCTTTGTCATTACCTAGCAGCGGTGTAACACCTACTGCACGGTGGACCCCGAGCGGCGAATGCACTTTTTTTATTTTTATTTAGTGCCTTCCGCTGTTCCTAACAGCGGGTGTGTGTGTGTGTAGAGTCAGGCATCATCTGATGGAACTACTAGTCCCATTCGACTATACCTGCTTCAGTGACAGCTAGCCAATGATGGGACAGCGGTTGTCCAATCATCAGGCTAGTGTGTTCAAGTGTAAAAAAAAAAAAAAAAAAAAATAATACACATACACAGTACATACTTGCCATACAGCTAATCTCCAACGCCCTTGATCACATGTTAAAAATAAAATAATTTACTCCCTGTTCCGGCATAATCCATGTAATAACGATTATCCCATGACTATCTCCCATGGAGAGCGATCACATCGGTAGATGTGACCGCTTTCCAGTGGATACTGTGATACACTGCGGGAGGATACGTGCATTCATTGTATCACTCCGCTGTCCAAGGTCAATGGAGTTCAGGCTGTCACTTGCAGCACCGCTGTGTGGGAAAATTCTCAAGCAGCAATGCCATAAAGTGAGAGCATGAACTTCAGTGAACACTCAGTGATAACACTGCAAGAGCCATTGTCTCCTGTCAGTGTGTCAGTGGAGGCCCTATAGAGCAGTCACATCTCCTGATGTGACTGTTCTAAAGGGGAGATCATCATGGGACAATCGTTATTAAATGAACTACGTCAGAGCAAGGAGTATATTGTTGGTTTACATTTTTTTTTTTTTTTAAAAAGGTGATCGAGGACGTTGCAGGAAATAAAGATGGGAAGCGGTGTTTTGTGTTTTTTTTCATTAAAATACTTTACTCTGGCTTTTTTTTTTAACCCTTTACCAACTCTAGGATTAGTAATGGATAGGCATCTTATTGACGCCTCGCCATTACCAAGCCGGGTTTGGTGTCACCTTACATTACAAAGGTGACATCAACTCTACAAATATTACCCCATATGCCACCACTACAGGGCAGTAGGAAGAGAGAGGCTATGTGCCGGAATTGGTGCATCTTAGAGATGCACCATTTCTGGAGTGGATGGGGGCAGATGTTTGTAGCCGAGGGAGGGGCAATAACTATGGTCCCTTCCTAGGCTAAGAATATCTGCCTCCAGTTGTCTGCTTTCCCTCTCTGGTGCAGAAAATTATGTGGGAGCAGATGCCATTTATTTTTAATTTTTTTTTTAATTAAATAGATATTGCTTTTAAGTCTGGGGTCTCAGTTGCGAGAAACTCGCACCTCAATACGAGGCACTGCCGCCGGCACTCGAGACCGGAATATGCAACTGCATGTATTTCTATGCAGCTGAACTCTCCGGTCCCGAGTGTCGGCGGTTGTACCGGGTATTGAGGTGTGAGACCCATGCGAGTTTCTCACAAGTGTGACACCGGCCTATGCAGATTTTGTGTGTGTGTGTGTGTGTGTATATAGATGGATAGATCTACAAGGTGGGCCATTTATATGGATACACCTAAATAAAATGGGAATGATTGATGATATCAACTTCCTGTTTGTGGCATATTAGTATATGGGAGGGGGGAAATTTTCAAGATGGGTGGTGACCGTGGTGGCCATTTTGATGTCAGCCATTTTGGATCAAACTTTATTTTTTCTCTTCACACACTGATAGAAACACTGCAGAAGAAATGCTAGTCTAAGGGGGTCAGATTCCTTGCAGGAATGCTCGGACCTCACGCCCATAATGTCGTGGTACACCATCTTGCTGGAAAAACTCAGGAAACATGCCATATTCAGTGCATAAAGAGGGCAACACATCGTCATGTAGCAATTTACATTGATGAAGAATTGCCCCACTATCTTGTACCCCAAATGCCACACGATATAATCAATTATGGGTACAGGTCCATGCATTCCTACTTGAACAGTTTTCTGGAAAGTGGATTGGTTGTCATGGGCCAATTGAATAGCCACCAAGGTCTCCCTATCTGACCCCCTTAGGCTTTTATCTTTGGGGTCATCTGAAGGCTAATGTCTATGCTGTGAATATACGAGATGTGCAGCATCTGAAACAATGGATGCTGAAAGCCTGTGCTTTCATTTCTTCTGCGGTGCTGCTATTATTGTGTCAAGAGTGGGAGAAGAGGGTTGCATTGACAATGCAACGCAATGGGAAGCACTTTGAACACATTTTATAATTGGTCATAAACTTGTAAATAACTCATGAAAGATTAAAGTTACGCTAAAACCAAGCACACCATTGTATTTTTTGTGAAATTCTTAATAAGTTTGATATGTCACATGACCCTCTTCCCATTGAAAAAAATAAAGTTGGATCCAAAATGGCTGACTTCAACATGGCCACCATGGTCACCACCCATCTTGAAATGTTTCCCCACTCCCATATACTAATGTGCCACAAACAGGAAGCTGATATCACCAACCATTAGGTGTATTTAGATGTATCCTTATAAATTGCCTACCCTGTATAAATAAATAGATAGATCTACAGATATATCCATCTATCTATCTGTGTGTGTAAACATTATTCTTCAATGCAGAATGTAAAAGAAGGGGTTGACAAGGAAATAACACAACTTTTTTGTTAAACAATATATATCTTTATTTAGCTTACAAAAGTGCATACAAAGCTGTATGAAAACAACTCATGAAAACCTGCATAAAAAAAGCATCAAACACGCAAAGATTTTTATGTGCCCCAAGAGATGCAGAATCTGTGCAGAAAAAAATCCACAGGCAAATCCGCAACGTGTGCAGATACACTTAGGCATGTGTGGAGAAAAACCTCTAAAGTAAGATTAAAAAAAAAAAAGTGTAAATAGTTTTTTTATTAATAAAATACAAAATGATTAAACAAAACATAAATCTAAATTACATATATATTTAGTGACCACCCATTGTCTTCATCAGCTCGTCTAGGTATTTGCCACTTGCACACAGTTTTTGAAGGAGTTCGGTAGGGTGGTTTATCCAAACATCTTAGAGAAACAACCACAGATTTTCTGCTCGTGTTGCTTGGGCAAATTTTTGTTTCTACATGGCCAGGTAGGTTAGTGAGCAGCTGCTGCCTGCTTTCTGTCCATATCAGGTTGTCTTCTCCTTACCATCAAGCTGTAGATGAGTCTACCAGATGGTGGCAGAGCAAGTATGGCTGAAATACGTCCTTCAATTTCAGCTTTTAAAAACTTGCTATTTTGATCCAGAAAAAGGAAAAAAACTAACCCAGAGGACTCGATGTCAGATTATCTTCATATCATGATGAAAAACTTCCTTCATGGATGATACTTGCATGGGGCTGATTGTTATCAGTCTAATACTCCTGTAAGAAAAGAAATATACATGTCTAAGAATTAGCTGTTCATGTATATACAGTATACTGTGGGATATAACGATAAGGTGTAAAGTGGGCAAGTGTGTTACTGGGTAGTGATCACACCATGGATGTCCCTACATATTGTACTTACAGATGGTCCATCTGAATGGTGGGTCGGATCTGCCGGAATCAACATCACTCCAGGATATAGAGGAGAAGAAAGGGTGGGTTCTGAAGTACGATGTTATGGCATACCTGAAAAAAGGATTTTTGCACAGAAGCTAGAAAAGAATTGAGACCATTAGTCATTATATCATGTAACAAGTTATTACACAAAATCTATGTACTGTCCACATTTTCTCTTTTATCTCTCCTTATCATCCTCCATCATATATCTTTATATAATACTACTCACCCCTGCTATGATGTCAATGGCATCAAAGGAGATCCCGGGTGGAAAATACAGAGCGTCTTCCTCCAGAGACTGGCGGTACTCCTCCAGTGATCCTCTGCTATAAAATGGCTGATCACCAACAGTCATTTTATATAAGATCACGCCGAAAGAAAAGGAGTCGGCTAACTGGTTATAACCTTGACCATCCATTACCTGTTGGAAAATAAGATAGGAGATGAGCTGACTATGCCATTGAGGAGTTTTGCACACACTCAGTCAGGACCGGTCTGTGATTAGATATGAGCAGGATATATTGGGACCAGATTACGCCTCAGTCCTACTATTGGCACTAATCATACGGGGATGTTCCTTACCTCGGGTGCCATGTATCCCTTAGTGCCAACAAATTTCTTCAATATGACTCCGTCAAACACATTTATGGCTGATAAGCCAAAGTCTGTGATTTTTATGTGTCCGTTGTCATCAATAAGAATGATCTCTAGCTTCAGGTCACTGCAAGAGGAAGGAGCAGACACCGATTGTGAGAATAAGTCATGAAAATAATTTTCTACAATAGATACGATACTATTGATACCGTGGGAAACTACAGCATCACAGCAACAGAACATAGACATGAATTACAACATAACAGCAGGATTGTTCTGGTATAATCTCATACATTCCTATTCATGACTGGTCAGTAAGATATACCATTAGAAAGCCAATGTAAGGAGACAACAGTAAGAGGGGACAGATTTATGAAAATGAACCGATTACCAATGTATGATGCCATGTTCATGCAGGAATTGGAGGCCGCATACCATCTCTGCTGCAAAGAGCCTGTGTAGTAGAAAGTAGAGGATGGATCAGTGGTTACATACAAGGACTTCAATGTACGGGCGCATGATTGTCAGAGTTCAGTATAAGACTTTTACCTTGTCGTCTGAATATTAAACGGCATCCAATGTCTCATGTGGTCGAAAAGGTCTCCTCTGGCCATATACTCCATAGCAATTAAATATTCCTCTGGTGTCTTCGTAAATGCCTGCAGAGACATCAAGTAACGGCACTCGGTGGCCATTTGCAGGATTCCTAATTCAGTAAATACTTTTTCCTCTTTACATTTACTTTTTTCCATAATCTTGACAGCCAGCAGTTCCTTGCTGACTTGATCTGATACCAAGATGACCTGGAGGAAAATCACAACAGATCAGAACAAACTGCCATATTATATGAATCTGTGTAATGGATCACTACAATAAATATGTATGTCCCTCCAGTGTATCTGGTGCAGGATACACTGGGGAACACTGTTGAGGATAAATTCACACTTACTTTTCCATATCCTCCCTCACCAAGCTCTTTGCAGAAGTCAAAGTTGGACAGGTCAAAAGGATTTTTCGTGTCGTCAATTTCTCCTAGCATATCTGCGGCATCAGATGTCCTCATATACCTTCTAACTGCAGGGATTAGACAAGATTTATTAATATTGTATTTGAATCCCCAAATTTTCTGCAATAAGAAATAAAATATAATTAGCCTATCTGGTATGACTATATCTGAATAAGTACAAAAATGTATAATTAATCCAATAACCCAAACCATACACACTGAAATTAGAAAAAAAAAATTGAAACCCCAGAAGTGTTTTTCTCTAATCGCATGCACCAAATAATGCAATAAAGAGAGATCCCCATGTCCTGCCAGTCCAGAAAAGGCATCAATAATATCTACAATGCGATACACAAGAAAAAAAATCAAGCCTTCACACAGCTCTATCAATCTGATGAAATAAATGTTCCAATGTCTCAGAATTTTGCGACACAAATCTATTTTTCTATACGTAAAACTAATTTTCTATCAACTTTTAAGTAAAGAAATTCATACGTGTTTGTCACCAGCACAGATGTAACTGACATGAAGAATCATTTTGTGATGTCTGTACAACTAACATAGTTAGTAAGGCCGAAAAAGACATTAGTCCATTCAGTTCAGCCTAAACTAACACTGGAAATTAACAAACTAAATTAACTACATTAACACTGGAAAGAAAATTTCCATGACAGAATCCTTTTTTTCATTAAAAGTTTACCCTCATTGGTCTTCTATTTTCACCCATTGAAAAAATATTTTTGAATGCATCGGTCTGGGGACTTAGCCTCAGAATTAAATAAAAAAATTAATATAGTGCTCATGTCATTGGGTGTTGGGATGTGCTGCAGAAGACGGAAGAAGATGGAAATCTGCAGAGATGAATTGTGGATGTGAAACGTCATCATGGTATCTGGACACGATGAAAAGAAAAAGATCTACTCAGAGAAAATGTCACCTAGAAGGTGGCTGGGGGTAAATGGTTATGTGTGAAAATGTCTTATCAGTATTGTGGCTCCTGTATGGTCTAATTACAACAACTCCCAGTATCTCCTCAACATTGCTAAGTAAATACTTGGAATTGGAGGTGAATGCAATACAATCCTACATAGGGCTAACTTGGCATTACAATTGGATGCTGTGCTAAGCATGGTTCTTGTACTCGAGTCCTTATGGTGGTTCTGGGGATGTATTCCAGTGCTGATGACTTCTTAGTGATGTATTCATGTACTGATATTGTATCTATTTTCTGATGATAGTGCTATTGCTGTATTCAAGTACTGATGATGGTTCTGGTGACAAATCTATATACTGACGAGGATCCATGTACTATTGATGGTTCTGGTGTTTATTTATGGACTTTTCATGATTTGAATTTTGTACTTATATAGCGATGATGGTTATGGTGATGAATTCATCACTAGAATCATCATAACTACATGATTACATATGATATAAATTATAGAATGCCGGCCATAAATATCACTATTTGTCCCTTGTATTGTGTAAATGGTCTGCAGACAATGAATGATTCTACATTACATTTGGAAATTGTGCTCCCTGTTATGCCTCACCCCTGCCTTCATTTTTTGAGTGAACCTTTCCACATTAAGTTATTGCCATGAAAGTAAAGGTCCAAACTAAGATAATTCTAAATAGTTAATACAGAAGTTTTTCTACATAAATATGTTTTACTCCTATGCCAGTAGTAATATTACTAGAAAGAGGAATAATTGTGCAATGGCCATAAGTTGAGAAGACGCAAAACACATAATAAACAACACCAACAAATATAGTATTGAAAGATGGTCTGGTCTTACCTGGCTTGGCTTTTTGGTGAAGTTGATGATAAGTTGGTTTCTGCTCCATTAAGTTGAGTGATGTTGGTTTCTTTTGGTTTGGTCTAAGTGGTGCTGTCTCCACAGAGAAGCTCTCAGGAATAAGTGAGAAACACCCATGAGCTTCTAGACTTTTTATACAGTAGCAGCTGGCATTGGTGAAAATCATACTCCTTTTCCAATTGGATGTCAAGATCTTCTATTGAATTACTGAGGAATGTGTCACCTAGAACCTGGACATTCATGTACACTCTATTATCATTTAATTGGCTGTAAACAGATGATGGAAGGAGCTGGTTGTGGCAATGGTATCAGGGAGGCTAAACCTCAGTATTGTTTATGCTTCTAGTAAAATGCTAATGTGATCAGTTCTGAAGTTATTTTATTCCTACAGTCACATCTCACCTTCCCGACCTCCTGCTGCTTTCACCAAAAGAGTAACTGGACCTGTGTTTTATAGAAATTCATTTGTCCTGCAGGCTCCTGTATCCAGTGTTTATGGCAGTAAATTCACTCAACATATCTTAGACTAGTCTTGTGCCAGCTGACATTATTATCACATGGAAAGAACAGAACTGTACATATGTCCTATTTAGAAGCTGGTAATACAAAACTAATTTAGAGTCCTACGGGATTGTGCTGCTTGTAGAGGGCAACTAGCTTTTATAAGCCTCTTTTTTTTTTTTTTTTTTTTTTTATATTTAATGCTGTAGTCAGCAGATTTTATCTTCCAAAAGCAGGGCAGGGAGCGATACATTTCAATCAATTCCCGAATAAATTCCTGGGTATCTGAGGACATCTGAAAAAAAAAATAAAAAAAAAAAAACAGTGAGAACAGCACAATACATGTAACATTTTAGAAAACTCAAAATCCACGTTTGAAAAGCACTAGTGTTTGTTGGGCGGTGGCAGCAAAACTAAAATGGCTGCCCATTGCAAAGCATATGTACACAAATAGAAGCCAAGCAGCCCCCACATTTGCTTTCAAGTGTAAAAGCATGACCACAATGTAGAATAGAGTTATGATTGCATATAATTGATAGCCGACCTATAAAAGGAAACGCTACAAAGATCCTAATTTGAGACCCCAAACAATGCCTACCTTGCAAAATTCTCAGAGCAACCTGAAGGTGTAGTAAAATCCACGAATAATAACGCACTAGAGACTCACACAGGGACGCTGAAGGAAGACCGTATAATACGATCCTCAGCACTCAGGAACAAAGCATGGAAGCGCTACTACATGGTCTTCTTTTATGATGAGGTCACCCAATCAGAGAATGATAGCGCAATAGTGGCCACCAATTGGAACTGAAGGGGCGTTGAAAAGAAAAAGTAAAATCACGCCTGCGTCGCTGAGTTCTGAGTTGCCAACGAGGTCGCTCTTCGTTGTTATGGCATCAAGCACAGTGATGCATGCTGGCCAGCGGGATGCCAACGATCAAAAAATGGCCTAGGACATTCGAGCACGATCAGCGACATCGCAGCGGGGGCCCGGTCACCGCTGTGTCACACATAGCGAGATCGTTGTTGCATCACAAAGTCTATGACGTTTCAGTGATCTCGCTATGTGAGATGGGGTCTTAAGGGTAAAGGCACCATTCACATTAGATGAAAATGTGTTAATAAACAGTTCATCAGTGGCTTTTAACATATCATGTAGTGCACAACAAGTTTCAGAGACTCCAAACCAGGCTTTTTGAGTGAAGCCATGGTTGCATTAAAGTGCGAGGAGTCAGATAAGTGCATCGTTACATACATTATTATAGTCTGTGATAACAGTGCAATTGAAGATTTTTTGTAGGATGTTGTCTCTTTGCTTTTTGTGTTGTGATTAGAGATGAGCGAACGTGCCTGGTGATACTCGGTTATCACTCAAATATGAAAAAAAATGGAAAAATATCCAGCTCACCAATAAAGATTTGTCTGGTTGGTGCAGGGATGTAAGGCTTGGGTTGGTATCCAGGCCAAAGATAATTGATCAAAAAAAAAAAAAAAAATAAAACCATCCAGCAACAATTTTAGATGAAAAAAGTCATAAAAACCCAATAGTTTATTGAATAAAATTCTTAAAAGAGTCACGATTAAAATAAAGTTTCTTATGTACACCTAGGTATACTGGCACTGACGCGTTCTGAACAATAAGTTCTTATTCGTAGTGTAACAAGATACCGACTATCACAAGGGCGGTTTTATATAGTGACTACATCATTTCATTAGAATACAGAAATATATTTTGTGCTGAGTGTTAAAAAGAAAATCAATATATACACACACACACACACACACACATCAAATCTGTTTGTCTATTCATTCTTTTATTTAATTTCAAAATCCATGATGCTTCTTTTTGTTTTGAATTATATGATCTGTCTCCTTCCATTTTGGGTGGAGGGACTTTTTCGATTTGCATTCACTTAGAGACTGTTCAGATCTCTGCTTTGGCAATTAATAAGATGCTGTGAAGCACCTGAAGGACTGCATGTAATTTTATGTACTATGACATATACGTGTTCTGAGAGGTTTCCCAAGGCAGCCTTCTTTGGTTGCTTTTCCTTGATAAGTGCAACATTTATCCAGTATTTTATGCTATGATTAAGGGTCAAATATCATCCGAAACGCATAAGCCTACACATGCTTTTATTACATGGTATTGTAATTTTTAATGATGGACTAAATAAAGGATTTTTTTTTAATTTTTCTGTATCGTGTGCTGGAACTACAAAAGTTTTTTTCACTAAGAATTTTCTCCCAGATGGGGATGGATTTATTCCGTGCACCGAGATCATGGAAAGGAGGACTGGGCAGGCCGGATCAGGTGAGCTGAAGATCAATTCTATATTGCCTGATAGTGTTCTGAGATGAGTCTGCGCAGAGTTCGGGTAGTGCACCCAACATATTGTACTCTCATTTGTCATAAGATCTAGAAAATATAATTTGTACCGCAGTTTATGAAATCATCTATGTTATGTTCTATGTCATCTTTATTTGATTTGCATTTCTTAGTAATTGCACATATATGGACACAGTCCACGTATTTTGTCTGACTCTGAAGACGCAGACAGTGGATAACCAGGTTTTATTTTTATTTTTGATACCCATATTAGTTTGGGACCTAGGTGTAATTTGATTGCCAATTGCAAAGCTATGCATTGACACAAAGTTACATCCAGTGCATAAAATATTTTTTAGTTCATTATCTGTCTATAAAAATAGCTTTGTATTTTTAGGATATTTATCACTTAATATTAATTAGCACTTTACTTTGTAGAAAACACTACTGGTTGTTTATTGAATTGTAGTTTTTTTAGGTTTTAGACTGCTATTTTGTTCTATTCTTTGAGTTGGCATTTTTTTGGTACGATTTAAAACCTGTTATGAATAACCCCGATTCTGGAAGCTGGCATCAATGACAGAGCATTCAGTGATGTATTTGCTGTCTAAGTAGCAACAGTGTTTGGCTCTAATATATTCACCTGTGGGTAAGTTGTGTAGGACATGTCTGGGATGACAACTAGTGACATATAATAGTGAGCTGCCTGCCGTGGCTTCCCTGTACAGTTCACATTTTACAGCATTTCTGGATGGATCTCCACATAATAAAATATCGCGAAAAGGAACTGTAACTCGATTGTAATTGTAGGCGAGTCATATGTTATCAGGATCATCATTTACATATACAATGAAATTAGGAACAGATAGTTCACCTCCCTGCCATATAATTATGACATCATCAATATAACATCTGTATCAAACAATGGATGCCAATTATAGGTCAGATACATTATATAAATATTTCTCTTCCCACCTATTCATAAAATATTTGGTAAGGACATTTAAAACGCAGCGCCCATAGAGCAACCTGGGCACTGAATGTAAAATACACTCATGAAAGAAAAATAATTCTGTGTCAATAAATATTCCATCACTTCCAAAATATTGTAAATTCTTTTAGCTCGTTTGAGTAATTTGTATATTTGTGTAGCTGTTTATACTCTGCGATAATTGCTACATTGTGTGATATTGCTGTATATAGTGGATTGACATTGCAGGTAATCCAAAAATAATCTTCATCACATATCATTTTCTCCACTATATTGAGGACATGTTTACTGTCTTCTATATAACCAGGAGAAATTTGAAATAATGGTTTTAGACTATTGGCTAATAGACCAAATTCACAACACTATGGATCTAAATGATGGAGGAAACTTTTGTTTATACGTCTTGGGAAGAGTGTGGGAAAGTGGAGTTCTTGCATATTCTGGGTTGGGATATTCCATTTGTTTGTTGTTTCTGACATCTGTATCCATTATTCCATGTTGTAGAAGTGATGATAATTTATTTTCAGATTGTTTGGTAGGGTCATTAGATATTTTGCAGTAAACTCTTCTACCCTGTAACATGTTTAGGATTTCCTTTTCATATACTACTCTGTCACAGTATCACGATGGACCCATCTTTGTCTGATATTTTGATGACGATATTTTCATTGGCTCCTATTATATTTAATGCTTTATGTTCAGTTTGTGCAAGACTAGAATTGATACGCTTTTCGGTCATGATTATTTTGGTATTACATTGACCATCCATACAGTGTTACATGTTCATGAATATATTTCAATGGTTTATACCCCTCAAAAACTTGTTCAAAATGTATTGGCATTATATTTCTTATACATAGGGTATTACATGTTCTAGGGTAGATTTCTGTGGTATCAAACCACAAAACATTTTTCACAAATTTATCAGTATTATATTGCTCATTCATAGACTTACTTATTCTTGGCTACACTTCGCTGTTATAGATCCCACAAAAAATGTATCGGTATTATAAAGCTCATCTATAGACTTACTGTACATATTCTTGTGTAGATTTCGATGGCATAAAAGTCTCAACTTTCTCAACATTTTATCAGTATTACATTACTCACCGATGTACTCCATACCATGGAATAGTCTATTTCGTTGGTAGATAACTCTCAAATGTGCATAACCTTTATGAGTCTAGGAGTGCCAATACATGACAATTTGACCAAAATGTGTAGTGAGTCACCACGTAGTGTTGCATTATATTGAGCTACGACATTGCACTTTATTGTAGCGAGTTAATTTCTTCTTTTCGTCTTTTTTAAGCACATTTGATTCATTATGCATTTTATATTCTTCATTATGTGTACTGTGGCATTGTCTTACCCGTTTTTATTAATTTAGCCTTTTGTTATAAACCTTGGGTCACCTTATGTCCACCAACCTTGGATTTTATATCTTGATATTTCATTGGTGCCTCATTTATTTATATTTCAGTGGTTTTGATATATTGTCCTGCCTTTTATTATATAATGCACATGTAATTTTTTATGTGTTATGATCCAATAAATGTTTTAAACTTTAATATTTTATTTATTAGTATTTTTTTTAAGTAACCCTGCCTTCCGAGCTCTGCCATGCGCCGAAACAGTGGTTCCCCCCATATATCAGGTATCAGTGTACTCAGGACAAATTGCACGATAAATTTTTGTCCAATTTCTCCTGTTACCCTTGGTAAAAAAAAAAAAAAATTGGACCTGAAGTAATTTTTTTTTTGTGAAAAAAAAAGTTAAATGTTTATTTTTTTTTAAACATTCAAAAAAGATTCCTGTGAAGCACCTGAAGGGTTAATAAACTTCTTGAATGTGGTTTTGCGCACCCTGAGGGGTGCAGTTTTTAGAATGGTGTCACTTTTGGGTATTTTCTATCATATAGACCCCTCAAAGTGACTTCAAATGTGATACAAAAAAAAAAAAAAAGAAAAGTGTTGTAAAAATGTTAAGTCGCTGGTCAACTTTAACCCATAACTTCCTAACAAAAAAAAGTTCCAAAATTGTGCTGATGTAAAGTTAACATGTGGGAAATGTTACTTAATAAGTATTTTGTGTGTCATACCTCTGTGATTTAAGGGCATAAAAATTCAAAGTTGGAAAATTGCAAAATGTTAGCCAAATTTCCATTTTTTTCACAAATAAACACAAGTTATGTGAATGAAAGTTTAAGACTATCATGAAGTAAAATATGTCATGAGAAAACAAGGTCAGAATCACCAGGATCCATGGAAGCATTCCAAAGTTATTACCTCATAAAGAGGCAGTGGTCAGAATTGTAAAAAAATTGGCCCGTCATTAACATGCAAGCCACCCTTGGGAGTAAAGGGGTTAAACACGTAGGAAGCCTTTGCAGGTGTTTTTTTGTTAATTATTCTAATTTACTGAGATAATGACTTTTGGGCTTTCATTGGCTGTAAGCCATAATCATAATAATAATAATAATCTTTATATAGCGCCAACATATTCCACAGCGCTTTACAGTAACAGTTTCAAAACACAAGTCATAAGTAACAACGCTAACAATACAATAATTAAAGCAAAATAAGACGACCCTACTCGTGAGAGCTTACAATCTACAATG
Source organism: Dendrobates tinctorius (assembly GCF_039654945.1). Lineage (NCBI taxonomy): Eukaryota > Metazoa > Chordata > Amphibia > Anura > Dendrobatidae > Dendrobates > Dendrobates tinctorius. The sequence continues at coordinate 29,274,157 of NW_027361761.1, forward strand.
AGGTGAGGGAGATACAGAGTACAGGTGTGTATTTACAATGGTGTAATTACAATGAAGGTCCAGCCATCTTGTGGGAGTGAAGGATGGATGGAGATAGTGAATGGGCTACACACGCACACTTACACAGATAATGACTTTGATTAGTGAATGTGATAGGCTGCTCTGAACAGGTGTGTTTTGAGGGAGCGCCTAAAACTATGCAAATTGTGGATAGTCCTGATCTCTTGGGGTAGAGCATTCCAGAGGATAGGAGCAGCACGGGAGAAGTCTTGGAGTCGGGAGTGGGAGGGAAGGATTAGTGCAGAGGTTAGTCGAAAGTCGTTTGCAGAGCGCAGCGATCGGCTAGGCCGATAGACAGAAATGAGAGAAGAGATGTAAGGGGGTGCCGCACTGTGGAGAGCTTTGTGGGTGAGAACAAGTACTTTGAATTGGATCCTATAATGAATGGGCAGCCAATGTAAGGACTGGCGAAGAGCGGACGCGTCCGAGTACCGATTACCCAGATGGACGATCCTGGCCGCTGCATTAAGTATGGACTGGAGAGGGGATAGTCGAGTGACGGGGAGGCCAATTAATAGAGCGTTGCAGTAATCCAGGCGAGAGTGGATCAATGCAACAGTGAGGGTTTTTGTTGTTTCCATAGTGAGAAAAGGGCGGATTCTAGAGATGTTCTTTAGGTGTAAGAGGCAAGAGCGGGCAAGGGATTGTATATGGGATGTAAAGGAGAGATTGGTGTCAAACATAACACCCAGACAGCGCGCCTGCTGCCGGGGTGTTATTGTGGTACCACCCACGGAGAGGGAAATGTCAGATTTAGGGAGGTTAGTAGATGACGGGAGCAGAAGAAGTTCAGTTTTGGAGAGGTTGAGTTTCAGATAGAGAGCGGACATGATATTGGAGACTGCGGACAGACCGTCACTGGCGTTCTGTAGTACAGCGGGGGTAAGGTCAGGGGAAGACGTGTATAGTTGTGTGTCATCAGCATAAAGATGGTACTGAAAGCCAAATCTGCTGATGGTCTGTCCAATTGGGGCCGTGTAGAGAGAGCAAAGAAGGGGGCCAAGGACTGAGCCCTGAGGTACCCCGACAGCAAGAGGAAGAGGAGATGACGTGGAGCCAGAGAACAAAACACTGAAGGAGCGGTCAGAGATAGGAAGAGAACCAGGAGAGTGCAGTGTCCTTAATGCCTAGTGACTGGAGCCTAGAGAGTAGGAGATGGTGGTCAAAAGTATCGAAAGCTGCAGATAGGTCAAGAAGAATGAGCAGAGAGTGGTCACCGTTACGTTTTGCTGTCAGAAGGTCATTGGTCACTTTGATGAGTGCAGTTTCAGTCAAATGTAGGGGGCGGAAGCCGGACTGTGAAGGGTCTAGAAGGGAGTGAATGGAGAGGTAACGGGTAAGGCGGAAGTAAACTAGGCGTTCCAAAAGTTTAGAGATGAAAGGGAGATTGGAGACTGGTCTGTAGTTGTTTGTGCAGGATGGGTCGAGAACAGGTTTCTTTAGTAATGGAGTAACGATGGCGTGTTTGAAGGAGGATGGGAAAATGCCCGAGGAGAGGGAGAGATTAAAGATTGTAGTTAGGTGGGTTGTGACGACTGGAGAGAGAGACATTAACAAAATAAACACATGAAACAGATCACTCTTTGTGTAATGACTCTATAGAATATGAAAGACGACAAATAAATTTTCTTTTTCATGATATTCTAAGTTTGTGAGAAGCCCCTGTATATAATGGAAAACCCTAAAAAGTGATACTATTTTAAAAACAGTGCCCCAGAAAGTATTCAAAACTGCTGTTAGTTTATTAACCCTTCAGGTGCTTTTCACAAATTAATTCAGGCATAACAGGAAAGAAAAATGTTATTTTTGCCACTTAAATGTCGCTAACATCTGAACAGGCCGCTATAGCCGGCAGACTCTAAGGCTGTTAATTGGCCATGAATTGCAACAGAAACCGTCAGGACCACCCAATCATGATCTCAGGATGCCAATGGAGTTAAGGAGAGAGTTCCCATACTCTGTTAACCATCTGGATGCCGTAGTCACTATGGACAGCAGCATCTGAGGGGCTACACAGCCATAGTGGGCGCCAACTCCGATCGTGACTGATGCAGAAGGGTATCAGCTGTAGTGTGTAGCCGACATCTGCAGCATTCTCATCTATCAGGGATGTTATTCTTTTATATCTCAGGTCAGTGAATAGACACATTGGTGGTCACTAAGGAGCTGTTCATCTCCTGCTTAGCAGCACAAGTCTCACTCCTGGGTGATGAACTCTCAGAGGATTGTCTACACCGATTACATCTGTGGTAAACAGTCAGCTGTGAGAAGTATTTCATAAGTAGGGGCATTTGTGAAAATGTTTTTTTTTTTTTTTTTTTACTTACTGGAAGCAAGGAGTGATATTGAATGTGGTTGAAAATACAAAGTATATAAAAAGTTGCCAAGCAAGTACCCTGACTAAGAGGTGATTAATTTTGGGCACTCTCAACACTTGTACACCTAAACTAAATACCTGACAGGTGCAAGCATACGTATGTGCGGTACCATGGTGGTACACTTTACTTGTGGTACCATTTTTTAGTAAATAAACAGATTTTCTATCCCAGATACATAACTGCACCACTCACAAGCTGCCTGTCACCACCACTAGGGGGCAATCTATACAAAGTTGTATAACACTCCTATCGACAGGAATAGCCGATGTATACAGATCTCCCAAAATGTCCTGACTGACCTGCCGCTGATGGATGGTGTGAAGGATATAATGCTGGACTGTTGCTTTCAAGGGTGGAATATTCTTCTTTTGAATGTACACATTTTTCAAGGTTGCCATGTTCTGACTCCAAATCGCCGCCTGATCCTAAACTTTTAAATTATTTTTCAGCTTACTAATCTAAAACATTCCAGCATGAAATGTGCCATAAATCCTAATAATCCTGCGCCGATCAAACAGCCACAATGAAATGATAGGAAAATGTAATGGTCTAAGAAAACGTGTATATCGTGGATCTCAAGTCAGACATAATATAATATATAGAGTACAATTAACTTTTCTAAACATGTGTAGAAAAAATGCTGCAAAATATAAAGAGTTAATCTAAAATTAAGAAAAGAGAAATCTAAATTAATATTTGGAGACCATCGTTTGCATCCATCAATTCTCCTAGTTACACTTGCACACATTTTTCAAGAGACTCAGCAGGAGATTGTACCAAACATCTTGCAGAAGTAACTTTAGACTCTGTTAATGTAAATTTAGGTAAACCCTTCTGTCGCTTCTTGTAATTCCTGACAGACTGGATGATGTTGAGATCAGGTCTTTCTGGGGCCATATCATCACTCCAATGTTTTATTGTATAGTTGAGTCACTTTGCCTTGTTTCCTTCATCCATAATAATCACTTCTGACCAGATTAATCCAAACAGTAGATGGTTAGAGCCAATTCCCGCTTGTTACAGCCAGTTCTGAGCTGATGGCACTGCTGAATGTTTTCCAATTTCGAAGGAAAGCAACCATGATGTTTCTTTATCTGCTACGCTAAGTTTACTTGGCCAACTACTGGGTCTACAATGCTCCCTATTTCTTGGCATTTCTTAAAAAATAACTTGAAAAGCACATCTTGAAACCCCAGTCTGCATTGAAATCTTTGAAGAATTGAGAACTTGAAACTACTGATGGACCAACATGTTCGGAATAAGTCTTATCCGACTATCTTGGGCATGCTCTTGTAAGGAGGTGGCGGGAACTCTCATCTGCCTTCTCCCTCCTGTGGACACTGTGCACATGTAACACCTCATTATCTGTTACTGTAAATGTAATCTAATGTTCCTTTAGGGACAGAATCTCAAGGGTTAACAGTGGGGAGGAGCTAAAAGAGGATGGCGCAGAACCTCAAAAACTTAGAAGGACTTCCTGCTTAAGCAGGCTGTCCCCATGGCAGGACACTCTACACCACCAGTGTACACCCAAGTGGGGGGGGGGAATACAAGCAGCGCAGGACTGCCGGGCAGTGTGAACAGGCACCGGGTCTGTGAGAGCCATTACAGGAGGTCTGTTGGTTGCCAAATTCCAGATGGGACCCATTGATGCTGCATAGCTGGTGAAAATGCAGGGATAGTGAAGAAAGCATTACTGTATTTACCTCATGTCTATTAAAAGTTTGCTAACATTGGAACATAGTTGTGGCGCATCCAGAGGACGCATTCCCAGTGTGATAGAGGTAACTGACAGTGCTGCAGGACTGGGATTTTAATCTGTCTTTTTATGTGCAAGGGGCCAGGGTGCACACTGACATTGACTTAGTGGACTCGCTCACGACTACCATCCCGTGCCACCTTCTTACACTCATATACTATGTTCGAGCCCCCATGGCTGCATGATATGCAGCCGACAGAGAATCCCCACATGTGTTGAGGCTGATTTAACACAATAAGCCTTCCTCTGCTTACTTTTGTAAGCAGCTGACTGAGTCAACCCCTTGCAATGCTTACAAGTGGGCTGGAGCAATTTATCAACATAAAGGATGACTCATTATGAAATGGTTGGTAGTCTCCACCTTTTATCTGCTGCCTAAAAACCATAAAGATTTCTTCAACTCTATAGGTAGACCTATCATCTAAGGGACTGGGAGTGTTTGTGAAAAGATATTTGGATCTTATTCTTTATCTATAAAAATTTGTGGGAACTCGCCTTTTAGTGATGAGCAAGTACACTCGTTGCTCGGGTTTTTCCGAGCATTCTCGGGTGGTCTCCGAGTATTTTGGCATGCTCGGAGATTTAGTTTTTGTTATCTCAGTTGCATGATTTGTTACTGCTAGATAGCTTGAATACATGTGTGGAATGCCTGTTTGTTAGGGAATTCCCACATGTATTCAGCCTGTCTACAAGTTGCAAATCATGCAGCTGAGATGACGAAAACTAAATCTCAGAGCACGCCAAAAAACTCTGAGACCACCTGAGCATGCTTGGGAAGACCTGAGCAGCGATGCTTCTCACCCATCACTACCGCCTATCTTTCATAAGAGAAACTACAGAAGTCTTGCTAGTGATGCAATGCGCATCAATAAGGCCAGTTTCACATTTGCGCTTTATGGCGCAGCGACGGCCAGCGCACGGCCGCCGCTAAGTCCCGCCCCCTACCCGCCCCTTCCGGTCATCGCCGCCTACTAGCGCACATGGACGCTTGCGATCTGCACACCCTATCTTTAGCAAAGGGTGTGCAGATTGTACGCTGGCCATGCGCTAGAAGGATTTTGCCATGCGCTGCGCACTTTTGAAGGTGCGCGCTGAAATGCAACATGCTGCGTTCAGCGCACATGGGCGCACCTTCAAAAGTGCACAGCGCACGGCAAAATCTTGCTAGCGCACGGCCAGCGCACGATCTGCGTACCCTATGCTAAAGATAAGGTGCGCAGATCGCAAGCGTCCATGTGCGCTAGTAGGCGGCGATGACCGGAAGGGGCGGGCAGGGAGCCGGCAGGGGGCGGGGCTTAGTGGTGGCTGTGCGCAGGCCGTCACTGCGCCATAAAGCGCAAATGTGAAACCGGCCTAACATGGTCTTCTCAAGCAAGACATCCCACTAACTTTATTCTTAGGTGACTACATCATATGCAATGACTACCAGGTCCCAATGCTCTGGAGCCGCAGACAGTCAATGGCTAGGTGACATATGCATTGTGAGCGTGCACCAAATGCACTGGACTTGGTTCCTGCAGCTCAAGAGCATGCGCAGATATGAAATTAAGCTGGGAACGCACACTCACATTCAATGCATATGCACCTAATATTGCACTGCATCTTATTTACTGGACAATTGCCACGACATCGAGGCAGTCCAGACAATCGATCAGAGTGCGATGGGCATAAATTAATTTGAAGAGACCCATGATTGGAAGGATAAAAGCTCCACTTCAGAAGGTACGTGAATCACCTAAGGATAAAAGGTGTTTTTTTTTTTTGTTTTTTGTTTTTAGATGAATAGTGGAAAGTTTTGCATGAGAAGACCATGTTAGTGATGCACAAGCAAGATATTGGGGGCAGTTTAATAACGAAAAAGGATGTGATGGTTTCCCTTTAACAAGAATGATTTAAATATAAAACTATTGTGGAAATATAACCAGTCACACGCTGATTTCAGGATATTAAAGGGAACCTGTCGTCTTGTGTTTAGCTGTTAAGCTTGTCCCGGTGTGCTCTTAGTGAAGCAATGTACATTACTAACATGTTTTTGTCAAAAAAGCTCCAAGTATTGTATTTTTTTTTTTGCACCTTTTATATCATTAGGTGAATCCCTCTCATACCTTTTCTTTCAGTCATGGAGTGGGGACTTCATCTTCTCAGTCACGGATCAATCAGTGTACTTTTGAAATTAGGCCTTTCCACAGGATGACATTTCATTGCTGTGACTGGCCAGAAGTCATGGCAACCAAGTATCCAGTCCAGCGCATGTGCACCGCCCATCTGCTCCTCGGGCATGCGCACTGACTCTGGGTGTGCAACCCCAGCTTCATGTAAAATGCGCACCATAGGTGGAGATATGGTGAGTAGGGGGTCCCGTCCAACTCTTTAGTGCTCACATTAAACCCCAGTGCCTGTTATGATGGATTAAACCATCTTAGTACTATGTATGCTGGAGCAATATTCTAGGTTTATATCACAGAGGACATCCACCTGTGTGATATGTATCTTCCTTCTACTATGTATCCGGCAGCCACCTTACAAATTTTATAATTTTATATTTGAAAATTTATACATTTTTATTTACATTTTTAGTCTTTTTAACCTTTTACCCACATTGGGCATAATAGTACACCTATGTCGGACTCCCCCCTGTATGGTGGGCGCCAAGCCCGCACTTTTCTGGGCACATGTCATCTGATCATCGCCTGTATGTAGCAGAGCCGATCGGATTCTAGCAGCTTGTAGTATCCCATGGAGACTATTGAAGCACGCCAAAATTTAAAAAAAATTAAATACGTTTTTAAAAAATATTAAATGAAAAAAATATAAGTTGAAATCACCCCTTTTTAACCCATTTAAAATAAAACAATAAGAAAAAAAATCAAACATACACATATTTGGTATTGCAGCGTCTATAATCATCCAATCAATATAAAAAATGAACCCGATCGTTAAATAACGAAGCGAGAAAAAAAAAAAAAAAGATAAAAAAAAGGCAGAATTACATTTTTTTTGGTCGCCACAACATTGAATTAAAATGCAATAATGGGTGATCAAAACATTATATCTGCACCAAAATGGTATCATTAAAAACAGCTAAGCATGCAAAAAATGTCTTCACCCAACATCACGAAAAATAGAGATGCTACAGGTATCGGAAATGGCACAATTTTTTTTTTTTTAAACTTTGGAATTTTTTTCACCACTTAAATTAAAGCGAACTTAGACATGTTTGATGTCTATGAACTCGCAATGACCTTGAGAATCATAATTGCAAGAGTCAGTTTTAGCATTTAGTGAACATGGAAAGAAAAAAAAAAAAAAAAAAAAACACAAGTGCTGGATTGCACTTTTTTCAATTTAACCGTACTTGGAATTATTTTCCTGTTTTCCAGTACATGATATGATAGAACCAATGGTGTATTTAAAAGTACAACTCGTCCCACAAAAAAAAGCAGGCCCTCACACGGCCATTTTGGCCAAAAATTAAAAAAAAAAAAAGTTATGGCTCTAGGAAGAACGGGAACAAAAAATGAAAATGTAAAAACAAAAATACCTCTGGTCATTAAGGGGTTAAGAACCTTGACATCTGATCGCTTGAGTTCTATATATTGCAATCGTTTGTTGGTATATATTTTACTGCCGCTTTGCTTCACTCTTTATGTCTGCTGTAAATGAGAGGCGTCTGGCCTGGCTAGTAGAGGAGAGCTGTAGATGTTGGTAGGTTATATTTGGTTCTCTCGCCTCTTAGCTGCTCATGTCAGGTGGCCACAGACTACTGACATGGCAGATGGACCGGGTCATGGGCAATGATGCCATCCTATACTGACAACACACAAGAATGCAGAAGGCAAATATAATAAGGTAAACAGGAATATAACCTGTCACATCATTGCGGTAACAACCACGACATTGGAAAATGTGAAAAGCCTTTTTATAAATTAGAATATTGATAATAAACAAGGATTTTATGTGTAGAATTCTTTTCTTCCAACCTCCATTACATCTCTACATTTCCCCTTTAATCATAGGAAGATGGGTCACGTGTTCTCAAGTCTGACAACCACTCCGGTACATGATCCAATGTGCACACAGGGTGTCAGTTTCTGATTTCCTGTGATCTATAGGATGACACTTTTAGCTATTAAAAGCCCTCCTGGCGGCACCCCTCTTCCCCATCTTCCTCATGCTGCTCCACTCTTCTTGTCCCTAAAGATATTGGTGAAAAAAAAGAGAACTGCCTGTATAGTCCATAGCAACCAATCACAGAGCAGCTTCTATTTTGTATTGTTCTCTTGACAAATGAAACCTGCTCTATGATTGGTTGCTATGGGCAGCATAGGCGACTACAGATCATCATTTGTTTTTTTCTCTGCTGAGGTAAAATGAAAGCTGCACTCTCATTGGTCGCTCTTTTTCTAGACAGATTAATAAATTCGGCCTATTGTTTTTGCTTTATATCAGAGAGCAGTGATATTAGTAGGCGAAAGGCTGCATCACATTACATACACCAACGCTCTATACATCCAGGAACAGCAGCTGTGTGTCACTGATCTATCACTGGCTGACATTACATGGAAGAAAGAATTAGGCCGGGGTCACACTTGCAACTGCAATGCGAGACTCTCACGCATCAATACCGGGCACTGCGGCCGGCACTCGGGACCGGAGCGCTCAGCTGCATAGAAAAACATGCAGCCACACACTCCGATCCCGAGTGCCAGAGGCAGTTCCAGGTATTGATGCGGGAGGTTCTCGCATTGCAGTTGCAAGTGTGACCCCGGCCTTATACTGAGACTCTGGCATCATGGGAAATGTAGTGTGCATTAGGGGAACCATATAAGAGGGAGAAGAAGGAATCAAAATGGCCGACAACCTAAACTAGTTACATCAAGTAAAGAGGTGTACCCGAGGCATACACAAAAAACTCTACATTATTCCTCAATAAAGGCCTGTACTGCACTATACGAGGAAGTAAAGAATATCAGCTGGAGTGCCCCTTTAAGACATGTATAAAATTATCAATATACTAAAGATCAAACATTGTGTTGTTTTATGCAATGTATTAATGAATGCCACTTATACATTATTTTTCAAGCATGTCATTTTTATCCTCATCCATGTATTGCCCGGCCCCACCATACACTTCTTTCTTTGATGCAGAAAACAGAAACAATAATGCCAGCTCACCGTTGAAGTTTATAGGAGTCCAACATGCACGGAAGCACGAGCAGACCACTCACGTGTAGCAATTACAGGAAAAAGAACACTGTTCAAAATGCTTCGCTTGCTCCTGTTCATTAGATTTTTTTTTGATGGAATAAAGATCAGGCCGGGGTCACACTTGCTAGAAACTCGCAGTAGTATCGTGTCTCAATAACCGGCACTGCCGATGGCACTCGGACCGAACCGCTCAGCTGCTTAGAAATGCATGCAGCCGCACACTCCGGTCCCGAGTGTCGGCGGCAGTGGCGGGTATTGAGACACGATACTACTGCGAGTTTCTAGCAAGTGTGACCCCGGCCTTACTCAGAAAGTTTTACCAGAAGCTGGAACATTTCCTTTTTCCTACTTTTGCCTTTGATCCTTTAAGGACACGGACAATTTTCGTTTCTGCGGTTTCATTTTTTTCCGCTCCCTTTTTACATGGTCATCCTTTTAGAACTTGTTTTTATGTGGAAGATGTTGAGTTCATTTATTTTACCATATAAAGTCAAACAAGAAAATAATTCCATGTGTGGTGAAATGGTGAAAAAAACCCACACAATTTTGTAATTGTTTGTTGGGTGTTATTTTTACGGTGTTCGTTGTGCAATAAAAATTACCTGACATTAGGATTCTCCAGCTCATTACAATTGCGGTCATACCGAACATGGGTAGCTGTGTTTTATGGTTTCAATGGCTGAAAAAAATTCTGAACTTTATAAAAAGAAGTGTGTGTTTTGCTGCTAACATTAAACTTAGTAACAAAACCACAGAAGAGACTAAAAATCCTCCAAAAATACAGCTGAAAAAGGGCAGCTCCGCTTACCTGCTCAGGTCTCTGAATAAATGCTCTACAGGATGCAGCCAACCCATATAGCAAAGATGTTGGCAACACAGGTGCAAGATACTAAATAGACAGCCACTCACCACCTGCCCATTCATGGAGGGGGTGACTGCTTAGTATACATTTGCACAATAGAGGCCTGAATAGGACGCTGTTCACATGTAGGTAATGCATAGTGTCTCGTTCTCAGCCTATTAGTTTTGCAACTTCTTTGATATATGGGCTGGCTGCATCCTCTAGTGCATTTGTTCACAGACCTGGGCAGGTAATCGGTGCTGCCCCTTTTTTAGCTGTATTTTTGAATTTTTTTAAGGATTTTTAGTCCTCTTCTGTGGCTTTGATACTAAGTTTGCTATTTTCAGAGACCCCAAACTTTTTGTTTTTGCCTTCAGTGGAGATTTGTGGGTTTTTTTTTGCATTGTTACCTGGTGTTTTTATTTATACCATTTTGGGAAACATACTGTGATATTGATTGCTTTTTGTTGCATTTTTTTGCCCTGCTGCAATGTCCAAGAATCCCCAGTAAAGGCGTTTCGGCATGTTTGTGCTTTACAGCGTTTGCTGATCAAATGCAACTTTTATATTTTAATAGATCAGAATTTTCCGGTCTCGGAGATACCAAATAGCTTTTTTTTTGTTGTTTATTTTTAATTGAGGAAATGGGGTGATTTTAATTCTTATGGTATTTTTTTCAGTATTTATATTTTTAAAAACTATTCTTTTTATTACTTTTCACTTTGTCAGTCCCTTTAGATGACTTGAACCATGGATCTCTTGATCACTTGTACTACAGATGCATTTCACAAAATTAGAATATTATCAAAAAGTTAATTTATTTCAGTTCTTCAATACAAAAAAATGAAACTCATATATTATATGGAGTCATTACACACAGAGTGATCTATTTCACGTGTTTATTTCTGTTTATGTTGATGATTATGGCTTACAGCCCATGAAAACCCAAAAGTCATTATCTCAGTAAATTAGAATACTTTATAACACCAGCTTGAAAAAATGATTCCAAAATGTTGGCCTACTGAAATGTATATTCAGTAAATGTATGTACTTTTGGCAGTGTGGACAGGTGCCAAATCCTGCTGGAGAATGACATTTCCATCTCCAAAAACCTTGTCGGCAGAGGGAAGCATGGAGTGCACTAAAATCTTCTAGTAGACGGCTGCGCTGACTTTGGTCTTGATAAAACAGAGTGGACCTCCACCAGCAGATGGCATGGCTCCCGAAACATCACTGATTGTGGATACATCACACTAGAACTTGGAAATCAAGGTCCCAGAGTCTGGAGGAAGCAGCTACCAGCTATGTAATGTAGCTTGTTACATATCTGCTCTGTGTGGAATAGGCTCAGCTCCTGAACCTGCTCCTAACACCCTGACATGCTCCACAACATAAAACTAGGTCATGGAGCATTAAGGGTTATTAAAATATTTCATTTAAACCATCAGGGATCAAGATGATATTTATGTCTACAGCACAGTGGCCATTGACTATGCTCAGTGATTGGGTGCAGAGTAGTGTTGAGCGAGTACACTCGTTGCTCGGGTTTTCCAGAGCATGCTCGGGTGTCCTCCAAGTATTTTGGTGTGCTCGGAGATTTAGTTTTCGTCATCTCAGCTGCATGATTTGCGACTTGTAGGCAGGTTGAATACATGTGGAAATTCCCTAACAAACAGGCATTCCACACATGTATTCAAGCTGTCTAGCAGTCGCAAATCATGTAGCTGAGACAATGAAAACTAAATCTCCGAGCACGCCAAAATACTCGGAGGACACCCGAGCATGCTCGGGAAAACCCGAGCAATGAGTATACTCGCTCATCACTAGTAGACAATGAATTGAACAGTGGTGCACATGCTTGACCTCCTCTCCATTCAGACAAGACTCTGCTGAGAAGGAACTGTAGATAAGCTTTTTCCCTTGTAGAAAAAAAAAGAATAGTGGCAATCACTGATCTTGTAAAATTCAACGTCTTTATCTACAACATCATAAAAGCTGGGTGCAGGGAGGAAGGAAGCACATGCAAAGGACGGCGTCCATTTCACTCTGGCCTGCACTTCAACACATCCTGAGACATTGTCCCTATAATTAGACCTTTCTGTTTAAAATGTTTGTACCAAAACTGGAAGTTATCCTACTGTTGAATACCGGATAACTTCCTGATTGTTGGGGGGATTCTTTCTGAGAATTCTGCTCTGAAATCCACATCTGTATGGAGCATAGTTCGAGCAATTGCAACCTTGCTCTCTTAATTCTTAAGGCTCATCTGCTCCATTAAAACAGGGCTCTAAAGAGCCCCTCTCTTAGAATCAGAAGCACCCCTTTAGCTGAACTCTCAGTGATCCAGAATGAATCTTTTAGCATGTAGATAGGGGGTGATATCCATTGTTTGTACAATTTTTTTTAAAGAGAACCTGTCCTTTGATTTTTGTTGCCCAAACCACAGGCAGAATGAATCAAAAACTGACTGCACTGTTCATATATAGTTTGAAGAATCGACCAAGCACTGTGAGGAGAGATGTGTCTAGTCCGGCACTGCCCCTGGCCGGCTTCATTCTGTACCACTCTAGTTGATTGACAAGTCTCTCCCTGTGAGCACACATGGGAAACACCTGTCAATCAACTAGATCTGAGCAGGATGCCGCTGAACTTGTCTTGTCTATTCCTTTGATCTCCAGTTGGGTCTTCAAACACCATAGCGTTCCAGAGTAAAATTTGCCTACGAGCCCTGACTCTTGCTGCCCATTTTTTCTGCAGCAAAAGTGCCAAACATACAATGTTGCGTTGTCCTGAACAAAATAACTACTCAATTAATCAAAAAGAGTTTTGGGAACTATCCAGCACCTTTATTGAATTGACACGACATGCTAGATACAAAGGAAGGAATCATTACATTCTAAAATAAGTCATTTTTCTGAAAGTATTATTGAGTATTCTAAAGAAAAGCAAAACAACAATAAGAAAACTGGCACCATTACCGAAGATCATTACATGACATTACATTGCCGTCCAGAAACTATTCACTGTTGTTAAATAGAATAATAAATATTTTTTTAAACCAGATTTGGTCACTCCACTTCCAGATTGATCCGACCCTCCTAATCCCCTCTTGCCTTTCAGATTTACACTGCAAGAGAAGAAAACAGATGATCAATTTAAAGTATTTGTCTGGCAAGAAACAAAATTACGGGTGAGGTCTAAGATGATACAATCAAGCTGCATTTATCATGTATGTAATTGGTCGCCTTAGCTAACGCCATCATTTTTGAGCCGAAACATGTGTAAACTATAGAGCCTACAGGAAACAAGACCTCATATTGCTGTGTCCACCGGGAAATACAAACATTATGGCTCTTGGAATGCAGCATAGAAAAACAAGGTTTTTTTTTCTATAAACCATGACCCTTCTTACTGCATGACTACGTTCACACCTGCGTATTTGTGGTATGAATGCCATCCATGAAAAAAACTAACATCACATGGATAGCACTTGTGTAAATGTTATTCAATTGAGCTGTTCAGACGAGCATTTTGGATCAAATCGGCACATGAAAAAAAAAATCTTGATCTTGTAAATATTATTAACTGGTGATGTAAAAAACTGATGTCATACGAATTGCATAGTGGTTGCATACAGACCACCATACTGGTGAAAATTCTCTCTTAGGCTCCTTTCACACTTGCGTTTTATGCGCTGTGCTGCGTGCGCAGTGCAAATGCGCATAAAAAATGCATCATGCGTTTTTAAGGATTTTCTTGTTTTTTGCGCATGTTTTTTGTAAAAAAAAAAGCATGCTGTTTTTGCGCTGACGTGCGCATGACTATGCGCACGTCTGCACTCCCATAGACTAGAATGTGTTTTTGGGTGAATTTTGTGTGCATTGCGTGCCCATGTGTTTTTTTGAGACAGGTCGGACGCACAAAAAATGCAACAGGATGCATTTTGTGCGCCCGCGCGCACACTACAAAAAAATGCATTCGCATACAAATGCGTACAATTGCATGACTATGTGCACCCATGTTAAGTATAGGGAAAAAACGAATGCGCATTTATGCGCAAAAATGCAGTGCAAAAAAACACAAGTGTGAAACCCGTCTTAGGCCGGGGTCACACTGGCGAGGAATACGGCCGAGTGAGAGGCGCTAAAAGCACGCATTACACACGGACCAATGATTCTCTATGGGGTCCCTCGCACCAGCCGTATATTTCTCATCCGTATTCTAGGCTCCGTGCCAATCGCAGCATGTTGCGATTGTCAGCGTACTACGCCCGTAGTACGCCAATGCAAGTCTATGGTTGCGCAAAAAATACGGATTACACACGGACCACACATGTGACTTGCGAGAAATACGCACCAGGTGTCTTTTAGCAAAGGCGGCAATTCAGTGCACGATACAGTAAACTCACACTGACAGGTTTAATAAAGAAACGAAAGAATAGATATATACACATAGAATACATATATATAGAATGTGTGTATATATATATATATATATGTATTCTATGTGTCTATATCTAATCTTTGGTTTCTTTTAGAAACCCTGTCATAGGCCTCCATTATATGTCCATTTTGCAAGCCTGCGAGAAAATCTCGCCATACGGATGCCATATGGATTACATATGGATGCTGACATGCGCAAAATACGCGACCACACCTTGCTTACGGATGACATACGGAGCACTGTTTAGGGGCCATTCATCCGTATTACGCATGTAAAATACTGACCGTATTTTGCGTTGGTTAGTGTGACCCCGGCCTTAGGTGCATGGGCATTGCTCCCCTATCTTTAACATGGTGGGCGCATGGTATAGTGCTTGTACGCATTCATGTGCGTTTTCGTGCGCTGCGTTTTTTCCAGGTGTGCGCCCAGGCGCGCCAGACGCAGCATGTTGCATTTTTTTTGCACCCAACTGCTGCCAAAAAATGCATGCGCACGTTAGCACACGGAATGCGCAAAAAAACAACATTACAGTCTATGGGATCGCACGCGTGCGCTAGGACATGCGCACGCATGCGTTTAAAATCGCATGCGTTTTTAGAGTTAACATGGCAATAAACTGGTTAAATCGCATGCGCAATAAAACAGCAAACACATACAAAACGCTTAATGCGTTTTTTGTATGCGTTTGGAATGCGCACGAGGCGCAGCGCAAAGCAACGCTAGTGTGAAAGTAGCCTTATTTCTACATGAAAAACAAGCGATTTTTTTATATGCTCATGTAAACCAAAGCCTATGAATGTATAAATACAAACAAAGTTATGACTCTGATATAAAAAAAGATACTGGGTCACTATTACCCATCTTAGAGCAGTCCCTAACCTAGCAGTATACCTTGACGTTTGGTAGAGCGGCTTAGTATACATTTTTTGCAAAAAACGTATCAACCAAATACCCTGTTTTGTTATCATCTTGTTCCTGGCACTTGCTGTTTATTATTACTTTTTTACAACAGAGTATTTTATACTTTTGTTTTATTGTGTTTTTCTGTGTTTCAGTCTTTTGGTGGTGTGAACACTGTCACACAGACTTGTTTGCTGTGTGCATGGCCAATGTGTTTTGTGTCTAATTGGGTCATTATTATGGCTAGAATGATAAAGTGAACCTTTTTTAGCTCATACATTCCGTCTAAACCATCGACAGCAGGAATCAGTGCCTGGTTCAATGATTGCAGCCAGGTATATTTTTCTCTGAAACGTGCTGGATTTTCAGAGAAATCATAATAGATCTTCTTGGGGATCATCACCAGAGAGGAGATGAGATTTGCACTGGCTTTTCTCAGCACTGTTATAAGTGATTATTTGGTCACCCTGGTATGTGAGAGACCTGTTAATCACCTAGATTGGTGCTGGAAAAAAGTCAGAGATTAGACAAGTCTGGTGCCGCCTTCTCCCAGCACTACTGCCACTCACTAACAGGTTAGGAGAGACATGTCAATATCATGAGCACTGTTTAACTCCCAATCCGGATGTGAGTGGTGCCAAACTACCATTTTTTTATTCTACTGAGTATTTATTTAAGGCCCCATTACACGCATCAATGTCCCAGCGATCCCACCAACGATTCGACGTGGATGGGATCGCTAGGACATAGTTAGCTGATCGCTGGTGAGCTGCCACATAGACAGACTCACCAGCGATCAGGACCAGCGAGCAAGCTGGTATCCAAGGTAAACAGTGGGTATCTAAGAGCTGCACGGCTCTTAGATACCCGCTGTTTACATTGAAAACCACCTCCCAGCGTCGCTGATCGATGGTCTCCTGCTGCTACACGCAGCAATGCACGCTGGCCAGCGGGAGACCAATGATCAAAAAATGGCCCAGCACGATCAGTGATACCCGGCGATCATCTCACTGGTGATCTCGCTGTGTGAGATGGGGCACTTAGTTTGTAAGAATGGTTGACTATGCTTGTAATTAAAGTTAGCACTTATCCAAGGGATAGGTGACAACTTGTACGTGAATGGGGGTCTAACTGCTGCTAGCCCCATCTCTCCCTTGAAAGAGGCTCTGGAGTGCATTGGCATGATCGAGCATTGGTCGTGCATTCATGCCTCCTCTATATTCATTATTCAATAAACTGCTAGAGCCAAGGACAGATTTTTATTTAGATCTTTATGATAAAATCTTTTAAAAATGACACTTTAGTCCTACCCAATGCGACACACTTACCAAAGCTAATGTCAGCAATAAATCCATTAAACATAGTGATGGCTGCAGTTTGCATCTGTAGAAGCATTACGTTTCCAGTAGATGTGACCGGAGAAGGAGGGGGCAAAATTCTTCCACAGAACGTGTTCAAGATCGGGGATGTCATTAAAGGTCCATCTCTAATTATCAAATACTCTTCGGAGCACGTTGGTGAATATAACATCACAAAGAAATTGAATCTTAGAGTCACCTGAGAAAATAATATAAAAAAAGATGTGTAATTAAGGGATGATGGAGTGGACAATGGAGACGATATACAATTCATGAGGATTTTGCATTGACTTAAAAAGATCATAGACTGGCTTAACCCCTTAACCCTTGGAGCTTTTTTCAGTTTTGCGTTTTCGTTTTTCACTCACCTTACTCTTAGAGCCATATCCTTTATATTTTTCCATCAATATGGCCATGTGAGGGCTTATTTTTTGAAGGCCGAGTTGTAATTTTGAATGACATCATTGGTTTTACCATGTCGTGTACTCGAAAACGGGAAAAAAATTGCAAGTGCGGTGAAGTTGCAAAAAAGTGCAATCCCACACTTGTTTGGCTTTTTTGCTAGGTTCAATAAATGCTAAAACTGACCTTCCATACACCAGAAAAAGCCATACACCTGACACATGCTATTGAGAACTCTGCTATTAGAAGTGGAAAGGAAGAACAAAGACAAAAGAATCTAAATAATAAAAATATTGGAGAAAGAGAAACCAATCACAAACTAAAATGTTTCTTTACTAATGCACAAAGCATGGGCAACAAACAAGGAGAATTGGAACTACTAACGCAGGAAAAGAAATATGATGTAATTGGAATCACTGAAACTTGGTGGGCCAATACACATGATTGGAATACAAGACTAGAAGGATACAACTTATTTGCAAGAAACAGACTTGATAAACGAGGAGGAGGTGTCGCATTGTATGTTAGAAATGCGTATATCTGCACAGAGATTGAAGCTTCAGAGACTGGGAGTTCTGTGGAAACTGTTTGGGTAAGAATACAAGGACAGAACAATGGAAAGGACACCATTGTAGGCATTTACTACAGGCCGCCTGTGCAAGCTGAAGATATGGATGAACTCTTTATTCATCAAATGGCCAAGTTCTCCAAAAAAATATGACATAGTTGTCATGGGAGATTTCAACTATCCACACATTTGTTGGGAATCTCTCTCAGGCAAAACTAACAGGTCAAGGAAATTCTTATCCTCTCTTGCTGACAACTTGATCTTCCAAAAGGTAGGGGAGATAACAAGGGGAACTGCTACCTTGGATCTAATCTTTATAAACAGGGAGGAAATGGTTGAGGAGGTAAAAGTGGCTGGGATCCTAGGAGGTAGCGACCATGCTATTTAAGAATTTTGGATAACTAGAGGAGGAAGACCTTTGAAGACTCAGACTTCAAGGTTAGATTTCAGAAAGGCAGATTATAAGGGATTCAGAAAGAGAATTGGAGGGATCCAATGGCTGGATATCATTAAAGACAAAAATGTCCTGGAAGGATGGGAAATCTTGAAAAATGAAATTCTCAAAGCACAATTGTTAACAATTCCGAAAAGAGGGAAGAATAGGAAGCATTTAAGGAAACCAGGATGGATGAACACAGAACTTAAGCACATGCTAAAAAGGAAGAAAGAAATGTTTATAAAATGGAAAGATGGAGGCATATCTAAAGATGAAAATAATGATGTCTGCAGAACCTGCAGGGCACAAATCAGATTAACTAAAGCTGACAATGAATTGAGGCTTGCAAAAGATGTCAAAAGCAATAATAAAGGATTTTGGGGATATGTCAAAAGTAAAAGAAAAGTCAAAGATGCTATAGGATTTTTACAGGATGAAAATGATGAAATGGTAAAACAGGATGTTGAGAAGGCCGAACTTTTAAATTCCAATTTTGCATCTGTTTTCTCTCAGAAAGGAAATGTAACATCAACTGTTCTTCACTGTCTTATTAAGGGAATAGAAGAATCCAGGATATCTATAAACAGAAAGATAGTGAGGAAACACTTAGCTAACCTAAATGAATTCAAGTCTCCAGGTCCAGATGAATTACACCCCAGAGTACTGAAGGAGATAGCAGAAGATATTTTTGAACCCCTCTAAATACTCTTTGAAAATTCTTGGAGAGCAGGAGAAGTCCCAGAAGACTGGAGAAGAGCAAATGTTGTTCCTATCTTCAAAAAGGGGAAGAAGGTGGACCCAGGCAACTATAGGCCGGTGAGCGTGACTTCTATACCAGGAAAGATCTTGGAACAAATTATTAAACAACATGTACAGTATGTCAGTACCTGGATAAGAATGAAGTGATTAAACAGAGTCAGCATGGGTTTGTAACTAATAAGACATGTCAGACTAACTTAATTTCCTTCTATGATGGAATCACTGATTGGGTGGATCAAGGAAATGCTGTAGATATAGTATATCTTGACTTCAGCAAAGCATTTGACAAAATATCTCACACAATCCTTATTGAAAAAATGACTAAGTATGGAATGGACAAGGCAACTGTTAGGTTGATTCATAACTGGCTTAGTGATCGGACCCAAAGAGTGGTCATAAATGGCTGCACATCCACTTGGAAGAATGTCTCAAGTGGGGTACCACAGGGCTCTGTCCTGGGCCCTGTATTGTTCAACATCTTTATCAGTGATTTAGATGAAGGAATTGAGGGTAAACTGATTAAATTTGCTGATGACACAAAGCTAGGAGGGATAGCTAATACTAGAGAAGAGAGAGAGAGAGAGGATTCAAAAATATATAAATAAACTGGAGCAGTGGGCAGCAAATAACAGAATGGTTTTTAACAGGGAAAAATGCAAAGTACTACATCTGGGAAATAAAAATGAAAAATGCATATACAGAACGGGAGGAATAGGGCTAAGCAACAGCACATATGAAAAAGACTTGGGTATACAAATAGATCACAGACTGAATATGAGTCAACAGTGTGATGCAGCACCAAAAAAGGCAAATGCAATTTTAGGATGTATTAACAGAAGCATACAGTCTACATCACGTGAAGTCATTATTGCCCTCTACTCCTCTTTGGTCAGACCTCATCTGGAATACTGTGTCCAGTTTTGGGCGCCACATTTTAAAAAATACATCAACAAATTGGAGCAAGTTCAGAAAAGAGCAGCCAGAATGGTGACCAGTCTGCAAACCCTGTCTTATGAGGAAAGGTTGCATGATTTGGGAATGTTTAGCTTGCAAAAGAGAAGACTGAGAGGACACTTAATAGCTGTCTACAAATATCTAAAGGGCTGTCACATTGTAGAAGGATCATTTTTATCCTCATTTGCACAAGGAAAGACTAGAAGCAATGGGATGGAACTAAATGGGAGGAGACACAGATTAGATATTAGAAATTTTTTTTTGACAGAGTGATCAATGAGTGGAACAGGCTGCCACAAGAAGTGGTGAGTTCTCCTTCAATGGAAGTCTTCAAACAGAGGCTGGACAGACATCTGCCTGGGATGATTTAGTGAATCCTGCTTTGAGCAGGGGGTTGGACCAGATGGCCCAGGAGGTCCCTTCCAATTCTACGATTCAATGAATCTACCAACAAATGACCATTATGCAGGAGAAGTGAAGTCTTACCTTGTATCCTACAGGGGCTATGATACTGTAAACAATGTTCTGACCGGGGGGATACATATTGGGAAAAAATGGAGATGTCACCGGCTGACTTGTTGTCGCAAAGGTTCCTCCGTACCTCACTAGATGAAAAGAACATAACGTGGTCACTGGGTTTGCTTTAAATTCATATTATCGCGGCAGCAAAAGATCATTACTAGATCTTTCCATCAGCGCAATCATATACTACCACGAAAGATGTCCACCATTTATAATGAGGGGGGTTGTAAGAGTCAATATCCATTACCTGACTTATAAGAACCGCTAAATGAATTCTGAGCTGATGGCTGGTTGGTAACAATCTCGATCAGCATGAAAACATCAGAAGAAATCAGAGGTGGGAGTACTACTTTTCCACATGTCTTGTCAAGCAGGACAGTTGATGAATTATCAACTCCATCATAGACTTTAATGTAGGCAGTGTTACAGTTTGGAGATGGTGAGATATCGATGTTATCAAGCTGCAGTTGAACCTGGGATGAAAGCAGAGATAGCAACCGTGTAAGATTCCAAAAGAGCATGCTTTTGCCATATGTATCAGGAAGTGATGCTGATGTTGTTGGCAATAATGTCATTGCATGCAGTGCTTTTATTGCCATCAACCAAAGCAGAACCCACACCATCCATATTTTAGCAGTTGAAATATATCTTTGAACTTCTGCTGTAATAGCTGGGAAAGGAGTCACCACTGATCCCAAACCCCTCAGATGCTGTAGTCAATATGGTAGTTTTATAAAAGGAATGGGTTCCTACTGTAAGGTCACAGTTAAAAAAAACTTTTCCAAAAAAATAATTAGGAAATATGTTGTACATACCAAATTGGAATTCTGGAACAGATAAAGACAGTTGGATCCTCCTTGGTTTGCTGAGATGAAGTTAAAAGTTCCTGATAACTCCACAAACTTTCTTCTACAGAGATCTGAAATGAATACATTACAAGTAATCAAAACATGTTAAATCTTAAAATACACATACAACAGATTCTGGCCATTGAAGGAACCCCAAATCACTTATGATAAATGAGGTTTCAGACCACAAAACAGCTGCTACTTTCTGAGGTAGCACATTGCCCTGCCTGTTTTATCACAGGAACAAGTGTTTCTGTTGCCTTTCCAGACTTTTGAACTCATCATAAATCTATTCACTAACATAGAGGCTCAGGGGTCGTCAGTGCTTCTACATCACTGACTTGATTAATGATGAGCTCGGAATGCTGGTGACATGGCAGAAACATTCACTCCTGTGATAAAACAGACAGAGAAATGTGTTACCTACAAGTCCCTAATACAAGTTTAATGAAATAAAAATAAAAAATGTTAAGTGGCTAAAGCTGTTGTCGACTTTCACCCACTCAAAGATTTTGCTTGTTTGGAGTATTGCTCTAATAAAGGAAGGGAATTTTGGGGGTAATGATTATGCTTGATCTCAGCAGTCTATGGTATTATTTTTGGAATAGTAAGAGGTTGGGCTACTATTTGCAATGTTGTAATGTAATATCAAGATGGTTTTGCATCATTCTCAATAAAAAGCTGGGTATGAAAACAAGCAAAAGGGTCGTGTGCAGTGTTCATTTTCCACCACATTACGTTCTATTTTGGTCTCATCTGACCAGAGAACCTTCTTCCACAGGACATGTAGGGGACATAGCTAGCCTTTGGAAATAGTTACTCTGGTCAGATGAGACCAGTGTAGAACTAAAGGCAAAATGCTAGCTTATGGCATGTGTATAAAATAAAAGCACTTACTGCAATTATAGAGGGTATTAACTTTCGCTACATCAAAATTATTCATAGCTATAGACTGTCCCAAGGGCATGCTACGGTCAGATTTAGCAACCATCGATGGCTGTCCAGGAACGTTGCTGTAAGCTGACCTATAAAAGGTGAACATGGTTAGACTTAAGTAACATACCATCAAATTAATTTACTTGTCATTTTTTTTTAAGCTGGGAAACAGAAACTTCCATGTGAGATTTTTATTAAAATTTCCTTGCTTAATACAAAATGCAGAATGGAGTGATAATCCACTTGGTTTGAAGAAGAATGAATTGAGATCTAATAGCAATATTTTATTTTGTAAATATATCATCAAGAAAGTGAATGTCAATCCACACTAAATGAAGAGTGCTTAAAAGGAAAGATAATCCATGTGATCAGACTCTACAGCAAGCTATGTGTTATGAGATCTACCTTGGTTATCTACTTACGAGGCATAATGCAAGACAGAGTTGTAGGCATATGGAAGGTTCATGAGGTTCCCATCATCATCAGTTTTAAAATTGATGTAATCATCTGTTTGAGAAAAAAATACAAATATGGCATTCTTGTTATAAAATTAACTTGGGTAGTTCTAGTTTTAGCTCTCTTTATCTTTAGAATATTTGAACCAAGAAATCATTATTCCTTAAAGAAGACCTGTCAGCAGGATATTGGACCCCTAACTAAAGGCTTGAGCCTACAGCCCCTTTAATGCATTTTACATTCATACTATGCTTGTAGTATTAATTTGGGACTTTTTTGAAAAATCCATTCTGGAAGTTTTAAACTAAATTGCAGCAAGGCTGGCACTGCCCTACCAGCTACCACCAACTTCTGGTCTTTGACAGGTCACTCTTCTATCAGTGACCTATTTCCCCTGGGCATGCGCCATCATTGCCTGGGTTTGTTTCATCAGAAGTTGACGGTTCATACTCAGCGAGCTCCTAAGGATGTTCCTGGAGCTGGTCCAGTGATCTCACAACATCGCTAACAGCTCACTGTGCATGCACCTCCTCGTCTGATGAAACCAATCTAGGCAATTAAGGTCACCAGGGCAGCGGCAGCAGGTCACTGAGAGAAGAATGAAATGTCAATCAAAAGCAAGAGGCTGGAGATGGGCGAGGAAAATGAAGAGATTACAGCAGAAACTATAATGCATTGCCTGCAAAACCTCACATGACCCTGTATGCCAAAATATGTTAGTGTGATGCAGCAGCAAAAAAGGCAAATGCAATTCTAGGATGCATTAACAGAAGCATACAGTCTAGATCACGTGAAGTCATTATTTCCCTCTACTCCTCTTTGGTCAGACCTCATCTGGAATACTGTGTCCAGTTTTGGGCGCCACATTTAAAAAAAGACATGAGCAAACTGGGGCAAATTCAGAGAAGAGCGACCAGTATGGTGACCAGTCTGCAAACCCTGTCTTATGAGGAACGGTTACAGAATTTGGGAATGTTTAGCTTGCAAAAAAGAAGACTGTGCGGAGACTAAATGGCTGTCTACAAATATCTCAAGGGCTGTCACATTTTAGAAGTATCATCTTTATTCTTATTTATTTGCACAAGGAAAGACTAGAAGCAATGAGATGAAAATGAATGGGAGGAGGCACAGATTAGATATTAGAAAAAACTTTTTGACAGAGTGATCAATGAGTGGAACAGGCTGCCACGAAAGGTGGTGAGTTCTCCTTCATTGGAAGTCTTCAAACAGAGGCTGGACAGACATCTGTCTGGGATGATTTAGTGAATCCTGCTTTGAGCAGGGGGTTGGACCAGATGACTCAGGAGGTCCCTTCCAACTCTACCATTCTATGATTCTATGGTGGAAAAAAATTATAGCTCCCAAAATGTGGTGATGAAAAAATATTTTTTTTGCAATTAAAAGCATCTTTTAGTGTGTGACAGCAGCCAAATGTAAAAACCTGCCATAAGGCCTCTTTCACATGTCCTGATATTTCCAGTTCCAGAGATGTCATTGTCTGTGTCTGTAATACTTGCGGCACACGTGTGGCATGCATGTGCCACATCAGTACCACACAGATGGGTACCAGGGAAGAAGTATTACAGTAAGCGCTGTTCCCCGGTGCCAGGTACTGAACACGGCTCTCCTCATTCTCCCCTGCTCTGCTGGCGATCAGCATGAGCAGTTGAGAATGATGAGAGTTATATTTAAGTGATAAAAGAGACAACAGGCAGTGGCTGATGGGACTATTACTCCCATCAGCCTACCCTTGCTGCTGCTAATAACAGTGACAGCAGGAGCGGCTGATGGGGGTATTCATCAGCCGCCACCTGCACTACAAATAAATGAAAAAAACAGCATGGATTCCCCTGTATTTTCTATAACCAGCCAGGCAAAACTCACAGCTGGGGTTGCAACCTTCAGCTGTCAGCTTCAGAAGGTTGGTTTATCAAGAGTAGAGGGGTCCCCACACTGTTTTTTTTTAATTATTTAAATAAATAATTTAAAAAACTTAGTTGTTCTGTCCCATGCTGTAATCCATGTCTTGGGGTATAAACAGTTTTCAACCTGGATGGTGCCAAGATGCAACCGTCCAAGCTGAAAACCACTAGTGAATGAGCTACTGGGAATGTGGCGTTAGTGACCGGGGGTGACGTCATAGAGGTTACCTCTGGTCACTGAGGCTCAGTTCCCTGCTGGGCTGAGCTGCGGTGACTTTGGTGAGATCCCCTCTAGCACAGTGAGCTGTGAGAGCTCATGGTCCTAGCAGAGCCTCACTGACTGGTAGTAACCTCTATGACATCACCGCCAATCACTGACGCCGCTTTCCCAGCAGCTCATTCACTAGTGGTTCTTAGCTTGGATGGTAACATCTTGACACGGACCAAATTGAAAACTGTTTATTCCCCAGACATGGATTATGGCGTGGGACAAAATGACAGACAGGTATGGTATATTGTTGCTTTTATATTTTAGTTTTATTACAGCAGATCAAGGGTTTCAGTGTAATAGGCATTTGGTGAGTATAACTTTATTATTTTTAAATAAAGTAAAACTGTGTTTTGTTTTATTTCTAATAAAAGACTTTATTCTTGCTGTGTCTTTATTTACCATGTAACTATAGGATTAGTAATGGATAAGTGCCTTAAAGACGCTTCTCCATTATTAAACCATGGGGTTGATGTCACCTGACAATACAAAGGTGACATCAATCCCACAAATATGAACCCCACTTGCCACAGCTACAGGGCAAGTGGGAAGAGCCAGGCAAAGCACCAGAATTGGCGCATCTAATAGATGTGCCTTTTCTGAGCAATTGCGGGCTGCTATTTTTAGGCTGAGTGGGGCAATATCCATGGCCCCTTACCAGCCTGAGAAAACCAGCCCCCAGCTGTGAACTTTGACTAGTCTGGTTGTCAAAAATGAGAGGGACCCCATGTAATTTTTTAAAATTATTTAAATATTTTTTTTTTTAAAACAGCGTGGGGACCCCTTGCCATTTTTTTCATTTATTTATTTATAGCAGCAGGGGTAAGCTGATGGGTGTAATAGTCCCATCAGCCACCACCTGCTGTCTCTTTTATCACTTAAAGGTAACTCTCATCATTCTCCCCTGCTTGTGCCAATCGCTTGGGAGACCAGGGGAGAATGATAAGAGCCATGTTCAGCACCTGGCGTCGGGGAATAGCGCTTACTGTAACACTTCTTCCCTGGCATTGATGCATGTCACATTGACATCCATGTGGGTTATGCGTATGCACATGTGCGGAAAGTTTTATGGCCTGTGCTGACATTAAAAATTGGACATGTCAGCATGTTTTGCCCACGGACACACGGTCCATGGAAACACACTGACATGTGCACAAACCCATTCACTTGACTAGGCAAATAGCGTTCTGTTCCTCCTGAGTCTCTCCATATGACTAAGTAGTACTGTACAGCCACATATGGGGTATTGCCATGTTCAGTAGAAATTGTCGGACACATTTTGGTGCCATTTTTACCCATTTCTTGTGTGAAAATGTAAAATCTTTGGCTTAAACAAAATTTTGATGATAAAAATGTAATTATTTTGTATTTATCGCACAATGGTATAAAATTATGTGACACACTCACGGTGTCAATATGATCACTGCAACCCTAGATGAATTAATTTAGAGATGTAGTTTGTAAAATGGGGTCACCTATGGGAGGTTCTGCTGCTCTCCCAGTGGGTGATTGCACCTGCAAACCATAACAGTAAAATCTGGAGCTCCTTGCCTTCTGCGCTTTGCACTGTGCCTGAAAAATATTTCGCGATTACATGTAAGGTATTGGCACACTCAGGAAAAAAAAAATGGACATCAGTTTGTTTTAAAAAAAATTTTCTTTTAGCCCATAGTAAAATTACAAACTTGTGGCTAAATTAACATTTTAGTGGTAAAAATTTAATTTATTCTTTCTTCACTGGTCAGTGGTATAAAATTCTGTGATCACTGTACCCCTAGATGAATTCATTGGAGAGTGTAGTTTGTAATATGAGGAGTTCACATATAGGGGATTTCTGTTGTTCTGGCTCCTCAGGGGCTCTGCCAATGTGACATGGCACCCTCAAACCATTCCAGCATAATCTGAATTCCAATATGGCACCTCTTCACTTTTGAGCTTTGCACTGTGCCTCAAAAGTAGCATTCCTCTAAATATGGGGTATCGGCATATGCAAGAGAAAATTGCAGAACTTTTGGGGTCCAATTTCTCCTGGTACACTTGGCAAAATAAAAAATTGGGGGCTAAATATCATTTTTGTGGAAAAGATATGATTTTTTATTTTTATGGCTCTACGTTATAAACTTCTGTGAAACATTTGGGGGTTCAAAATGCTCACCACACATCTAGATAAGTTCCTTGGGGGTCTATTTTCCAAAATGGTGACTTTTTTTAACAGTAATTACACAAGAAAATCCCATGATGGATTACATGATAAGTGATAACAAAAACTCTCCATTAAATGTCACCTGCTTAACCCAGCAGGAAGTACGGCGGCATCTAAAAATCACTAAAGTGGACAAATCCTCAGGCCCGGATGGGATACACCCCCGAGTACTGCAGGAATTAAGTACAGTCATAGATAGACCACTATTTTTAATCTTTAAAGATTCCATAATGACAGGGTCTGTACCACAGGATTGGCGCATAGCAAATGTGGTGCCAATATTCAAAAACGGGACAAAAACTGAACTGGAAAATTATAGGCCAGTGAGCTTAACCTCTACTGTGTTTAAAATCCTGGAGGGTTTGCTAAGAGATACTATACTGGAGTATCTGAAGAAGAATAACCTTATGACCCAATATCAACATGGGTTTACAAAGGGAAAGTTCCTGTCAGACTAATCTGATAAGCCTTTATGAAGAGATAAGTTCCAGACTGGACCAAAGAAATGCTGTGGACGTGGTGTACATGGACTTTTCAAAAGCTTTTGATGCGGTGCCACACAAAAGGTTGATACATAAAATGAGAACAATGGGGATAGGGGAAATTATGTGTAAGTGGGTTATGAGCTGGCTCAGGGATAGGAAACAAACGGTGGTTAACAATGGAGCAAACTCAGACTGGGTCATGGATAGCAGTGGGGAACCACAGGGGTCAGTATTGGGCCTGCTTCTTTTTAACATTTATTAATAACCTTGTAGGGGGCATAGAGAGTAGAATTTCAATATTTGCAGATGACACTAAACTCTGCAGGGTAATCAATACAGAGGAGGACAATTTTATATTACAGGAGGATTTATGTAAACTAGAAGCTTGGGCTGATAAATGACAAATGAGCTTTAATGGGGATACATGTAAGGTCATGCACTTGGGTAGAACAAACAGGATGTATAATTATGTGCTTAATTGTAAAACACTGGGCAAAACAGTCACTGAAAAACACTTGTGTATGGGTGGACGACAAACTCACATTTAGTGGACAGTGTCAGACAACTGCTGAAACGGCAAATAAAATAATGGAATGCATTAAAAGAGGCATAGATGCTC
This sequence comes from Dendrobates tinctorius, assembly GCF_039654945.1. NCBI lineage: Eukaryota > Metazoa > Chordata > Amphibia > Anura > Dendrobatidae > Dendrobates > Dendrobates tinctorius. The sequence continues at coordinate 29,302,482 of NW_027361761.1, forward strand.
ATGAGGAAAACATAATTTTACCTCTATATAAGTCACTAGTGCGACCACACTTAGAATACTGTGTTCAGTTCTGGTCTCCGGTGTATAAGAAAGACATAGCTGAACTGGAGCGGGTGCAGAGAAGAGCGACCAAAGTTATTAGGGAATTGGGGGGGTCTGCAATACCAAGACAGGTTATTTAGTTTGGAAAATTAAAAATATAAATAAATAATTGCGCTAGTAATACCCACATGAATTAAATTTCTTACTCTTATAAAATCAGTAATTAACCATATGAAAGATATAATAAATATAATTGATCACTCTCCATATGGATTACAAAATAATTTCTGAACAGTTAAATCTCTCTCGGCAATGAGACAATAATACTGACCCCTTTATTATCCAAGAGTATACAACTAAAATAATCGCACCAATGATATCCACATTAGTAGAATTACTCGCTGCAAAAAATCAATAAATAGCCATCTAAAAAATATAATGAATCCCTCTCCTTGAAGGTTATGAAAATGATATCCACATAAATGAATCTCTTATTACAAGGCGATAATTATACTGACCGTCCAAGACACTGTTCATACCATACGCGGTGTTACCAGTCTGAGGTTCAGCACATGGAGACGTCTCTCCCACTATGCTTCTGTGTGCTCGGATGACGGTGCGTTTCTCAATGCAAATGATAGCGCCGATGGTAAGAAGTCACAAGCAAAGGGCAGGCAAAATAAAAAGTTATCACCTCTGATGAAATCCAAAGTAGCGGGCGATGCCCCGGCCGGTAGCAATCGCCCTGTTCTCCAATGCTATGCCACCCGTCAGAACCGGGACATACAACGGAAAATGTGGTGGGAGCCGGCAAGGTGCAGGACCTTGCGTGACGTCAGTCACGTGATGAGTCACGTGATCTGCTTAAGGAAAGCTGACAGAACATGGTTTTTGGTCCTGTCAGCTTTCCTTAAGCAGATCAAGTGACTCATCACTTGACTGTGACGTCACGCAAGGTCCTGCACCTTGCCGGCTCCCACCACATCTCCTGGTGCATGTCCCGCTTCTGATGGGTGGCATAGCATTGGAGAACAGGGCGATTGCTACCGGCCGGGGCATCGCCCGCTACTTTGGATTTCATCAGAGGTGATAACTTTTTATTTTGCCTGCCCTTTGCTTGTGACATCTTACCATCGGCGCTATCATTTGCATTGAGAAACGCACCGTCATCCGAGCACACAGAAGCATAGTGGGAGAGACGTCTCCATGTGCCGAACCTCAGACTGGTAACACCGCATATGGTATGAACAGTGTCTTGGACGGTCAGTATAATTATCTCCTTGTAATAAGAGATTCATTTATGTGGATATCATTTTCAAAACCTTCAAGGAGAGGGATTCATTAAATTTTTTAGATGGCTATTTATTGATTTTTTGCAGAGAGTAATTCTACTAATGTGGATATCATTGGTGCGATTATTTTAGTTATATACTCTTGGATAATAAAGGGGTCAGTATTATTGTCTCATTGCCGAGAGAGATTTAACTGTTCAGAAATTATTTTGTAATCCATATGGAGAGTGATCAATTATATTTATTATATCTTTCATATGATTAATTACTGATTTTATAAGAGTAAGAAATTTAATTCATGTGGGTATTACTAGCGCAATTATTTATTTATATTTTTAATTGTTTTATTATCCAGACAAGAGGTGGTGTTGTCTGTTAATTTGTGGCTGTTATATCCCCTACGCATTGCCACTGGTTGTAAAAAAATTTTTTCATTTATGACAGTTTGGAAAATTGAAGGGCTAGGGATGATCTTATTACAATGTATAAATATATGCGGGGACAGTACAAAGACCTTTCTAATGATCTTTTTTCTCTTAAACATGTGACAAGGGGGCATCCGCTACATCTGGAGGAAAGAAGGTTTAATCATAATCACAGATGCAGATTCTTTACTGTAAGAGCAGTGAGACTATGGAACTCTCTGCCATATGATGTTGTAATGAGTGATTCCCTACTAAAATTTAAGAAAGGACTGGATGCCTTTCTTGAAAAGTATAATATTACAGTGTATATACACTAGTTTCCTTCATATTGTGTTGATCCAGGGAGCTAGTCTGATTGCCACTTGTGGAGTCGGGAAGGGATTTTTTTCCCCAATGTGAAGCTTACTATTTGCCTCATAGGTTTTTTTTTTCCTTCCTCTGGATGGACATATTAGGGCAGGTAAGGATAGGATATGGGTTGAACTAGATGGACTTAAAGTCTACCTTCAACTGTAATAACTATATTACTATGTTACTCGTGGGGGGATTTCCATAGTTTAGGCACATAAGGGGCTCTCCAAATGCGACATGGCATCTGAATATCAATTTCAGCAAATTTTGCATTGAAAAAGTTAAACGGTGGTCCTTCCATTCCGAGCTCTGCCATGCTCCCCAACAGTGGTTTACCACAACATATGGGGTATCAATATACTCATGACAAATTTCATAATAACTCATGTGGTCTAATTTCTCCTGTTACCTTTGGTAAAATAAGAAAAAATTGGATCTGAATTAAATTTTTCGTGAAAACAATTAAATGTTCATTTTTCTTAAACATTCCAAAAATTCCTGTGAAGCACCTGAAGGGTTAAAAAACTTCTTGAATCTGGTTTTAAGCACCTTGAGGGGTGCATTTTTTAGAATGGTGTCACTTTTGGGTATCTTGTATCATATAGATCCCTCAAAGTGACTTCAAATGTGATGTGGCCCCTAAAAAAATGGTGCTGTAAAAATGAGAAATCGCTGTTCAACTTTTAACTCATAACTTCCTGACAAATAAAAAGTGATTCAAAAATTGTGCTGATGTAAAGCAGACATGTGGGAAATGTTACTTATTAAGTATTTTATGTGACATATCTCTGTGATTTAAAGACATGAAAACTCAAATTTGGAAAATTTTCAAAATTTTTGCAAAATTTCCAATTTTTCACAAATAAGCGCAAGTCATATCAAAGAGATGTTACCACTATCATGAAGTACAATATGTCATGAGAAAAGAATGTCAGAGTCACTGGGATCCATTGAAGCATTCCAGAGTTATTACCTCATAAAGGGAAAGTGGTCAGAATTGTAAAAATTGGCCCGGTCATTAACATGCAAACCACCCTCAGTGTAAAGGGGTTAAAGGAGCTTTACAGTCATGCCTTTCATTAGGGGTCGAATATCATGCTGACGGGTCCATTTTAAAGAGCTGAAAATGTTGAAAATGGTATCTGATCTACAGGTATGATGGTAAAGAGCAGGAGGAGCTGATCAGAGTTATATTGTCACGGGGCAGTAAGGGGAAAACAGGAAATGTGGAACCAGGGCCCCTGAACTACTCCTAAGACTAAGGGGGTTCCCTGGCTCTCCTTAACTTGGGGGTACACTTAATGGTAGTGAGGCCCAAGTCTCCGACCTGTCCCTATCTCCTGTTCAGCCCTGAGCTAAACATCCAACCCCCTCCCCAGGAGGTGAGGCAGGGAATAAAGTAAACTGCACCAAAATCCAGGGAAAGGGTAATACAGATACCTCGGGGTTAAATAAACTGAAAGACCAGAATTGGCTTGCTCTGCGGCAATGCTCCAGGAATGCAGAGTTAGCCACTGGAAAACAGCAGACAACTGAAGATCCATAGAACTCTGTCAGCTCCTGAACTCCAGCTAGGTTGGTCTTCAAAGAGAAACAATATCACCAACAGTTAGTTGGTGAACCTGGTGAGCTTATGTAGGAAGGTGGGAATGGTTTCCGCCTGCATAGATAGTTAATCACAGTAACACCATGTTATCCACAGATTTTGCTGCATTTAAAATGGGGCAGGTTCTCTTTAAGGTTCATGGACAGACAGATCCCTGTCATTGCCTTCTTATCCCTCCACAAATATTGAGACCAATATAGCATTATTCATTTATTTTCTGGATTTCCACAGAAAACAAAACCCTTAATATTTCTTACTATGAAATTGTAGACACTACGATTTCTAACAAAATAAACATGTAATACAACTGGGTGTATGAACCCCTAGGTAGAATGAATTACTAAATCCTTTGCATCAACAGTTTCCCGTACTCCATAGAAGGGGACAATATTTAGTTTATGAAAACGCTACCTGATCTGAATACTCACTTGGAGAGACATTTTGCCATAAGATATCAATATATTGGTCTCTGTCTTTTCTGGTGTGTTCATGGTAGAAGCCAAGTGTGTGCATGAGTTCATGTTGAACATAAGGGAATCTGAGGCAGGCAGACTTAGCAAGACTTACTACCTGTTTACCTCCCACTTTTCCTACAAACGACCAACACCTAAAAAAAAGAAAACAGTAATTAATGACCAGATACTTTTTAGATCATAAAGCTGTAATTTTATAATGTCCTAATGTATATGGTTTTCCCTATACTTAGTATATATATAAATTTGTATATTTATCGGGCTTTTTGTGTGTGAATTATATTAAGATTTGTTTTAAGAAGATCAGTCTATGTTTGTGACAAAAAAGAGAGGAATAGAGGGCACCACGCTTGTCCAAAACATGTGAAGCCGAGAATACTGCATCGGTGGGTGCCAGATCCTGCTGGTGCGGTACAGCAAAACAAGGTGGTAATAAAGGAAGTTTCCGGCACTACCATACAATGAATAGAAAACTTCTTTATTGTAAATCCATAAAAATGAACAGCCTCGGTGTAAGAGTGAAATAAAAACTGACGCGTTTCTGGAGCACAATGGTGTCCTTTGGCTGGGGTCACACTTGCAACTGCAACGTGAGAAACTCATGCGAGTTTATCGCATCAATACCCGGCACTGCCGCCGGCACTTGGGACCGGAGCGCTCAGCTGCATAGAAATACATGCAGCCGCACACTCCAGTCCCAAGTGCTGGCGGCAGTGCCGGGTATGGTGCGAGAGACTCGCATTGCAGTTGCAAGTGTGACTCCGGCCTTAATCATAGTATGAAGTCGTGAGTCAAGGAAGACAGGTTTTAAAGTAAGAGGAACCAATAGCTGAACAGATATCGAGCTATTCAAAAAATATCACAAAAATTGGGAAAATCACAATTTTAATAATATAACAATAATAAATGTAGACGCGATCATTTTTGAAGTTCATACCATGTGAGAACTTGATATCAAGGGTCAGTATCCAGAAAGCCACCCCCAAGAAAAGAAGCCTCTGCCAACTCCTCCCATGTCCAGGCCAGTAACCCTCTCAATACTGTAAAAATCTCAAATTATTATATTTGGTAACTAAATGTTTTGCTGCTCAGAATACAGATATTTTTTAATAGCACTAGACAGATGCTCTGCAATGTGCTTTTTCATTTTCCTAGTCATACACCCTATTTACTAAGGTGGCAAAGATCACATTTAATGCAATATATAGTACAGTATGGTGTGAGTCACAGTGAATGAATTCATTGATGGTTCCGCTCTAGCCAGAAGGCAATAAACATTGATATTTTTTATTTACAGCAAAAATGCACACATTACATCGACTATTTGCACATTTGAAAAAACACTTGTGGGTAAGCCAGGTAGATGGAGATTTTTTTTTTCTGGCTAGGATAAAGCATGTTTCCAAAAGACCGACTCTTTCTGGCCACTCATCTAAAGACCCCTTTTAAAACCTTGCAGGAGGATTTCTGCATAGTGCTTACCTTGGGGCTTGGGGTAGGCTTCCTAGATACTGTTTATCTTGGGGAAGGCTTTCTGGATACTGCTTACCTTGGGGAAGGCTTTCTGGATACTGCTTACCTTGGGGAAGGCTTTCTGGATACTGCTTACCTTGGGAGAGGCTTTCTGGATACTGCTTATCTTGGGGAAGGCTTTCTGGATACTGTGTACCTTGGGGAAGGCTTTCCGGATATTGCTTACCTTGGGAGAGGCTTTCTGGATACTGCTTATCTTGGGGAAGGCTTTCTGGATACTGCTTACCTTGGGAGAGGCTTTCTGGATACTGCTTATCTTGATGAAGGCTTTCTGGATAATGCTTACCTTGGGGAAGGCTTTCTGGATACTGCTTACCTTGGGAGAGGCTTTCTAGATACTGCCTACCTTGGGAGGAGGCTTCCTGGATATTGCTTATCTTGGGTGAGGCTTTTTGGATACTGCTTACTTTGGGGAAGGTTTTCTGGGTACTGCTTACTTTTGGTTATGCTTTCTGGATATTGCTTACCTAGGGGGGATGCTTCCTGGATATTGCTTACCTTGGGAGAGGCTTCCTGGATACTGACCATTGATACCAATTCCCACACAATGTGAACTTTAAAACTGATCTTTTCTACATTTATTAGTTGATATCTTATTACTCAAGTTGTTATTATCATAGTGTGCTTTTTTATTTTTTTTAATTATTTTCTGTATTATTTTCTGAATAGTCTGTTCATCTATTGGTTCCTCTTTAAAATGAGTCTCCCATGATTCACAACTTCAAAATAAATGTGCGCTGTGCCTTAATGCGATCTTAGGTAGGAAGAATGAAAAAATTGAAAAAAATCAACAGCATGTGAAGAATTGGTTTACTTATTTTTTACGTCGCTCCTCGTGTGGTATAAGCGATTAGGCGACTTTAGTCTTTGGGTCTGTGAGATTACAGCAATACCAGATTTATATTTTGTTTTTATGCTTGGCTGCTGTCACACCCTAAAACAGAGCTCTGAAAAGGAATACATGGATTTTGTCCGCGCTGCCCAAATGATGAAATTCCAGAAGTTTAATAAAGTTTGACAGTGGTTTATTCTACGTGTTTCAAGGTTTTTTGCAACCTCTTCTTCAGGAAATACCACATGAAGCATACATAGGTGGTGCATTAAGTACACACAGATTTAAAAAAAAAAAAATAGCTCCAAACAGTCAGATGACACATGTCAAAGTTCATAGTTAGCAGACAGTATAAAAATTCATAGTAATAGAAGCTGTTCTTATATTGACATGTATATTTTAATTTCACAGGTTGTTGAACAAAAGGAAAAAAAAATATATGGAAAATTAAAAGACACATATATACTGAGCAAGAAATGCAAATTTCGGACTCGAACTCCTAAAGGACCTGTCACACTAAGCGATATCGCTAGCAATATCGCTATAACGTCACTGGTTTTGTGACATTATAGCGATATTGCTAGCGATATCGCTATGTCTGATACTTACCTCCGACCGGCTCCCCCTGTTGTGAGTTCATTTTTCCCTTCACCATTGAGGTCTGATGAACTCCCTCCTCTGGTGAAGGAAGGTAGTGAGGCTGATTACCAAACACATGGGCAGCTAGATGATGACTGGGTGGCTGGAATTGAGGACTGGATATAAGGCTGCCGACGCCCTTCTTCCTGGCTGGTGATTTTCCTGCTGGAGTCTTGGAGACCAGTCTCATTCCTGCATCTCAAAGCTAAGTTTTTCTGCTCTGCTTTGTACTCTTCAGTTTTGTTTTTGTTTTGCCTTGTTTTTTCAGGAGTTCTGCCATCCCCCATTTTTGTCTCTGATCTGTTGATATTTTGCTCTGTCTTCAGAATATACCTGAGTGCTGATATAGTCTTTTGAAGCCTAGTGACTTCAGGGCCTGTTTTTCCTATCAGTCGGTTGGCTCATTTTGATAGGGTGTTTGCGGATGGCAGACAGCAGCTTTCCTATCCTGTCCTATGTAGTTAGCTTGGGCCCCATCATTTGCTCAACCTATCTTTCTATCTGTGTTAGTGTTTTCATCTTGCTTCACCGTCATTATATGTTGGGGGCTGCCTATTGCTTTGGGGTCTGCTCTGGGGCAGTTTAGTTTTTCCCCTTTCTGTCTTTAGGCTATATAGTTCCCCGGCTGTGATCGAGGGGTCTAGGGCACCGTAGGAACCCCCCACGGCTACTGCTAGTTGTTGTGGATAGGTTCAGGGGTCTGCAATCCGATAGCTGCCAACCTCTCTGGTTTTTCTGGACTTAGCTGTATTTTGTTTTTTCCTCCTTCGGTGACTCATCATAACATCCCCCGCTGGTTATCGCTGATCGTGCGAGAAAGTCCTGGAAAGTTTCTCGTTGTCAGCTTCCTGCTGGGCTTCCTGTGGTGCCGACAAGCGACGCGTGGAGCCGGGCGGGAGGACGTCAGGATCGCCACGTCTGACAGGTAAGTAACGACCCCCGACCCCTGCTTTGTTGCTGGTGAGATCTGCCTGTGTGGCAGCTCACTAGCGACCACTTAGCGATGCACCAGCGATCCTGATGCTGTCATATCGCTGGTCGGGATCGCTGGTGCATCGCTAAGTGTGACAGTACCTTAAAGATATGCCTCAGCTTCCTCCAGATCTGCTGCCTGACAATTAGACCACTCAGCTATACAAACAAGTTCCTGTCAGCGTTTCTAATGTGGAAGAGAGATATGTTGAAATAAACCATTAGTTAAAAAAAATTCATTTGTAAGGATCTAAATTTTAATAAATTTAAAATAAATGTTTTATTAATATAAAATAAAAAATATAGAGTATATATTTTTTTAAAAACTTAGGTTCGGCTTATTATTCCTATTTAATGATGAATTAGAATAAAGGGAAAAAAAAAAGAAAAAGGGAATCACTTATCTGCCAAAGCTAAGTGGCAGAGTGACAATGTGCTCCACACCTGCAATATTGCATACACCTTCAGGATCAAACCACAGGAGGAGCACGCAGCGCTTCTCCAAATACCACATGGCTGTTAAAAACTCCAGCACAGAGTCAAATTATACAGCGACCAGTGCTAGTGTAAGTCACATACCATAGTTTTTATTTAAAAAAAATAATAAAAAAATAAATATCACTCCTTCAGCAGCGTTATTAACACCACCTGAGGATAGCAAATCATGTCAGAAGATGATTTCATTAGGACAAAGGAATGATTGGTTATATACAAATATTTCTGACAGCTCTGTCTCAGATAGTCGGTGACCGACTAGTGGATCTGCAGCCGCCCTTATCTATACATGCTTTGGATACCTACTACCAGGTGAGCAGTTTTTTGTCAAACCGCTTACTTTATTTGTGGGATAAGACCCTATATTGCTGTTGTGTCTCCCTCTTTCCTCACAATACTAGTCATGCTTTAAAAGACGCTTTTTGCTGAAAAAACTAATTTTTGCATTGCCATATTTTGAAAGCTATAATTTTTCCATATTTCGCCTGATAGTCGTGTTTTGGCTTGTTTTTTGCGGGTCGAGTTGTCGCTTTTTCTGATACCATTTTCAGACACATGACATTTTTTTTATCGCTTTCTATTCTGATTTTTGGAAGACAGAATAAACAAAAACCAGCAATTCAGGAATTGTTTTTTGGGTATTTTTTTTTAATGCTGTAAAATTGATAAGGCAGCTTTATTCTTGAGGTCAGTACAATTACAGCGACACCCGATTTATATGTTTTATTTTTATATTTTGGCACTTTTACATAGTAAAAACTATTTTACAGAAAAAAAAATATTATTTTTGCATCGCTGTATTCTAGAGCTATAACTTTTTGTTTTTCCACTGGTAGAGTTGTATAGCGGTTTATATTTTGCAGGATGACATTTTCAGAGATACCATTTTTATTTGATCTTTCTGATCACGTTTAATTCTACTTTTTTCGGCGATATGATGAAAAAAGCATGTTTTCTTCCTTGTTTTTTTACTGTATTCATTGAAGATGTTAACTAGTGGGATAGTTTTATGGGGCGGGTCAATACAGATGCGTGGATGCCAAACGTGTACCTTTTTTTGTCTTACATAAAAATAGAAATTTATAAGTAAAATATTTTTAAATATATATACACTTTTCTTAATTTTCTGATTTTTCTAAAAAGTATTTTTATAATTTTTATTTTTACTTTTTCATGATGGCAACGATTGGGTGGCAGAGGGAGCTCCTTCATTGAGTGCTGGATTGCACGAGCACAGCTTCTGTGCTCACAAAATTGCCTGGACGTACTCAGTACGTCTAAGGTCAGTAAGAACCAGCTAACCAAGAAGTACTCGGTACATTCAAGTTGCCCTGGACTTTTTTTTGATTGTTGGTCTTCCGCTGGCCAGCATGCATCGCTGCGTGTGGCAGCGGGAGAGCAACGATCAGTGAGCTCCCAGCTCGTATCCAAGGTAAACAGCGGGTTTCTAAGCACCACGCGGTGCTTAGAAACCCGCTGTGTACTTGGATACCATCGAGCTCGCGCTGGGAGCTGGTATCCAAGGTAAATAGCGGGTTTCTAAGCATCGTGCAGCGCTTAGAAACCTGCTGTTTACCTTGGATACCAGCTCCCCACACGAGCTAGCTGTTATATAAGGTACACAGTGACGCACACGCTCGTCGTCGCTGGTCCTGATCACTGGTGAGATCTGCCGGTTTGGCAGCTCACCAGCGATCATGTAACGACACACCAGCGATCCTGACAAGTTCATATTGTTGTTGGGATTGCTGGTGAGTCGCTATGTGTGACGCGGCCTAAGACTGGTGTTGATTCCAGCTTCACTACCTTTCCATACATATTGGACGGATTCCCTCACACTGGAAACTAAATGTCACTTAATATGAAATATGTCCGAACCAATGAAAGCTGAAATAATGGGATATCATACCCTCCGCCAGGCTCTATACTGATATAATCTTGTTCTGTGGTTCTGTCAACAAACTGGACGCAGGTCATCGCCTTAAATTCCTTCATGGCCCATGTGATCATTGATCCTTCATAGCTCACTGGAAGCAGAAACCAAAGTCACATTTTTCAGGTCTAAAATATTTGCAAAAATTCTCTAGACACGAATACCTCAGATAACGAAGGAAATATAAAAAACTCACAGAATGAAGAAGAGATGCTGTATGGGACTCTAACTATTCCATCTGTAGACTTTTTCCACAGGCATGATGGGCATGATATTACGTTACGTGAGATTTTAACATTGATGTCTGTTTCCTTAAGAAGAACGTCAACGTCTGAGGGAAGGAAAAATAATTACTGAGAGGCTATATTTAACCATGAAACTTCAAATTTATGATGGTAGAAAAATGTCACAAAAATTCCAAAATCTTACACTAACTACTTAACAGGAATTAGTCATCAGGAAGATTTCACCCTGCTATTTTATATGTGCATCTAGTTCTTTCAAAGACAAGCCCAGCAATACCTTTTCATGGCCAGTCTATCCTTCATTACATAGAAATAGTGTAGGCTTTTCAACTGATATGCGAATGAGGCGGAAGGGCTATAGTAGATCTGAAGCCTCAGTCAATCCAGCTCTATTCCCCGCCCAACGTCAGTTCCTCCTGCTTGACTGACACCCTCTATGTTGTGTGACTTCAAGCAAAGGAGCTGTTAGCTAAGCAGGAGAAGAAGGTGCTGGGTAGGAAATTGAGCTGGAGTGACAGAGGCTTTGAATCTAACATTGCCATTTGCATATCAACTCAAACACAGATTTCTCAGTAACAGAGGCATGGACTGGCCAAATAAAGGAATCAATGGACTTCTCTTTGATAGAGCCTCATGTGGATGGAAATAGTTTGGGGAGGTGAAATCCTGCTAAGAGATTCCTTTTAATGACCTATGACATACATTATGGTCATACTGTAGGTCAATTAAGGATGTATGAAGCAGTTTCCCAAGCTGAGCCCACTTAATGCCAGGTAGATGCTGGCAGTGTTACATAACCGGCATCTGTCTGTAACTACAGCGACTGGAGCAAGCTGCGATTAAAGATAATGTGCATAGAAGGACTGCGGAAGTTTAAAATCGGGAGGGGGTTTTGCTGGCATCAAATGATAACAGGTTCAAATCCCCTAGGGGGACTTAAAATTAAAAGTACAAATAAAATACGTATTTGGTATTATCACATCCAAAAAATCCAATCTATCCAAATATAAAACTCATAAAGCCATTCACTGAACACTAAAAGATGAAACATCAATATTGCATTGTTTCTGAAACGGCATTTCCCCTCTAAAGAATACAATACAAAATTATCAAAATGCTCTCAATAAAAATGTAATTATAACTTGTAAAATAAAAGCCCTCCCATAGCTCCATAGAAAGAAAAAAAAGTTAGAAAGACTCAGAAAATACAGAAGCAATTTTTTTTTTTTTTTTTTTTACAAATTTCTGATTTTTTTCCAACCACTAAAATAACAAAAAACTGAATAGACTTGGTATCACTGTAATTATCCTGAGCTGAAAAATTATCATGCCAAGCTATTTTTACTGCACAATGAACATAGTAAAAGCAGAACCCAAAAAAGAAAACTCTTTTTTTTAAGATTTTATCATGTTAGGAACTTTTTATTTCATTTTACTGAAGATAATATTGTAAAATGAATGGCGTCATTCCATATCGCAAATCATCCCAATAAGCTCAAGCAATAAAGGCATTAATCAATAAAAAGCAGTAACTTCACTAGCAGGTGGTGCACCACTCTTACTTTTGTTGGCTTCCTTAAGTACTTCGAACAATGTCCTTTTATCATCAACAGACGCTGGCGCTGGGTTATTAACTGAAGGGTGTAAAAAAAAAAAGTCACAAATGATATTAAAAAATTTATTTTGTGCTCAAAAGATTATATTCTACATGTGAAATAGATCAAAATAGTGAACCACAGCGTCATCAACAAAAATGTGTTATGTTCTTTTCAGTTCCCTTATGGTGAATTTCACCTAAGTAAAGTCGTCAAAAAAGAACAAAAAGGGGTCGATTCATCACAGCTTTAAGAGAGTTTTTGGCAGAAAAGCTTTTAAAGTCTCAAATATTTTGCAGGTTAAAGGGATTTTCTGGAACTTTAACATTGATGGTCTAGCCTTAGGGTAGGTCATTAATGTCTGATTGGTGGGGGTGTATCACGCGGCACCCCCTCCGATTAGCTATATCCCGTTTCGGCATTGGATAGAACTGCTCAGTTACGTATCTCCATAGATTTATCAAAGCAATAGGGGGAGGATGTGCAGGCTTGGCAAATGAAAGGCCATCAATGAAAAAAGTCCCAGACAACCCCTTTTGCCTGTAGATGTGGGGTTCATTTGAAGGTTAATAGTGTTCTGACATGGCCACCGCACTGAAAGCCCCTTTCTGACACCATGCTTCCGCACTGACAGTCAGCCGGCTCTAATGCTGAGTCGGCTGTCAGTCAGCGCGGTTACAGCTGCCACTCTCTATACACAGAGCAGTGACTGAAACCATGCCAGCGCCCCCCCTATGACTGAAAGCTGCAGGCTGCTGGGAGGACTAAAGTCAATTTCCTCCTGTCAAAAGGGCTCTCAGTGAGGAAGCCGCACGGTGTGAAAATGCTATTACCTTACAGATATATCTGTAGGTTAATAGCATTATTGTACATGACAGGTTCCCTTTAAACCATCATTGATCTATCAGGACATGGACCTACACTAATCAAAATCACTGAGTAGTTGTAACATGTATATACAATTTTAACATATGAATTACCCAGATATTAAAGGAAACTTGTCACCTGTTTTGGCCGCTATAAGATGCAGCCACCACCTTTCAGGGCTTATTCAATGGTCCGATCCGTGTCGCTGGTCCAGGGCTGGCGCCTCCCATCTTCTTGCGACGCCGCCCTACTGCTTGCTTCATCACTCTCCAGCATCACTCTTCTGTGCAGACGCACTTCTCTGCTCTGTTGAGGGCAGAGGCATGTACTGCAGTGCGCAGGTGCCGGGAAAGGTCAGAGAGGTCCAGCATCGGAGCACTGCAGTAGTTTGCAGTGCCCTTAATAGGGCAGAGAAGTACGCCTGCGCACGAGCACAGTGCCGAGGAGCAATGAAGCAAGCAGGATGGCAGGATCGCAAGAAGATGGGATGCGCCAGACCCGGACCTGTGACACCCATCAGATCGGACCTCCCCCCGAGTGACTATTATAAAACTTATTTTTCTTATCTTTCAGGTCAGACCGGGGGCTTATCTACAGCATTATAGAATGCTGTAGATAAGACCTGAAAGGTGGTGGCCACATCCTATAGTGGCCAAAAGAGGTGACAGGTTCCCTTTAAAGAATTTTTATTATTTTCATTATGGTTCAAATGATTCATAATTATTATAAATTGATGTTATTAGTTATGTAGAGTCTGAAGGTAGCAGCTAAAGCTGGCAATAAAATTGTTGTGGTAATTATTACAAACTAAGGTGGGGGAAAAGGATGGAGAAACAGAAAACATCTTCAGGAACATGAGAAAAATATTATAAACTGAAATAAACAGTATGAAGAAAAAAGAAAATATTAAGAAAAAATTAAATGACCAGTCAGCGAAAATAAATGGAACTGTGCTAAAAAATGCTTTCTTTGGCTTTTAGAGTAGAGACAGGAAGAACCAGAAAAAGCTGGCAATGAACTGGTAACGACGGAGCACAGATAAGAATAGAAAAATTGTAAACAACAAGGATAATATCACTGACTATGGAAATCCTAGTTCTTGAAAAAAGAAAGTAAACAAAAGATCAACAGGACGAAAGAAATAAAATTGGGTTTAAGAATTTAAGAAGTATTTCATGTGTTTTTTAGGGTAGAGTCAGGTAGAAGCAGAGAAAGCTGGCAGTAAATTTTTAATAGAAGTGCTTCCTGATTGGGTACACCTTGTCGTGGTTGGAAGGGTTTTGTGTTTTTTTAGATCAAAGCAATGTAAACTAAGTACTCTGTTATTTAAATGTACTATTACTATATACATGTAGGGTCTGCTTGTTAAATGCTCACAGTGTGAATGCACATCAATGCATTGCACTTGTACCAACATATGCTCTGGCTCTGTTGTTTTAGGTTTTGGTTTATTTTTTGTACTTTGTACTAACAACAGCATTGATTCCCTTTTTTGGGCCATTTTGTTTATTTAGCTTTCCAAGGGCAGGTGTCTGAACAGTCAGACACAGGTCCTACTCTGCCCTGATCTATTTTTACATCTGTTGACACATGATGAGAAGAACTACAAGAGTTAGGTACAATCCTGATTGTGGTACGCCTTGTCGTGGTGGGATGGCTCTTACGTTTTTTGATCAAAACAATGTACTCTATGTTTTATATATATGTACTACTATATTTACTTATTACAGGGTAACATAGTAACATAGTGAGGCCGAAAAAAGACATTAGTCCATCCAGTTGAGCCTATAAAATGCTGTCAGAATTAATCCCCAGATCTACGTCCTTCTAAAGAACCTAATAACTGTAAGATACAATATTGTTACGCTCCAGGAAGACATCCAGGCCTCTCTTGAACCCTTCGACTGAGTTTGCCATCACCACCTCCTCAGGCAAGGAATTCCAGATTCTCACTGCCCTAACAGTAAAGAATCCTCTTCTATGTTGGTGGAAAAACCTTTTCTCCAGATGCAGAGAATGCCCCCTTGTGACCGTCACCTTCCTTGGTATAAACAGATCCTCGGAGAGATATTTGTATTGTCCCCTTATATACTTATACATGGTTATTAGATTGCCCCTCAGTCATCTTTTTTCTAGACTAAATAATCCTAATTTTGCTAATCTCTCTGGGTATTGTAGTTCCCCATCCCCTTGTTTGCTCATTTTTTTTTTTCAATCTTACGTTATATAGTAGAGCTAGTGCAGATAAGGATGGAAAAAGTAGAAAAACAGCATGGATGACTAATGAACATAAGGATAATTACTGACTATGGTAACCATAGGTATTGGAAAAAATACCTGATATAAAACGAAATCTGGGTAGAAAAGAAAGGGGTTTGGGAATAAGAATTTTTTTATTTGTGTTTTAGAGTAGAGTCAAGAAGGAGCAGAGAAAACTTACAAGTAATTTGTAGAGGCAAACTTATTGCACTCAATTACAGAAAGACAGAAAACAACATGGACATGAGAATAATGTTATCACTGACTGTGGAAATCATAGGTGCGGAAAAAAGAAAACCATCAAAAATAAAATGACCAGCAAGCAAAAATAAATGTTACCGGAGCTAAAAAAGGTTCCATGTGGTTTATAAAGTAGAGAAAGAACACAGTGAGCACAACTCAAGATGGTGCTAAGGTTAGGTTCCCAAACCGTTAAAGCAACAAATATGAACCTAGCACTCAACTTAAAGGTATTTGTAAGGCGGTTTATTGTAGTACACGAAAAAAGACGTTTCGGTCAATGTGACCTTCTTCAGTTACGTGTGGTATATAGATTGTGTAGAGCTTATAGACATCTATCAGAAAGGACGATGGTGCTTTATGCATTGAGGAGAATGATCTCTCTAAGGTAATGAGCTTGTCAGTAGATAGAAGAGGGGCAAACGTGCCTCCAGATGCGGTGTCCACCATCGTCCTTTCTGACAGATGCCTATAAGCTCTACACAATCTATATACCACACGTAACTGAAGAAGGTCACATTGACCGAAACGTCTTTTTTCGTCTACTACAATAAACCGCCTTACAAATACCTTTAAGTTGAGTGCTAGGTTCATATTTGTTGTTTATAAAGTAGAGTCAGGAAGGAACAGAGAAAGCCGGCAATGCAATAAATTTGTAATAGCAGTAAAGAGAGAGAGAAACAAAACTGTTTGGGTGACTAATGAAAATGAGGATAATGTTATTAGAGACAGCTAAATAAACAAAAGGACAAAAAAAATAATGATCAGCAAGAGGAAGGAAATGCTATTAAATCAATGAAAACAAGTGCTTACTTACCATTGGGTTTAACATCATTTACCTGCAAGGAAAAAAAAAAAAGATAAAACTGCGGATAGAGTAATGAGTACAGGTCTATATACCCATCCTTATTAGAGAAAATTACAGTTTAGGATCCTGACTTACCTGTACTGGTAGCGCTCGGCAGAGGGAACAGCTAATTAAGCACAGCAGCACGACTCTGAGCTCCATTGTCTTGTATTTTCTCTCTTCTGGTGGTACAGGTGCAGCGTAAGCTCAATATATACCCCAAATTGTGTAGAAATAGCCAATCATCGCAAGGGCTTTCATCAATGAGCAAGGAGGCATTCCCCATTTGAAAAACCATTGTTCCACCCAAATATCCGAAAGGCTGTAATTACACGCACATATAAGCGCATACATCTTCTGTTTAGCTTACAGGATTAATCCTGATCTCTTTAAAGCTATAGGATTGATAAAGGGTAGTAGTTTATTTTTTTCTAATGTCCTTCTCAATTTATATTATTACAATTATGATTTTGATCATGAAAAAAATCCTTAGACCTGTGTAAATGGACTTTAACAGATTTAAAGGGGCTCTCCAAGAATTTGATAAAATGGCACCTGTCAATTCAAACTGAAGGTAACGAGTCAGGACGAGTTGCAGTTTGAAGAAACAAAGTTCGAGATCTATGTCTCGTCTGACTAAGTAAGGAGCATCATAAAAACCTCATACCTCAGTCTCAGTTTCATAATTTTTAAGGTTGAAAGTAGATATAGATTATAGGTTGAAATTTAGGCAATTAATTTCTGCATATTAGTGGAAATATTCCTCTCCGACTCACAAACGGCAATCAGTTTAGTTCCTTGTATCAACATCCCATCACAGAGTCTAATGCCTATAAACTTTAATGTTATATTTTTAGAATAAAGCATTTAGGCCCTTCTTGAACTTTTGTAGTGTATCAACCATTACAACATCATGCGGCAGAGACCTCCATAGTCTCATTGCTTGTATAATAACGAATTGACATCTGTGGATATGATTAAACTGTCTTCCCTCTAGATATAAAGGATGAACCATGTCACCATTGCAGGTCTAGGTGTAAAAAAAAAAAATCACAAAAAAAAATCTCAGTATAATGAGCCGCAGGAGAAGGGCTGTGACATGAGATTAAATAAATACTCTTCTCGATCACTAAGCAGAAAGGATTTTTTTGTCCAGCCTAAGTCCACTGTGCCAGTGCCGTTGCCAAGAGTGGGCCCACCCACCTTTCCAGGGCAAGGGCACTCGCATGGGTGTGTGCGCCAGGTGGTGACCCCGGCCCTGTGGGGGAGGTAGCCCAGTTAGGGAGGTGGAAAAAATGGCATATGTTGATGTGGGACATTCAGCAGCTGCAAATGGAGTAATTGGAGAAGTCCGCTGAAGAGGAGGACAAAAGATAGACATTTTTCTGGCAACCTACGTGTCAGCAGGGGAGGGTGGGGCAAAATCCTTTGAAACCCATACATGGTTCATTTTAATGAAGGTTAGCTCATCAATATTTTGGGTCGACAGACGGGTTCTTTTTTCTGTCAGGATTGATCCAGCAGCACTGAAGACTTTCAGATAACACACTAGCAGCAGGGCAAGCGAGCTCCTGTAAGGCATATTGTGCCAATTCATAAGGCATATTGTGCCAATTCAGGCCAGATGTCAAGTTTACAGGCCCAAAAGTGAAAGGGGAATGACCGGTGAGGGAGAACATCATCAATATGGGAGAAGTAGTTTGTTACCATAGTTGACAACTGCTGTCTCCTGTCACTTTCAATTGATGCAGTATTACCAGTCGTGTGAGTGGTACTTGAAAAATCAGTCCACAACATGGTCATGAAACCCCTGTGTCCAACGCCACTTCGGCTGTGTGCACCACGAACACCTCTTCCATGTTGCCCCCTACGGCTCGTGGGAGAAACATCACTGCCGCTGTGTGCTGGGAATGCCTCAAACAAACGGTTTACCAGAGTTGCTTGTTTGTTAACCAATATTAGTTCTAGGTTCTCCTGTGGCATGATGTTTTGGAATTTGCCTTTATAGCGTAGATACAGGATGCTGGCCAACCAGTAGTCATCATCGTTCATCATTTTGGCAATGCGGGGGTCCCTTTTTAGGATCTGCAAGGCATAATCAGACATGTGGTCCAATGTTCCAGGTGTCAATGATGCACTGCGAGTGCTGGGTGGAGGAGCACTTTCTGGCAAATCAACATTCCTCCAGTCACGCACAAACCCTGTACCTGACCTTGCCACGCCAACATTTTTTCTTGTCCCCTGAGAAGCATCCTGCTCCCCAAAATAATCATCCCCATCATCCTCCTCCTCCTCCTCTTCCTCTTCTTCCTCCACCTCGTCCACGAGACTTCCCTGAGCAGACAATGGCTAACTGTCATCAAGGCTTCCCTCCTCCTCTTCCTCCTCGGCTGCAGACGCCTGCTCCTTAATGTGCGTCAAAGTTTTCATGAGCAGGCGCATAAGTGGGATGCTCATGCTTATGATGGCGTCATCTGCGCTTACCAGCCGTGTGCATTCCTCAAAACACTGAAGGACTTTACAGAGGTCTTTCAGCTTCGACCACTGCACACCAGACAACTCCATGTCTGCCCGCAAACTGCCTGCCCGTGTATCCTCCCACAAATGAATTACAGCCTGCCTCTGTTCGCACAGCCTCTGAACCATGTGTAGGGTGGAGTTCCTCCTTGTTGCAACATCGATAATTAGGCGGTGCTTGGAAAGGTGGAGCAATCGCTGCAGCTTCTGCATACCACTGTAGTGTACGGGCGAACGGCAGATGTGCGAGCACAGTCTTCGCACATTATGGGGCAGGGCTGTTAACTCCGGATAATTATTGAGGAAGTACTGCACCACCAGGTTCAAGCTGTGAGCCAGGCAAGGTATGTGTCTGAGTTTTGAAAGGGCTATGGCTGCCACAAAATTCCGGCCATTATCACTAATTACCTTGCCTGCCTCAAGATGTAGACTCCCCAGCCATGACTCAGTTTGTTGCTGCAAGTAGTCGGCCAGTACCTCCGTGGTGTGTCTGTTGTCACCCAAACACATCATCTTCAACACAGCCTGCTGACGCTTACCACTAGCTGTTCGATAGTGGGACACCTCGTGTGCAACACTGGCAGCTGCGAATGGAGTGCTCGTGCGACTGCACTCTGTGGACGAGCTTTCGCTTCTGGAGGAGGGTCGAACGCATACAGCCAACTGTTTCCTACACCGTGGGCTAGGCAGCACTGTCCCACCGCCGCTGTCCCTTGTAGACCCTGCATCCACCACTTTAACCCAGTGCGCAGTGATGGACACGTAACGGCCCTGGCCATGCCTACTGGACCATGCATCTGTTTTGAGGTGCACCTTTCCTCTCACTGATTGCTTGAGTGCATGGACAATGCGGTCTTTCACATGCACGTGGAGGGCTGGGATGGCTTTTTGTGAAAAGAAGTGCCAACTGGGTAGGTCATAGCGTGGTACTGCGTAGGCCATGAGCTCGCAGAAAGCTTTGCTTTAAACCAACCGGTAGGGCATCATCTCGAACGAGATTAGTTTGGCAATGTGGGTTGTTATGAATGAGTCACCGTAGGAGGCAAAAACAGAAATACTAGCTAAGTCCAGAAAACCAGAGAAGTTGGCAGCTATCGGATTGCAGACCCCTGAACCTATCAACAACAACTAGCAGCAGCCGTGGGGGGTCCCAAGGGTGCCCTAGACCCCTCGATCACAGCCAGAGAACTACATAGCCTAAAGACAGAAAGAGAAATCTAAACTGCCCCAGAGCAGACCCCAAAGCAATAGGCAGCCCCCAACATATAAGGACGGTGAAGCAAGATGAAAAAACACTCACACAGATAGAAAGATAGGCTGAGCAAACGATGGGGCCCAAGCAAACTAGATAGGACAGGATAGAAAAGCTGCTGCCTGTAATCCGCCAAAACCCTATCAAAACAAGAGCCAACAGCTGATAGGGAAAAAAGCCCTGAAGACGCTAGGCTTCAAAAAGACTATATCAGTACTCAGGTATTTTCTGAAGACAGAGCAAAAAGGAATTCAGCTCACCCCAGCAGGGAATGGAAGAAATCAAGGCAGAAGGGCGTCGGCTGCCTTATATCCAGTCAGTAATTCCCGTCACCCAGTCATCATCATCCTGCCCAGGTGCTTGGTAATCAGCCTCACTACCTTCCTTCACCAGAAGAGGGAGTTCATCAGACCTCAATGGTGAAGGGGAAAATGAACTCACAACAGTACCTCCGCCTTGAGGAGGGGTCACCGAACCCTCATCCATGCCACCAGGGCGATCAGGGTGAGCCTGATGAAAGGCACGCACCAATCTTTTGCCATGAATATCAGAGGCAGAGACCCAGGAATTATCCTCCTGACCATAACCCTTCCACTTAACCAAATACTGGAGTCTCCGTCTAGCCAGACGGGAATCCAGTATCTTCTGTACCTCATATTCCATGTTACCTTCAACCAATACAGGGTCCGGAGGTGCCACCCCAGGAACTACTGGTTCAACAAACCTCTTCAACAAGGACTTATGAAACACATTAAGGATTTTAAATGTAACAGGAAGAGCCAAACGAAAAGAGACCAGATTAATAATCTCCAATATCTTGTAAGGTCCAATAAATCTAGGCTTAAACTTAGGAGAAGCCACCTTCATAGCGATATTTTTTGATGATAACCAAACCATATCACCAACCTTAAACTGGGGACCAATGGTCCTATGTCGGTTGGAAAACCGCTGGGCCTTTTCCTGGGAGAGAGATAACTTATCCACCACTTGGTCCCAGATCTGGTGCATTCTCTCCACCACAGTGTCAACACCTGGGCAGGCAGAAGGCTCCACCTGCCCTGAAGAAAATCGAGGATGAAACCCAAAGTTACAAAAAAAAGGTGACATCAAAGTGGCAGAACTAGCTCTATTATTTAAAGCAAATTCGGCCAAGGGCAAAAATGAAACCCAATCATCCTGATCAGCGGAAATAAAACATCTCAAATACGACTCCAAGGTCTGGTTTGTTCTCTCCATCTGCCCATTGGACTGAGGGTGAAAAGCAGAGGAGAAGGACAACTGAATTCCCAGCTTGGAACAGAAAGTCCTCCAAAATCAAGACACAAACTGAACTCCTCTGTCAGATACAATGTTCTCAGGAATCCCGTGCAAGCGAACCACCTGTTGCAAAAACAGGGGCACCAACTCAGAGGAAGATGGCAACTTAGGGAGTGGTACAAGATGAACCATCTTAGAGAACCTATCACAAATCACCCAAATAACAGTCATTCTCAGAGAGACAGGCATATCAGAGATGAAATCCATTGAAATATAGGTCCATGGCCTCCTGGGAACCGGCAAAGGCATCAACAACCCACTAGAGCGAGAACAAGGTTTATACCGGGAGCAAGTCCCACAGGACTGCACAAAATTCCTGACATCACGAGACAAGAAGGCAGGCCACCAAAAAGACCGACTCACCAGATCTCTAGTACCAAAAATACCTGGATGACCAGCCAATGCAGAGCAATGAACTTCAGACATCACTCTCTTCTTCCACTGGTCAGGAACATACAACTTTCCACTGGGACAACGCTCAGGTTTGTCCTCCTGGAACTCTTCCAGAGCACGTCTCAAATCGGGCGAGATGGCAGAAAGAACTACCCCTTCGCCTAAGATTGTAGCAGGCTTGGTCACCACAGGAGAATCAACAAAGAAGCTCCTAGAGAGAGCGTCAGCCTTGACATTCTTAGTGCCAGGAAGAAAAGAGACCACAAAATCAAAACGTGTAAAAAACAAGGCCCACCTAGCCTGTCTAGGGTTCAAGCATTTGGCCGACTCCAGATAAATCAAATTCTTGTGGTCAGTGAGAAACACGACTTGATGTTTAGCTCCCTCCAACGAATGTCTCCACTCCTCAACTGCCCATTTCGTGGCTAACAGTTCCCGATTCCCCACATCATAGTTATGTTCAGATGGAGAGAACGCTCGGGAAAAGAAAGCACAGGGATTCAATTTAGATGTTACAGGATCCTTTTGGGACAAAACAGCTCCTGCATCAATCTCAGAAGCGTCCACCTCTACCTGGAACAGGAGTGAGACATCAGGTTGCCGCAAAACCGGGGCAGAAGTGAATCTTCGCTTCAGCTCCTGAAAGGAAGAAACAGCCTCCGGAGACCAATTCAACACATCAGCACCCTTCTTAGTCAGATCAGTCAATGGCTTGGCAATACTAGAAAATTTTGCTATAAATTTCCGATAAAAATTAGCAAAACCCAAAAACTTCTGGAGGGCCTTCAAAGAAGTGGGCTGAACCCAATCATAAATGGCCTGTACCTTGGTCGGGTCCATTTCAATAGTTGACGGAGACAAAATAAATCCCAAAAAAGAAATCCTCTGTACCCCAAAAAGGCATTTCGATCCTTTGACATACAGGGAATTCTCCCTCAAGATCCGGAACACAGTCCGAACATGTTCCACATGAGAATCCCAATCCTTGGAGAAGATCAAAATATCATCCAGATAGATAATCAAAAATTTATCCACAAAGTCTCGGAAAATATCGTTCATGAAGCACTGGAAGACAGAAGGGGCATTAGTGAGCACAAAAGGCATCACCAGGTACTCAAAATGTCCCTCCGGAGTATTAAACGTCATCTTCCATTCATCCCCATGCTTAATGCGGATAAGATTATACGCCCCCCTGAGGTCAAGCTTGGTAAACCAGCAAGAACCTTTAACTCTGGAGAATAGATCCGAAATCAGGGGTAACGGATACTGATATTTAATAGTAATTTTGTTGAGGGCACGATAATCAATACAAGGCCTTAATGAACCATCCTTTTTGGCCACGAAAAAAAACCCAGCACCTAAGGGTGAAGAGGATGGTCTAATATGACCCTTCTCCAACGCCTCCTTAATATAGGATCGCATAGCCTCGTGCTCGGGTACAGATAAATTGAAGAGCCAACCCTTGGGAAATTTACACCCCGGGCTCAGTTCAATTGCACAGTCATAACTCCTATGAGGAGGCAAAGATGCAGACTCATTCTCACTAAATACATCATAAAAATCCGCCAAATAGTCAGGAACATCATGCGACTGAGGAGAGGTAGAAAAAACCGGAGCCTCACTAAGGGCACACCGACAACCCCAACTCACCACAGACACAGATTTCCAATCCAAAACTGGATTATGAATTTGCAACCAGGGAAACCCCAGAACAATGGTATCATGCAAATTATGCAACACCAAAAATCTGCAATTTTCTTGATGGTCTGGGGCGACCCGCATTACCACCTGGGTCCGAAACTGAGGTTTATTTTTCGCCAAAGGAGTAGCATCAATCCCCCTCAAAGGGATAGGCGTCCGCAGTGTCATAGGAAATCCACAACGTTTAGCAAAATCCAAGTCCATTAGGTTCAGGGCTGCTCCGGAATCCACAAAAGCCTTGGCGGAAAATGTGGACAGGGAGCAGATCAGAGTAATTGCCAGAAGAAACTTAGGTTGAACACCACCCACAGAAAACGTGTGTGCAAAACGTTTCTCTCGTTTAGGACAGACAGAAATAATATGCGAGGCATCTCCACAAAAAAAACAGAGCTTATAATGCCTTCTGAACTCCTGACGTTGCTCCCTGGACAAAAATTCAAAAATTTAGACCGATCCCCAAAAAACACATCAGGAGTAGGGATCTTTGGTTCAGCAGCATGTGAATGAGCAAGGTAGGCTGAAATTCCCCGCACTTCCGCAGCTAGCTGCTCCACACGATCAGACAATTGCTTTATCTCCATTGAGAGAACAATTACAATTCTTTCCTGCTATTGAGTACCCTAGGATCTGCGGTTCTGTTATGAATGAGTCACTGTAGGAGGGAAAAACAGAAAAACTAGCTAAGTCCAGAAAACCAGAGAAGTTGGCAGCTATCGGACTGCAGACCCCTGAACCTATCAACAAGAACTAGCAGTAGCCGTGGGGGGTTCCTACGGTGCCCTAGACCCCTCGATCACAGCCGGAGAACTAGATAGCCTAAAGACAGAAAGGGAAATCTAAACTGCCCCAGAGCAGACCCCAAAGCAATAGGCAGCCCCCAACATATAATGACGGTGAAGCAAGATGAAAAAACACTCACACAGATAGAAAGATAGGCTGAGCAAACGATGGGGCCCAAGCTAACTAGATAGGACAGGATAGAAAAGCTGCTGTCTGTAATCCACCAAAACCCTATCAAAACAAGAGCCAACAGCTGATAGGGAAAAAAGTCCTGAAGACGCTAGGCTCAAAAAGACTATATCAGTACTCAGGTATTTTCTGAAGACAGAGCAAAAAGGAACTCAGCTCACCCCAGCAGGGAATGGCAGAAATCAAGGAAAACAATGCAAAACAAAACCAAAACACAAATGCAAAAAGTAGAGCAGCAAACTTAGCTTTTGAGGAGCAGGAATCAGACTGGTCTCCTAGAATCCCTCAGAGAGGTCACCAGCAAGGCAGAAGGGCGTTGGCTGCCTTATATCCAGTCAGTAATTCCCGTCACCCAGTCATCATCATCCTGCCCAGGTGCTTGGTAATCAGCCTCACTACCTTCCTTCACCAGAAGAGGGAGTTCATCAGACCTCAATGGTGAAGGGGAAAATAAACTCACAACAGTGGGTGTTCAAAGTCAATGTGAGAGGATGAGTACTTTCTTGTCCTACTCATAGTCTCTGGTAGGGTGAGCTGGACTTGAGAGCTGCATATGGTGGAACTAGATGTGGTCATAGCGGACTGAGAGAGGGTTGGTGATGGTGATGGTGTTGGTGGTGTTGCTGATGACCTAGATTCAGTCTTTCATAGCAATAACATTGTGATTCCATGACTGCTTTGCCCTTGCGATGACACCTCGACATTTGCTGCTGGTGGTGTGCTAACCGGTGGGCTTACAGTGGGGGAAGAGATGTAGCGTTGCTGACTACCTTCATTCGGAGCAGTTGCACATGTGGTACGTGAGGTTTGGTAGTCCGTCCACACTTGCAAGTGCATGGTGGTTAAATGTCTAAGCATGCAACTGGTATTTAAATTTTTCAGATTTTTCCCTCGGCTAAAGGTCTTTGCGCACTTCTCACAGATAACTTTTCCCTGATCATTAGGATTTTGTTCAAAAAAGTGCCAAACTGCACTCTTCCTACTATAAGAGACATTTTGAGGCCTTGCACGCTGTGCTAATTTGACCGTCTGGCCAAGCTGTCCTGCAACTCTTTTGGTTTTTGTAACACGATTTTGGACTGCTAACGGTCCTGCCAGATAATAGCTGTTGCGATGTCGTTGCCTGCTGCGGATCCTCCTCCTCCTATTCTGAGTTTCATCAGGGTCTGATTCTGCCTCAGTACACTGCGAGGACAATGTAGTGCTCTGAGTGAATGTACCAGCAGAAAAATCTAGCAGTAGCTGTGCATCAGTGCACTCCATGTCATATTCATCTTGGACTGGGGAATTCACGCTTTGACTTGATAACTCAGGCATGATATGTGAAAAGAGGTCCATGGAGTAATCTGTAGTGTGGCCTGCCGCATTCTTCACTTTTGGTAGGGGTGAAAGACACAAGGAAAGGTGTTGTTCCTGACCAGGAGCCTCCACTGACAACTCAGTGCTTTTATTTTTTGAAACTTCAGAAGAGTAGGCAATAGAGCTGGAGGCTGTGTCAGCAATGTAAGCCAAAACTTGTTCCTGAAGCTCCAGCTTTAAAAGCGGTTTACATACTCACAGAAAAGGGAGCCTTTGAGTCCTTGTGGAGCCAGACGATGATGCAGGCTCAACACCTCCTGCCTTAGGTGCTATTGTGCTTTTGCCACTAACAACAGATGCACCACCAACACCACCACCATCAGGACCAGCTTGCAACCCCCGCCCACATCCACAGCTTCTTCCACCATACTTCCACAAGCTATATTGTACTGTAAAACAAGGTAAGTGTATATAGTATTGGTGAGAATTTGAATCTCACTAGAAAATTGAGGACGCTGAACTAGTATCTCAGGGCCAGTAAAGATTACACCTCAATGTAACAGGCTGAAATTGGATGGTGTATGACAAGGTGGAGGGTGTATATTGTATTGGTGAGAATTTGAATCTCACTATAGATTTGAGGACGCTGAACTAGTATTTCAGGGCCAGTAGAGATTACACCTCAATGTAACAGGCTGAAATTGGATGGTGTATGACAAGGTGGAGGGTGTATATAGTATTGGTGAGAATTTGAATCTCACTATAGATTTGAGGACGCTGAACTAGTATCTCAGAGCAAGTAGAGATTACACCTCAATGTAACAGGCTGAAATTGGATGGTGTATGACAAGGTAGAGGGGGTATATAGTATTGGTGAGAATTTGAATCTCACTATAAATTTGAGGACACTGAACTATTGTCTCAGGCCCAGTAGAGATTACACCTCAATGTAACAGGCTGAAATTGGATGGTGTATGACAAGGTGGAGGGTGTATATAGTGTTTGTGAGAATTTGGATCTCACTAGAGATTTTAGGAGGCTGATAATGATGCTCTCAGTCCAAATATCGCAACAGACAGCCTAATAAGCAGGACTGCTGCACACAAAATGGTGGAAAAATGAATACTTGGTAACTGTGCAGAAAAGAGGAAGAAAAGTATTTTTGCTTTTAAAAAAGCAGTTTGCCCAGCAGTGTGCAAACAGCAATGCAGCTATCAGGGAGCCTTATAAGGCAGCCTAATAACCAACAGAGCTAAATGCACAAAAATATAGCCTCCCCTGTCACTGCACACAAAGTGTTGTGTTGTAAGTGGAAATCGCTAACAGCAGAAGCAGTTTTTTGGTTTTTATTCCCTGCCTAATGCTCTCTCTTATTCTGAATCAGCAGCAGCAACCTCTCCCCAATGCTAAGATCGGCAGAAGTAAGATGGCAGTCGGCATGCACGCCCTTTTATAGCCCCTTGTGACGCCACACAAAGCCAGCCAATCACTTGCATGCCCTTCTCAAAGATGGTGGTGACCGATGCCTATGTCATCGCGTTGCCCACAGTGTGCGTCCTTCATCTTTGGCTGAAAAAGGGCGCTGGAAGCATCATTTGAAAGGCAACTTTGGCTCTCTGGTCACCGACCTCGTGGCCGACCTCACGCAATGGTCAGGTTTCATTTCATGAAACCCGACTTCAGCGAAAGTCGCCGACTTTTGAATTTGACCAACCCGTTTCGCTCAACTCTAGTGTTTACGAATTGACGTGCTGGAGGTTGGAAGTCTAGAGCAGCAATGCACACTGTGTGCCTCACTGCTGTTTTGGGGTAAAGCTTTCTTGATGTGGAAAATTGTGTTTTGATACTCCACCATTCATGGGTCCCTTTCAGGGCAGGAAGCACAATTTCGAATCCTAACTATACAGGGATCATGTTGCAGATAGTGCAGCAAGAAGGCACTCATACTGTATGTTGGGATTTTCCATGAGGTCCAAGCCTATTCTGTGTTGGTGGCTGGATAACAATAATGTTTGTTTCCTCCATCCTTTCCCACCAACCATGAACAACAGTGAATGGAGGATTATCTCTTTCATCTTCTGACAATTGCTTTTCCATCACCTCTTCCTCCTCCATTTGCTACTCTGATTTTGCACTTTTACTAGCAGCTTGTCTGTTATCACCAGCCTCCCTCGATCGCAGTAATCTACCATTCCTTGACATTCGCCCATGTAACGATAGTCTGGAACTTTGAGACAATGTTATCACTTCCACATCCTCCTCTGCCTCTAGGACCACCATCTCCTCCCGCAGGCAATTCAAAGTCTGCTCAAGTATATAGATGACTGGAATAGTGATGCAGATGATGGAATCATCAGTGCCAACCATCTTAGTAGCCATTTTGAAACTGTGAAGAAGAGTGCGGAGGTTCTAAATCTGTGTCCACTCCCTAACATGATATGCAACACGTCCATACTGAGTTGGCCCACACTATACAACATGACATTCTGCATCAGAGCTAATTGCTGCTGCCTCAGTTGCTGCAACATGAGCCGAGTGGAATTCCACCATGTCGGCACATTGCATATCAACCTGTTAACTGGCATTGACAAAGACCTCTGTACCAATGCAAGTCAATGACCTGATGGATGCGAACTGTTGAAGTGAGTGTACAGCATCCATGCTTTCTGCAGCATCTCGCCTAGGCCAGGATAATGGGGAGAAAATGCTGGACCACCAGGTTAAGGACAAGAGCCATGCAAGGCATGTGTGTGAGCTTGCCTTGGCATAGGACTGTCACCAGGTTTGCACTGTTATCGGACACAGCCTTTCCTGGATGCAGGTTCAGTGGAGACAGCCATTGCTCCAACTTGGCCTGGAGACCTGTCCACAACTCTTCTGCTGTATGACTGTGATCTCCAAGGCATATAAATTTTAACACTGCCTGATTGCAGTGAGCCCTGGCTGCGCAGTATGGAGGTGGTGGGGATTCTCTGTGCACTGTTGGAATGCGTGTCTAATTAGGGCAGAGGTGGAGGGCACAGGTGGAGGCCCTAGACAAGGTAAAGGAGGAGGTAGAAGCAGTGGAGCACATGTGAGATATAGAGGTTTGTCCTGCAAGCCTTGGGGATTCCAAAATTTGTGGAGCTGCACCTTCCACGCCTACCCCCACAGCCACCAGAGTCACCCTGTGCACAGTCATGCTTACTCTTCCAAGTGTCTGTGGTGCATGGCACCCTAGTAGACACAGATTTAGTCAAGAAACAGGTGATGTTGTCTGCAACATCCTGGCATAGCTTAGGCACATCTTTTTTAGAACAGTAATGGTGACTGGGCAACTGGTACTAGGGGAGTGCGACGGCCATCAGCTTTTGGAAACTGTCTGTATCTACCAGGCTGAAAGCCAGCATTTCCATGGCCAACAGATGAAGATGGTGGAGTTCAACCTCTTAGCTTTGTCATGTATAGGAGGAAACAATCATTTACGTGACCACAACCGTGGTACCATGGGTTGGCTGTAGTGAGGAGTGAGTAAGCTCATTGCTCAGGTTTTCCAGACCATGCTTGGGTGGTCTCTGAGTACTTGTAAGTGCTCTGAGATTTAGTTTCTGTTGCCGCAGCTGCACGATTTGTGGCTATTTGACAGCCTGAATATATGTGAGGAATACCTGTTTATTAGGGAATTCCCACATGTATTCAGGCTGTCAAGTAGCCGCAAATCATGTAGCAGCGGTGACAGAAACTAAATCTCCAAGCACTTCCAAATACTTGGAGATCGCCCGAGCATGCTCGGGAAAACCCGAGCAACGAGCATGCTCACTCATCACTAGTTGGCTGCAGTGCAGAGAGAGAGTGGATTATGGTGAACTGGACAATTTACTGTACCGTGAGGGAGGTGCAGATGGAGATGTTGTGGTGGATTGAGAAAGTTGTGGCTTGCTCATTCTCTCAAATTCATCAAAAAGAGCAGGAATGTCCACTTCTGTTACAGCTGATGGGCTCTCACTCAGCCTGACAGGAGTGGGTAAAGAGCCCAAAGTTCTCTGGTCAGAGACCTGTGTCACAATACTTTGTACGGAAACAGAGGAGGAGAAAGAAGCAGCAGATGCAATTGATAGCGAGACTGATGGTTGTTGATGTCTGCATTTTAGCACAGTTGGGTTTCCAGAGTAACCTTGCATATTCCCAGTCCTGTTGCTCAACTAGTGTGGTAGGAGCACAGTATTAGCAACAAAAAATTAGATATTTTACTCTGCACCAGCTCTGCAAACAGCTGAATTTCAGCAGCAATAAATGGTGAAATATGGCATCATGAATCACATTAGTCACAGAAGAAAGAATTGCTTGAGTGTGGATGAGGCCTGTGTGACAAGGAAAATATGATCCAAACAATATCAAAATGAGATCTCCCCTTCTGTATGACATTAGTACCAGAAATTTTTTTTTTGTGTGGATGAGGCCTGTTTAAAATAGACAAGATACTTCAAACAATTTCAAAGTGAGAGATACACTACTGTGTGATGTTAGTAGCTGAAGACATTTTTTTTGGCCTGTGCATGAGTCCTGTATAACAGACTAGATCCTCCAAAAAATTTTCAAGTGAGATCACCCCCACTGTGGAACGTTAGTAACAGAGGAAATTTTTTTGGCATGTGGATGATTCCTGTATAACATAGACTGGATGATCCAAACAATTTCAATTTAGGATCTCCTCTACTGTAGAATGTTTGTAACAGAAGAATTTTGTGTGTGAGAGTGTGTGTGTGCGAGAGAGGTCTGTATAAAATAGACTAGATACTCCAAACAATTTCAAAGTGAGATCTCCCCTACTGTACGGCGTTAGCAACAGAAGAAAGAAATGTTTGAGTGGGGATGAGGCCTGTTTGACAAAGAAGATGTGCTCCAACCAATTTCAAAATGAGATCTCCCCTACTGTATGACATTGATAACAGAATAATTTTTTTTTGTGTGTGGATGAGGCCCGTATAAAATAAACTAGATACTGCAAACAATTTTAAAGTGAGATCTACCCTACTGCATGACGCTAGTAACCAAAGAAATTTCTTTGGCCTGTGGATGAGGCCTGTATAATATAGATTAGCTGCTACAAACAATTTCAAAGTGAGATCTCCCTTACTGTAGAACGTTACTAACAGAAGACATTATTGTTGGCATGTCGATGAGGCCTGTATAAGGCTACTTTCACACTAGCGTGTGACTCACGTCGCAATGCGTCGTTTTGAAGAGAAAACGCATCCTGCAAAAGTTGCCCGCAGGATGTGTTTTTTCTCCATAGACTAACATTAGCGACGCATTGTGACGCATTGCCACACGTTGCATCAGTCGTGCAATGGATGCGTCGTGCTTTGTCGGCCGCGACGCACAAAAAAAGTTACATGTAACGTTTTTTTGTGCATCGTCTCTGCCATTTTTGACCGCGCATGTGCGGCCGAACTCCGCCCCCTCCTCCGCCGGACATGACAATGGGGCAGCGGATGCGATGAAAAACTACATCCGCTGCCACTGTTGTGCACGCCTTTCACAGCGTGCGACGGTTCGTCGCCCCGATGCAGGGCGACGGCCGTCACACGACGCTAATGTGAAAGTAGCTTAACATAGACTAGATGCTCCATAACACGAGCTGTTGTGTCATGACATTGTGGATGTTTCCTGCGTCCTGATTGGCTAGCCGCAATGGGCACACAAAGTTAGAAGACAAAAAAGTTTACAAGTGCACCGCTCCTTTGAGATCTCCCCACCCCTACCCTCATCAAACAGGTTCCTCACGCTCTTCATACACCACCACTATCTGAAAAACTTTAGAGGCAACGCAAATCTTTTCCTGCACTTTTTATCTAATGTTTTTGATATTTTCTGATTTTATAAAATTTTGCTCGTGTTTAGGATCACGAATCCGATTGTGCCATTATATTTGGCAATCATTTATGGAACAAATTTGCTCATCACTGGTTGCTATATTCTGACAATTTTCTGTCAACAGAGCTGTGTAAGGGCTTATGTTTTAATGAAAAGATGTACTGTAGTTTTAATTGATACCATTGTGAAGTATGTACAACTTTTTTTAGCACTTTTTATTACACTGTTTGAGATATGAAATGAACAAAAAAATATATTAAGATATACACATTTATCTAAATACAGTTCACTGTTCTAGATAATTGGCACAATCTTTAATCCAAACAAAAACAATTATGATATTATAAAATGTACCGTATGTCTTTTTTTACTTGTTTGGAACAGAAGAAAGCAATTTTTTATTTGGTCGCCATCTTATTAGGCCCATAACTTTTATATTTCTATGTAGACAGAGCTGTTTAAGGATGTGTTTTTCTTACTGGAAAACTGTACCCTAGGAGGTAGCAACCATGCTATTTTAGAATTTTGGATAACTAGAGGAGGAAGACCTGTGAAGACTCAGACGTCAAGGTTAGATTTCAGAAAGGCAGATTTTAAGGGATTCAGAAAGAGAATTGGAGGGATCCAATGGCTGCATATCCTAAAAGACAAAAATGTCCAGGAAGGATGGGAAATCTTGAAAAATGAAATTCTCAAAGCACATTTGTTAACAATTCCGAAAAGAGGGAAGAATAGGAAGCATTTAAGGAAACCAGGATGGATGAACACAGAACTAAAAAATTATGGACCTAAATGGGTCCCTTTATGAGGTAATAACTCAGAAACGCTTCAACGCATCCTAGCGATTCTGAGATTGTTTTTTCATGACATATTGGGCTTCATGTTAGTGGTAAATTTAGGTCGATAATTTTTGCGCTTATTTGTGGAAAAAATGGAAATTTGGTGAAAATTTTGAAAATTTTGCAATTTTCAAATTTTGAATTTTTATTCTGTTAAGCCAGAGAGTTATCTGACACAAAATGGTTAATAAATAACATTTCCCACATGTTTACTTTTACATCAGCCCAATTTTGGAAATACATTTTTTTTTTAGGAAGTTATAAGGGTTAAAAGTTTGACCAGTGAGTTCTCATTTTTACAACAAAATTTACAAAACCATTTTTTTAGGGACCACCTCACATTTGAAGTCACTTTGAGGGGTCTACATGGCAGAAAATACCCAAAAGTGACACCATTCTAAAAACTGCACCTCTCAAGCTACTCAAAACTACATTCAAGAAGATTATTAACCCTTCTGGTGCTTCACAGGAACTAAAGCAACGTGGAGGAAAAAAATGGACATTTTAATTTTTCCAACATAAATTTTCTTTTAGCATCAATTTTTTCATTTTCACATGGGTAACAGGATAAAATAAATCCTAAATTTTGCTGGGCAATTTCTCCTGCGTACACCGATACCTCATATGTGGTCATAAACCACTGTTTGGGCGCACGGCAGGGCTCAGAAGGGAAGGAGCGCCATATGATTTTTTGAATGGAAAATATGATTGAATATTTAGCGGTTGCCATGTCGCGTTCGGAGAGGCCCTGTGTGCCTAAACATTGGAGCTCCTCCACAAGTTACCCCATTTTGGAAACTGGACCCCCCCAAGAAACTTATCTAGATGCATAGTGAGCACTTTGAACCCCCAGGTGCTTCACAAATTGATCCGTAAAAAAAAAGTACTTTTTTTCACATAAATTTTATTTAGCCTCAGTTTTTTCATTTTCACATGGGAAACAGGATAAAATGGATCCTAAAACTTGTTGGGCAATTTCTCCTGAGTACAGAGCGCCATTTGACTTTTTGATTGGAAAATTAGCTCCAATCGTTAGCAGACAACATATCGCGTTTGGAGAGCCCCTGTGTGCCTAAACATTGGATCTCCATGACAAGTGACCCCATTTTGGAAAGTAGACCCCAAGGAGCTTATCTAGATGTGTGGTGAACAATTTGACCCCCAAGTGCTTCACAGAAGTTTATAACGCAGAGCAGTGAAAATAAAAAAATCATTTTTTTTTTGCTCAAAAATGATTTTTTAGCCCGCTATTTTTTATTTTCACAATGGTAATAGGATAAATTGGACCCCAAAAGTTGCTGTCCAGTTTGTCCTGAGTACGCTGGTACCCCATATGTGGGGGGAACCACTGTTTGGGCGCACAGCAGGGCACAGAAGGGAAGGAGCGTCATTTGACTTTTTGAATGGAAAATTAGCTCCAATCGTTAGCGAACACCATGTCGTATTTGGAGAGCCCCTGTGTGCCTAAACTTTGGAGCTCCTCCACAAATGACCCCATTTTGGAAACTAGACCCTGTAAGGAACTTATCTAGATGCATAGTGAGCACTTTGAACCTCCAGGTACTTCACAGAAGTTTATAACGCAGAGCCGTGAAAATAAAAATATTTTTTTTCCTCAAAAAATGATTTTTAGCCTACTATTTTTTATTTTCACAAGGGTAACAGGATAAATTTGGACCCCAAAAGTTCTTGTCCAGTTTGTCCTGAGTACGCTGGTACCCCATATGTCGGGGGGACCACTGTTTGGGCACACGTTGGGGCTCGGAAGGGAAGTAGTGACGTTTTGAAATGCCGACTTGATGGAATGGTCTGTCATGTTACGTTTGCTAAACCCCTGATGTACCTAAACAGTGGAAACCCCCCACAAGTGACCCCATTTTGGAAACTAGACCACCCAAGGATCTAATCTAGATGTGTGGTGAGCACTTTGAACCCCCAAGTGCTTCACAGATGTTTATAACGCAGAGCCGTGAAAATAAAAAATAATTTTTTTCCACAAAAATAATTATTTAGCCCCCATATGTGGGGGTAAACCACTATTTGGGTGCACATCGGGGCTCGAATTGGCGAGAGCACCATTTAACTTTTTGAACGCAAAATTGGCTGGAATCAATGGTGGCACCATGTCGCATTTGGAGACCCCCAAATGTGCCTAAACAATGAAAACCCCTCAATTCTATCTCCAACCCTAACCCCAACACACCCCTAACCCTAATCCCAACTCTAACCCTCACCACAAGCCTAACCGTAATCCCAACCACCCCTAACCCTAATCCCAATCCTAGTTACAACCCTAACCCAAATCCCAACCCTAATTCCAGCCCTAACCCTAATTCCAGCCCTAATCGTAATTCCAACCCTAACCCTAATTCTAACCTTAGCCCTATCCCTAATTCCAACCCTAACACTAATCCTAACCCTAGCCCTAACCCTGATGGAAACCTAAAAATAAAACTATTTTCTTTATTTTATTATACGTCCCTACCTATGGGGGTGATAAGGGGGGTAGGGATTTACTTGAAAAAGAGCAGCGAAACGCACGTCGGTGACGTGGGGATTTAGTCTTGATTCATATCGCTTATGGGTAAGCACTTGGGGCATTTGTTTATGATGTATATTTAATTGTATTTTGACCGGTTCCAACAATGGGGGATTTAGTACATATACTGGCCAGTACTTTTATAATCTATTCCCATGGTGGTATAATGCACTTTGGCATTTTTTACATGGTATTTAATATGTGACCTTGCCTTCATTACCTGATACTGTTGTATGTATTCATGTTTGTGACAATTATGTCTAATAAAATTATATATATTTTATATTCTTTGGACTTTGTACTCCTTATGGTGTCTTTGGTTATCAAGTTTTAATGTGGAGTGTCCTGTGGAAGCCCTCTATTACCTATCACTGATATGGGTGTTCTATCATATATTGTGCTTTGGATGGTTTATTATTTATCTCCTTTTATTAATGTTTTTGTATAAAAAGAAATAAAAACTAATAAAAATGGATATTGTTTTATGTTTAATTTTTTTTACAGCATTCATCATACAATATAATGCACAACTAGTCCCGGAGTAGAATGCTTCACAAAATTCATAAATATATAGTGTGAATGTCAATACAGTATGGTGATCAGGATGTGGCCTTCTGCTTGAGCTCGAGCTTTAGCGATTTGATGAATGAATGATCTGTAGGAAGATAGACCTTGTGCAGGCCTAGATAGGTCCACCATGATTTTATCCACCGCTATCTTGATAGTAATCAAACCGCCGGGTTGCTGGACTTCCTCTTCGCCTTATTCTTTCTATTCTCCCAACCATAATGTCCTTCTCCAGGGATTGCTCTTCATATGATGTATCCAAAGTAGTCAAGTTATAGCTTGGTGATTCTTGCTTTGAGTGACATGTCTGGCTTGATTTGTTCCAAAATACATTTGTTTGTTCTTCTTCCCTTCCATGGTATTGATAACATCCTTCTCCAGCACCATATTTTGAAGGTGTTGATTCATATTCTGTCTTGGTTCCTCATCATCCAGGTTTCATATCCATATGTTACCGCATAAAAAACAATGTATGAGCCATGCCTTCATCATCAGTGAGACATTCTACGATGTGAAGCCCTTGTGACTAGTGTTGAGTGATACCATCCGATACCGTGAAATATTGGATCGGATTGGATCGGACCGATACCCAAAAAGTATTGGGTATCGCCGATTCCGATACCGGAAGTCCCATTCAAGTCAATAGGACAGAAATATTGGAATTAAAAAACCCCTTTCTTTACTTGCACATCCTGTTCGGGAGGGGGGAAGAGTGTGGCCGGTGCGTGGGCAGACACTGTGCGTGTCTGTGTGCAGGGGCAGGGTCTGTGCGGGCTTGCCGGGGGTCTGTGCGGGCCTGTCGGGGGTCTGTGCGGGCCTGTCGGGGGTCTGTGCGGGTCTGCTGGGGGTCTGTGCGGACTGCCGGGGGTCTGTGCGGACTGCCGGGGGTCTGTACGGGCCTGCCGGGGGTCTGTGCCGGCTGCCGGGGGTCTGTGCGGACTGCCGGGGGTCTGTGCGGGCCTGCCGGGGGTCTGTGCCGGCTGCCGAGGGTCTGTGCGGACTGCCGGAGGTCTGTGCGGGCCTGCCGGGGGTTGTGTGTGTCTGCAGGCATCGTCCGATGGGACAACAAGTCCCATCGGGCTATGCCTGCTACAATGACAGTGATTGACACATTAGCCAATGATGGGACAGTAGTAGTCCCATCATCCGGCTAATGTGTTGAATGTAAAAAAATATATATATACATACATACTACATACATACAACATTCATACATACTACATACATACTTCATATATACTACATTCATGCAACATACATACAACATACATACATACATACTACATATATGCTACATTCATACAACATACATACATACTACATACATAATACATATATACTACATTCATACAACATACATACATACATGCATACTACATACATATTACATATATACTAAAAATATGAAAATAACAAACAAGCAATATACTCCCTGATCTGGAGAAATCCACGAGGGTCCCATGACGATCTCCCATGGAGAACAGCAGCATCAGCTGATGCGACCACTCTCTAGGGGCCCAAGGAATACAATGACGGGAGGTAGGTATCCTTCCGCACTGTATTCCTCTGCCACTGTAAAAAAAATAGTCCCTAGTCTCACTTTTGGCATTGCTGTGTGAGAAAGTTCCCACGCAGCTTTTGCCATAAAGTGAGACCAGTGAACGTAACCTCTCAGTGATGCACTGCAGGAGATAGTCGTGGGAAACTCGTGGATTTCTGTGGATCAGGGAGTATATTGCTTGTTTGTTTTTTTCATATTTTTTATAGATGACACTGGCTTTGGGGAACAAAGTGACAAGTGATGAGTATGTACTATGTTATATGTACTGTATGTCTATATGTATGTATTGTATGAATGTATGAATGTATTGTATGTAGTATGTATGTAGGATGTATGTAAGATGTATTTAGTATGTATTTTGTATGTCTGTAGAATGTTGTATGTATGTTGTATGTAGTATCTAGTATGCATGTATGTATGCTACATGAATGTAGTATATATGTAGTATGTATGTAGTATGCATGTATGTACAGTATGTTGTATGAATGTAGTATATATGAAGTATGTATGTAGTATGTATATATGTTGTTTGAATGTAGTATATATGTAGTAAGTATGTAGTATGCATGTATGTTGTATGAATGTAGTATATATGAAGTATGTATGTAGTATGTATGTTGGATGAATGTAGTATATGTGTAGTATGTACTATGTTTGTTGTATGAATGTAGTATATATGTAGTATGTATGTAGTATGTATGTATGTTGTATGAATGCAGTATATATGAAGTATGTATGTAGTATGTATGTTGTATGAATGTAGTATATATGTAGTATGTATGTATGTTGTATGAATGTTGTATATATGTATTATGTATGTAGTATGTATGAATGTTGTATATATGTTTGTATGCATGCTGTATGAATGTAGTATATATGTAGCATGTATGTATGTTGTGTGAATGTAGTATATATGAAGTATGTATGTAGTATGTATTGTGGTGAAGTGACCGCTGTGTCCGCTAGGGGGCACTGTGTGGGTGTCCCAGGACAGCCGTATAAGCATTTCCATTGCCCTGATAGGTGTAGGATACTGAAAGATCATAATGATCAGCAGAGGTACTGCTGACTAGTATGTTCTGTTACAATGTGTCAGGGAAGCCTGTGTGTGGTTGTGTGCAATAGGACCTTGGGTGAGGTCATAGCCATGTGATCACCTGTGGGTGTGGTTATGGACCTTATAGGTACCTGAGGTCTGGTCACATGTGGTGAATGCTGGGACCTGATTGGTCCAGTTTGGAAGGTCCCGTGAGGAGAAGGATCTCTTCACTAACAGCACGTGTGGACGCTGTGACAAATGAAAAAACCAGGGGAAGAGTGACAAATGGAAAACCAGGGGAAGAGTCTTGAGGAGATCATTTGCATATTCCTAGTGCCTTCTGGGATAAGTGAAGAGTCTCCGCGAGCTCAACGATCACTGGGTTTTGGCCGTTGCAGCTGAAAAGAGGAAATCGGAAAACCAGGGGAAGAGTCTTGAGGAGATCATTTGCATATTCCTAGTGCCTTCTGGGATAAGTGAAGAGTCTCCGCGAGCTCAACGATCACTGGGTTTTGGCCGTCGCAGCTGAAAAGAGGAAATCGTAAAACCAGGGGAAGAGTCTTGAGGAGATCATTTGCATATTCCTAGTGCCTTCTGGGATAAGTGAAGAGTCTCCGCGAGCTCAACGATCACTGGGTTTTGGCCGTTGCAGCTGAAAAGAGGAAATCGGAAAACCAGGGGAAGAGTCTTGAGGAGATCATTTGCGTATTCCTAGTGCTTTCTGGGATAAGTGAAGAGTCTCCGCGAGCTCAACGATCACTGGGTTTTGGCCGTTGCAGCTGAAAAGAGGAAATCGGAAAGAATTTTGGATCATCTTTCATCGTCTTTAAGAGATCTCAATATGGAAGAGGCCAGGAGCCATT
Source organism: Dendrobates tinctorius (assembly GCF_039654945.1). Classification (NCBI taxonomy): domain Eukaryota; kingdom Metazoa; phylum Chordata; class Amphibia; order Anura; family Dendrobatidae; genus Dendrobates; species Dendrobates tinctorius. The sequence goes on from NW_027361761.1 coordinate 29,341,840, forward strand.
TGGTGAGCTGCATTTCTTGCTACATGTTCACAGACTTACCAGTGGAAAAGCCAAATTTCACATGCCACAAATGCAAGCTTGTGTCCCTGTTGGAGGAAAAGTTGCAAAGTCTCGAAGAGAGGTTAGCTACGTTGAAGATCATTAAGGAAGGTGAAGAGTTCTTAGACAGAGCAGAATTATCTCTTCATGTTACAGAAAGAGAAGAAATTTGAAGTGCACCTGAAGAAACAGAGGAATGGAGACATGTGACCCAGAGAAGCAGGAGGATCAGGAGGCAGTCAGCACCCATACTTCTCAGGAACCAGTACCAGGCTCTCACGCAGGAAAACGATGAAGAAATACATCAGGATAAGACTTTGCCCACAAACAGCAACCTTGTACGCCTTCAGAGTCCTCCTGGATGGAGAAAGAAAAATGTTGTGAAGAAGAAACGGAGAGTGGTGGTCATGGGGGATTCCCTGTTGAGAGGAACAGAAGCCGCTATCTGCAGACCGGATATAACTTCAAGAGAAATGTGTTGTCTTCCAGGTGCAAAAAGTAAAGATGTGTCTGACAGGATATCAGACCTACAGATGACTACCCATTCCTGCTACTACATGTGGGAACAAATGACACCGCAAGAAACGACCTGGAAACCATCTGCAGAGACTTTGAAGACTTAGGCAAGAAAGTGAAAGAACTGGGAGCGCAGGTGGTCTTCTCTTCCATCCTCCCAGTGGATGGCCATGGAACAAGGAGGTGGAATAAGATTCTGCAGGTGAACAACTGGCTACGTCGATGGTGCCGTCAGCAACGATTTGGATTTCTGGATCACGGAGTGAATTACCTTTACGATGGACTACTTGCTAGAGTTGGGGTGCACCTTACGAAGACTGGAAAACATGTATTTGGAAGTCGCCTTGCTACACTTGTAAGGAGAGCTTTAAACTAGAACAACATGGGAAGGGAAGCAAAAGACCAGAAAAAGCCATACACCTGACAAATGCTATTGAGAACTCTGCTATTAGAAGTGGAAAGGAAGAACAAAGACAAAAGAATCTAATTAATAAAAATATTGGAGAAAGAGAAACCAATCACAAACTAAAATGTTTCTATACTAATGCACAAAGCATGGGCAACAAACAAGGAGAATTGGAACTACTAACACAGGAAAAGAAATATGATGTCATTGGAATCACTGAAACTTGGTGGGACAATACACATGATTGGAATACAAGGCTAGAAGGATACAACTTATTTGCAAGAAACAGACTTGATAAACGAGGAGTCGCCGCATTGTATGTTAGAAACGCGTATATCTGCACAGAGATTGAAGCTTCAGAGACTGGGAGTTCTGTGGAAACTGTTTGGGTAAGAATACAAGGACAGAAAAATGGAAAGGACACCATTGTAGGCATTTACTACAGGCCACCTGTGCAAACTGAAGATATGGATGAACTCTTTATGCATCAAATGGCCAAGTTCTCCAAAAAATATGACATAGTGGTCATGGGAGATTTCAATTATCCAGACATTTGTTGGGAATCTCTCTCAGGCAAAACTAACAGGTCAAGGAAATTCTTATCCTCTCTTGCTGACAACTTTATCTTCCAAAAGGTAGGGGAGAAAACAAGGGGAACTGCTACCTTGGATCTAATCCTTATAAACAGGGAGGAAATGGTTGAGGAGGTAAAAGTGGCTGGGACCCTAGGAGGTAGCAACCATGCTATTTTAGAATTTTGGATAACTAGAGGAGGAAGACCTGTGAAGACTCAGACGTCAAGGTTAGATTTCAGAAAGGCAGATTTTAAGGGATTCAGAAAGAGAATTGGAGGGATCCAATGGCTGCATATCCTTAAAGACAAAAATGTCCAGGAAGGATGGGAAATCTTGAAAAATGAAATTCTCAAAGCACAATTGTTAACAATTCCAAAAACAGGGAAGAATAGGAAGCATTTAAGGAAGCCAGGATGGATGAACACAGAACTTAAGCACATGCTAAAAAGGAAGAAACAAATGTTTATAAAATGGAAAGAGGGAGGCATATCTAAAGAAGAATATAATGCTGTCTGCAGAACCTGCAGGGCACAAATCAGATTAACTAAAGCTGACAATGAATTGAAGCTTGCAAGAGATGTCAAAAGCAATAATAAAGGATTTTGGGGATATGTCAAAAGTAAAAGAAAAGTCAAAGATGCTATAGGATTTTTACAGGATGAAAATGATGAAATGGTAAGACAGGATGTTGAGAAGGCCGAACTTTTAAATTCCTATTTTGCATCTGTTTTCTCTCAGAAAGGAAATGTAACATCAACTGTTCTTCACTGTCCTATTAAGGGAATAGAAGAATTCAGGATATCTATAAACAGAAAGATAGTGAGGAAACACTTAGCTAACCTAAATGAATTCAAGTCTCCAGGTCCAGATGAATTACACCCCAGAGTACTGAAGGAGATAGCAGAAGAAATTTTGGAACCCCTCTCCATAATCTTTGAAAATTCGTGGAGAACAGGAGATGTCCCAGAAGACTGGAGAAGAGCAAATGTTGTTCCTATCTTCAAAAAGGGCAAGAAGGTGGACCCAGGCAACTATAGGCCGGTGAGTCTGACTTCTATACCAGGAAAGATCTTTGAACAAATTATTAAACAACATGTATGTCAGTACCTGGATAAGAATGAAGTGATTAAACAGAGTCAGCATGGGTTTGTAACTAATAAGTCATGTCAGACTAACTTAATTTCCTTCTATGATGGAATCACTGATTGGGTGGATCAAGGAAATGCTGTAGATATAGTATATCTTGACTTCAGCAAAGCATTTGACAAAGTATCTCATACAATCCTTATTGAAAAAATGACTAAGTATGGAATGGACAAGACAACTGTTAGGTGGATTCATAACTGGCTTAGTGATCGGACCCAAAGAGTGGTCGTAAATGGCTGCACATCCAGTTGGAAGAATGTCTCAAGTGGGGTACCACAGGGCTCTGTCCTGGGCCCTGTATTGTTCAACATCTTTATCAACGATTTAGATGAAGGAATTGAGGGTAAACTGATTAAATTTTCTGATGACACAAAGCTAGGAGGGATAGCTAATACTAGTGAAGAGAGAGAGAGGATTCAAAATGATATAAATAAACTGGAGAAGTGGGCAGCAACTAACAGAATTGTTTTTAACAGGGAAAAATGCAAAGTACTACATCTGGACAATAAAAATGAAAAGAGCATATACAGAATGTAAGGAATAGGCCAAAGCAACAGCACATGTGAAAAAGACTTGGGTATACTAATAGATCACAGACTGAATATGAGTCAACAGTGTGATGCAGCAGCAAAAAAGGCAAATGCAATTCTAGGATGTATTAACAGAAGCATACAGTCGAGATCACGTGAAGTCATTATTTCCCTCTACTCCTCTTTGGTCAGACCTCATCTGGAATATTGTGTCCAGTTTTGGGCACCACATTTTAAAAAAGACATCAACAAACTGGAGCAAGTTCAGAAAAGGGCGACCAGAATGGTGACCGGTCTGCAAACCCTGTCTTATGAGGAAAGGTTGCAGGATTTGGGATTGTTTAGTTTGCAAAAGAGAAGACTGAGAGGAGACTTAATAGCTGTCTACAAATATCTAAAGGGCTGTCACATTGTAGAAGGATCAACTTTATTCTCATTTGCACAAGGAAAGACTAGAAGCAATGGGATGAAACTGAATGGGAGGAGACACAGATTAGATATTAGAAAAAACTTTTTGACAGTTAGAGTGATCAATGAGTGGAACAAGCTGCCACGAGAAGCGGTGAGTTCTCCTTCAATGGAAGTCTTCAAACAGAGGCTGGACAGACATCTGACTGGAATGATTTAGCGAATCCTGCTCTGCAGGGGGTTGGACCAGATGGCCCAGGAGGTCCCTTCCAACTCTACAATTCTATGATTCTATGAAATGGCGATGTGTGCCTGACCGTTCCCAGGGAGAGGGAAGGAACGTTTGCAGTGTAAAGCAGCATGCAAGGTAACCCGGAGACGGGACTGCAACTGAGAGACTGTATAGCCTGCTGGCTAGATGAAGCACAGCCTGTGTGACTAGGAGGGCTAAAGGGGAGCAGAGCTCCAGTGTGAAGATACCCTGCTGTCTGCTATAAGACTGTTGCATATTACTGCTGGAGGTTTATGAAGGATGAATAAACCTCATGGACTATGATTTGTTGAAAATCCTGTGCCGGATGTGTATTTTTGATCGCTGCAAGCGAGAACCCCTACTTACATGACAGCGCTACCTCACATATGGTGGAGAATTTCTAAGGGCAATATAGTAGCCTTGTTGCTGGGGGCAACGGAAAAGGACTGCCAAAAAAAAAAAACACTTTGTTGCTAAGGGCTGCGGTTCCAACAGCACATGTTGCAGTGCTGGCAACGCTGAGCCAGGAGGGCTGACTATTGTGAAAGCCGTATTCTGACACCAGCTCAGTGGAAGAGACTGATGATTGCTAGGGTGCCTCTGCGGATAAGAGATACCCAAGGACCTGTGTGGCTGACACAGGTAACGGACAAGTGTTCATTGTTGTACTGACCTGGGTCAGTGAGCAAGGTCCTGGAGGGTCAGTGTTGGGAGGTTCTGGGAGAGGAATCGGATCCCTGGAACACGTGATATGACCTTGGACCTGGTGAGGCCGGTGTGTTGGGAGACCCTGGGAGGAGGGTCGGCTCCCTGAATAGCACCCGGTGTGCCCAGTGTGTTGGACGGTCTCAGGTGGAGACGGTACATCCTGAATAGCGCACAGACAGGATACGTGAGTTTTTGGGAGTTTTTTCGTGCATGTGTTTTTTCTTTTTTTCCTCTGCAAAACCTGAAGGTGCTTGCTGTGGCTCAGTGGGGTCACGAAGGTCTCGTAGCACAGGGACCTGGTGTTTTTCCTTTTTGGGATCTCCTCTTTGAGCATTGGTAGCAGACGCTGTCTGTCTACACCCTCCTGCTGCAGCTTTATTGCATGTGACTAAGCGGATACAGTAGTTGTGGCTTTACACAACTATTAAGGGTGAGTACCCTGTATTATTTCTTTATACCCATTGCACCTGCACTGGTAAGGCCCTATGTGCGCGCTTTTGTGGTTTCTTTTATCTTCGAGGGTGACAAGCGGCTTCCGGTAACCCAGCGGGGTTACGAAGGGGACAAGCGGCTTCCGGTGGATCGGCAGGTCCACGAAGACGGCGCAGCAGGAGCTGCAGTGACACCAGCAGCTGTGTATGAACAGCAGTCGGTGGTGCCGGTGATCAGTGACAGCAGGAGCTGTGGTGATGCCAACAATGACTTGTGTGGTATCGTAAGAGACACAAACTGTGTGGTGTGAACTGTGGTCTGAGAAGACCGGTATAACAGATGTGGGAGATCCCGAAAGGGGGTGGAGTCCCGAAAGGGGGCGGTGACCCAAATCAGGGTAGTAGCCCAAAAGGGGGTGGAGTCCCAAATTGGCACGGTAACCCAAAAAGGGGTGGAGTCCCGGGAGGGGGCGGCAACCCAAAGTGGGGTAGTGGTCCAGAAAAGGGCCAAGTTTGAAGAAATGACAGCACTAGATGACTCAGTGGGTATGTCTGGAGTACCGCAGTGTGTGTGTATGACTTGGTCAGAATGTGGGATATCCTTTCCGGATAGTGACGATGGGCCGCAGGTGTGTACCGTGATGCTGCATCAGGAAGGAGTCCCTGGTAGGCTGGACTCAGAGTCAGGTGACTCTGACAGGAACTCCGCTCGTTTTAGCTCTGACCGAGAAAAATGTCAGAGTTCGCTGCCTCCACGGGGTCATCGTGAATTATAAGGTGGACAGAGTCCTAATTGAGATGACAAAGGGGGAGTGCCAAGGTGGTAGTATGCCACCAAACTTAGTGCATACCTTTGCGAGGCGCCGGGACTTTGTCATGTTTAAAGATGTGGGGCAGGAGTATGGAGACGTTTCTACTGTAGACACTGATACACTGACGCCTCCTAACGTGGACAGGCCAAACGTAAGGGCGACCGGAGAAAGAATTGCGTCAGACGAATTTACTGACCTGACGTCACCTGAAGCGTTCCACAGTGTAAATGAGAATGGTGTGGTAAACAAAAAGAGCGGAGCTGACACACGGATAGAGAGTGTCTTGGGAGTTCACTGTATGGTGTGGTGTGACTGTGACGTGTTGTAGCCAGTAGCCACCACTAGGACAGAATCTAATGCTGTGCTGACTGAAACTCGTGACAGGACTGGTGGTAACCTGATCGAGAGAATAACGGGAATAGAAACACAGTCAGAGGGTAACCGGGGGGTTCACTCGACTGATAGGACTGACTCAGTGGTACCCTTTGACGATATAGTTAAAGAATTAGTGGTGCGACATGTGCTGGCCAAAAGAGAACAAGATCTGGAGATACAACTAATTAAAGAGACAGTGGAAGAACATGTCAAACAAGAGATAATCTTGAGACAATTGGCCGAGCACAAGGCGGAGGGGCTCGAGAAAGAAGTCTTGGAGCTCAGAGGTCACCTGTCCACCTGGCAAAGTGTGAACAAGAGCCTTAAGGAAGAGATGGAGGAACACAGAGGAATAGTAGGTCTTCTGCGGGAGAAGAGCTTGGACAGAGATGTGCAGCAGCTGGGTCCCAGTGATAACGAGACGGAACTGCCGGTACCTATCTTGGCAAAGGCTCGCGAAGAGATATAATCTCCTGAAGTTGGTGAGCAAAGAGCCGAAGAAGAAAGTCACCCGAACGGGTCAACTGTAGTGAGGGAAGTGTCCGTGGTAAAGCCAGAGTCTTCTGTCCAGGAAGAAAGCAAGACCACGACCTTCAAATCTGTGATCGAGGTACCCGAAGACATGCAAGAAGCCTGTGCGGAGGAAGTGGTACATGAGGCTTTCAAAGAGGCGGTCAAAGCATGTGAGGTGCACTGGGCATCTGAGACTCGGCAGTTGGTGATAGTATCAGCCAGGGAAGATACTTCAAACCGAGTAGCTGTCCTGAAAGAGATGCATTTGCAGTGTCTACGTGTCAAACAATTGGTTAGGCAGAGTAATATGAGGGCTGCTCGACGCCTAGAGATAGCAAGAGAGGCTATGGATCGGTTGTGTTTGAGGAAAGATGTGGTTCCGGTAACAAAAGCTCTGATTGGGAGAATCATTGGAAGGTCCGGGAAGGTAATGCAAGACCTTGTGAATATCTCCGGTGAGGTGAGGGTGAGGATCCCTCCTGATGATGACCAGGTATCCAGGGAAGTGGATAGGATTTCCATCATGGTGGTTGGCTCCGTGGAAAGCCTGAGAGACTTTCGGTTGCTCGTGGAGTATCGAGTGGAGTACCTGCAAGAAATTGAGCAGTTGAGGCTGGACCATCGGCGAATTAATAAAGAAATACAGAATACCAGGTGGCGGCCGCCTCCAACCCAAGATGTAAGGACCCGAAAGGTTCCTCCAAGAAGTGACAGGGCAGATGGCAGAAGAGTGTCAGCAAGGGGTAGTTCGACTGGCAGAATGACGTTGAAAGACCATAGTTCCTGTGAGACGCTGTCTGAGTCAGACTCAGACCAGACAGTAGGCTCTACTAAGACTTATGACCGCACCAACCGAGAGAGACGGTCAGTGAGAGAAAGATCAGGTGACGAAGCGTACTGCAGACCGGTGTAGACTAGAGAGTGCCTGATGACGCAGACAAACTGTGACGGGGGGGGTCAAACACAATGACCGGTATTATGACCGCTGGGTGCGGGGGGAGGCCTAACGCAGAGATGAGGCCGTATGACAAATGGAGACGGTTCTCTCGACCTGGTGGGCAAGGTGTAGTGAGTGCCCAGTCTCGAGAGCCAGGAGTTATGCTGTGTGTTCAACACCACAGGCTTGAACATAGGGGGGAGGTATGTGGTGCATTGACCACTGTGTCCGCTAGGGGGCGCTGTGTGGGTGTCCCAGGACAGCCGTATAAGCATTTCCATTGCCCTGATAGGTGTAGGATACTGAAAGATCATAATGATCAGCAGAGGTACTGCTGACTAGTACGTTCTGTTACAATGTGTCAGGGAAGCCTGTGTGTGGTTGTGTGCAATAGGACCTTGGGTGAGGTCATAGCCATGTGATCACCTGTGGGTGTGGTTATGGACCTTATAGGTACCTGATGTCTGGTCACATGTGGTGAATGCTGGGACCTGATTGGTCCAGTTTGGAAGGTCCCATGAGGAGAAGGATCTCTTCACTATCAGCATGTGTGGACGCTGTGACAAATGGCGATGTGTGCCTGACCGTTCCCAGGGAGAGGGAAGGAACGTTTGCAGTGTAAAGCAGCATGCAAGGTAACCCGGAGACGGGACTGCAACTGAGAGACTGTATAGCCTGCTGGCTAGATGAAGCACAGCCTGTGTGACTAGGAGGGCTAAAGGGGAGCAGAGCTCCAGTGTGAAGATACCCTGCTGTCTGCTATAAGACTGTTGCATATTACTGCTGGAGTTTTATGAAGGATGAATAAACCTCATGGACTATGATTTGTTGAAAATCCTGTGCCGGATGTGTTTTTTTGATCGCTGCAAGCGAGAACCCCTACTTACATGACAGCGCTACCTCACTTATGGTGGAGAATTTCTAAGGGCAATATAGTAGCCTTGTTGCTGGGGGCAACGGAAAAGGACTGCGAAAAAAAAAAACACTTTGTTGCTAAGGGTTGCGGTTCCAACAGCACATGTTGCAGTGCTGGCAACGCTGAGCCAGGAGGGCTGACTATTGTGAAAGCCGTATTCTGACACCAGCTCAGTGGAAGAGACTGATGATTGCTAGGGTGCCTCTGCGGATAAGAGATACCCAAGGACCTGTGTGGCTGACACAGGTAACGGACAAGTGTTCATTGTTGTACTGACCTGGGTCAGTGAGCAAGGTCCTGGAGGGTCAGTGTTGGGAGGTTCTGGGAGAGGAATCGGATCCCTGGAACTCGTGATATGACCTTGGACCTGGTGAGGCCGGTGTGTTGGGAGACCCTGGGAGGAGGGTCGGCTCCCTGAATAGCACCCAGTGTGCCCAGTGTGTTGGACGGTCTCAGGTGGAGACGGTACATCCTGAATAGCGCACAGACAGGATACGTGAGTTTTTGGGAGTTTTTTCGTGCATGTGTTTTTTCTTTTTTTCCTCTGCAAAACCTGAAGGTGCTTGCTGTGGCTCAGTGGGGTCACGAAGGTCTCGTAGCACAGGGACCTGGTGTTTTTCCTTTTTGGGATCTCCTCTTTGAGCATTGGTAGCAGACGCTGTCTGTCTACACCCTCCTGCTGCAGCTTTATTGCATGTGACAAAGCGGATACAGTAGTTGTGGCTTTACACAACTATTAAGGGTGAGTACCCTGTATTATTTCTTTATACCCATTGCACCTGCACTGGTAAGGCCCTATGTGCGCGCTTTTGTGGTTTCTTTTATCTTCGAGGGTGACAAGCGGCTTCCGGTAACCCAGCGGGGTTACGAAGGGGACAAGCGACTTCCGGTGGATCGGCGGGTCCACGAAGACGGCGCAGCAGGAGCTGCAGTGACACCAGCAGCTGTGTGTGAACAGCAGTCGGTGGTGCCGGTGATCAGTGACAGCAGGAGCTGTGGTGGTGCCAACAATGACTTGTGTGGTATCGTAAGAGACACAAACTGTGTGGTGTGAACTGTGGTCTGAGAAGACCGGTATAACAGACGTGGGAGATCCCGAAAGGGGGTGGAGTCCCGAAAGGGGGCGGTGACCCAAATCGGGGTAGTAGCCCAAAAGGGGGTGGAGTCCCAAATTGGCACGGTAACCCAAAAAGGTGTGGAGTCCCGGGAGGGGGCGGCAACCCAAAGTGGGGTAGTGGTCCAGAAAAGGGCCAAGTTTGAAGAAATGACAGCACTAGATGACTCAGTGGGTATGTCTGGAGTACTGCAGTGTGTGTGTATGACTTGGTCAGAATGTGGGATATCCTTTCCGGATAGTGACGATGGGCCGCAGGTGTGTACCGTGATGCTGCATCAGGAAGGAGTCACTGGTAGGCTGGACTCAAAGAGTCAGGTGACTCTGACAGGAACTCCGCTCGTTTTAGCTCTGACCGAGAAAAACGTCAGAGTTCGCTGCCTCCACGGGGTCATCGTGAATTATAAGGTGGACAGAGTCCTAATTGAGATGACAAAGGGGGAGTGCCAAGGTGGTAGTATGCCACCAAACTTAGTGCATACCTTTGCGAGGCGCCGGGACTTTGTCATGTTTAAAGATGTGGGGCAGGAGTATGGAAACGTTTCTACTGTAGGGATAGCAGACACTGAGACACTGACGCCTCCTAACGTGGACAGGCCAGACGTAAGGGCGACCGGAGAAAGAATTGCGTCAGACGAATTTACTGACCTGACGTCACCTGAAGCGTACCACAGTGGGAATGAGAATGGTGTGGTAAACAAAAAGAGCGGAGCTGACACACGGATAGAGAGTGTCTTGGGAGTTCACTGTATGGTGTGGTGTGACTGTGACGTGTTGTAGCCAGTAGCCACCACTAGGACAGAATCTAATGCTGTGCTGACTGAAACTCGTGACAGGACTGGTGGTAACCTGATCGAGAGGATAACGGGAATAGAAACACAGTCAGAGGGTAACCGGGGGGGTTCACTCGACTGATAGGACTGACTCAGTGGTACCCTTTGACGATATAGTTAAAGAATTAGTGGTGCGACATGTGCTGGCCAAAAGAGAACAAGATCAGGAGATACAACTAATAAAAGAGACAGTGGAAGAACATGTCAAACAAGAGATAATCTTGAGACAATTGGCCGAGCACAAGGCGGAGGGGCTCGAGAAAGAAGTCTTGGAGCTCAGAGGTCACCTGTCCACCTGGCAAAGTGTGAACAAGAGCTTTAAGGAAGAGATGGAGGAACTCAGAGGAATAGTAGAAGGTCTTCTGCGGGAGAAGAGCTTGGACGGAGATGTGCAGCAGCTGGGTCCCAGTGATAACGAGACGGAACTGCCGGTATCTATCTTGGCAAAGGCTCGCGAAGAGATATAATCTCCTGAAGTTGGTGAGCAAAGAGCCGAAGAAGACAGTCACCCGAACGGGTCAACTGTAGTGAGGGAAGTGTCCGTGGTAAAGCCAGAGTCTTCTGTCCAGGAAGAAAGCAAGACCACGACCTTCAAATCTGTGATCGAGGTACCCGAAGACATGCAAGAAGCCTGTGCGGAGGAAGTGGTACATGAGGCTTTCAAAGAGGCGGTCAAAGCATGTGAGGTGCACTGGGCATCTGAGACTCGGCAGTTGGTGATAGTATCAGCCAGGGAAGATACATCAAACCGAGTAGCTGTCCTGAAAGAGATGCATTTGCAGTGTCTACGTGTCAAACAATTGGTTAGGCAGAGTAATATGAGGGCTGCTCGACGCCTAGAGATAGCAAGAGAGGCTATGGATCGGTTGTGTTTGAGGAAAGATGTGGTTCCGGTACCAAAAGCTCTGATTGGGAGAATCATTGGAAGGTCTGGGAAGGTAATGCAAGACCTTGTGAATATCTCCGGTGAGGATCCCTCCTGATGATGACCAGGTATCCAGGGAAGTGGATAGGATTTCCATCATGGTGGTTGGCTCCGTGGAAAGCCTGAGAGACTTTCGGATGCTCGTGGAGTATCGAGTGGAGTACCTGCAAGAAATTGAGCAGTTGAGGCTGGACCATCGGCGAATTAATAAAGAAATACAGAATACCAGGTGGCGGCCGCCTCCAACCCAAGATGTAAGGACCCGAACGGTTTCTCCAAGAAGTGACAGGGCAGATGGCAGAAGAGTGTCAGCAAGGGGTAGTTCGACTGGCAGGATGACGTTGAAAGACCATAGTTCCTGTGAGACGCTGTCTGAGTCAGACTCAGACCAGACAGTAGGCTCTACTAAGACTTATGACCGCACCAACCGAGAGAGACGGTCAGTGAGAGAAAGATCAGGTGACGAAGCATACTGCAGACAGGTGGAGACTAGAGAGTGTCTGATGACGCAGACAAACCGTGACTGGGGGGTCAAACACAATTACCGGTATTATGACCGCTGGGAACGGGGGAGGCCTAACGCAGAGATGAGGCCGTATGACAAATGGAGATGGTTCTCTCGACCTGGTGGGCAAGGTGTAGTGAGTGCCCAGTCTCGAGAGCCAGGAGTTATGCTGTGTGTTCAACACCACAGGCTTGAACATAGGGGGGAGGTATGTGGTGCAGTGACCGCTGTGTCCGCTAGGGGGCGCTGTGTGGGTGTCCCAGGACAGCCGTATAAGCATTTCCATTGCCCTGATAGGTGTAGGATACTGAAAGATAATAATGATCAGCAGAGGTACTGCTGACTAGTACGTTCTGTTACAATGTGTCAGGGAAGCCTGTGTGTGGTTGTGTGCAATAGGACCTTGCGTGAGGTCATAGCCATGTGATCACCTGTGGGTGTGGTTATGGACCTTATAGGTACCTGAGGTCTGGTCACATGTGGTGAATGCTGGGACCTGATTGGTCCAGTTTGGAAGGTCCCGTGAGGAGAAGGATCTCTTCACTATCAGCACGTGTGGACGCTGTGACAAATGGCGATGTGTGCCTGACCATTCCCAGGGAGAGGGAAGGAACGTTTGCAGTGTAAAGCAGCATGCAAGGTAACCCGGAGACGGGACTGCAACTATGAGACTGTATAGCCTGCTGGCTAGATGAAGCACAGCCTGTGTGACTAGGAGGGCTAAAGGGGAGCAGAGCTCCAGTGTGAAGATACCCTGCTGTCTGCTATAAGACTGTTGCATATTACTGCTGGAGGTTTATGAAGGATGAATAAAGCTCATGAACTATGATTTGTTGAAAATCCTGTGCCGGATGTGTTTTTTTTTTTAACCCTGCAAGCGAGAACCCCTACTTACATGACAGCGCTATCTCACAGTATGTATGTAGTATGTGCGTGTGTGTGTGTGTGTGTGTGTATATATATATATACACTCACTGGCCACTTTATTAGGTACACCTGTCCAACTGTGTGTTAAGACTTAATTTCTAATCAGCCAATCACATGGCGGCAACTCAGTGCATTTAGGCATGTAGACATGGTCAAGACAATCTCCTGCAGTTCAAACCGAGCATCAGTATGGGGAAGAAAGGTGATTTGAGTGCCTTTGAACGTGGCATGATTGTTGGTGCCAGAAGGGCTGGTCTGAGAATTTCAGAAACTGCTGATCTACTGGGATTTTCACGCACAACCATCTCTAGGGTTTACAGAGAATGGTCCGAAAAAGAAAAAAAATCCAGTGAGCGGCAGTTCTGTGGCTGGAAATGCCATGTTGATGCCAGAGGTCAGAGGAGAATGGGCAGACTGGTTCGAGCTGATAGAAAGGCAACAGTGACTCAAATTGCCACCCATTACAACCAAGGTAGGCAGAAGAGCATCTCTGAACGCACAGTGCGTCGAACTTTGAGGCAGATGGTCTACAGCAGCAGAAGACCACACTGGGTACCACTCCTCTCAGCTAAGAACAGGAAACTGAGGCTACAATTTGCACAAGCTCATCGAAATTGGACAGTAGAAGATTGGAAAAACGTTGCCTGGTCTGATGAGTCTCGATTTCTGCTGCGACATTCGGATGGTAGGGTCAGAATTTGGCGTAAACAACATGAAAGCATGGATCCATCCTGCCTTGTATCAACGGTTCAGGCTGGTGGTGGTGGTGTCATGGTGTGGGGAATTTTTTCTGGGCACTCTTTGGGCCCCTTGGTACCAATTGAGCATCGTTGCAACGCCACAGCCTACCTGAGTATTGTTGCTGACCATGTCCATCCCTTTATGACCACAATGTACCCAACATCTGATGGCTACTTTCAGCAGGATAATGCGCCATGTCATAAAGCTCGAATCATCTCAGATTGGTTTCTTGAACATGACAATGAGTTTACTGTACTCAAATGGCCTCCTCAGTCACCAGATCTCAATCCAATAGAGCATCTTTGGGATGTGGTGGAACGGGAGATTCGCATCAGGGATGTGCAGCCGACAAATCTGCGCCAACTGTGTGATGCCATCATGTCAATATGGTCCAAAATCTCTGAGGAATGCTTCCAGCACCTTGTTGAATCTCTGCCACGAAGAATTGAGGCAGTTCTGAAGGCAAAAGGGGGTCCAACCCCTTACTAGCATGGTGTACCTAATAAAGTGGCCAGTGAGTGTGTATATATATATATATATATATATATATATTTTACATTGAACACATTATCCGGATGATGGGACTACTACTGTCCCATCATTAGCTAATGTGTGAATCATTGTCATTGTAGCAGGCATAGCCCGATGGGACTTGTAGTCCCATCGGACGATGCCTGCACACACACACAACCCCCCGTCAGGCCCGCACAGACCCCCGGCAGGCCCGTACAGATCCCTGGCAGCCAGCACAGACCCTCGGCAGGCCAGCACAGACCCTCGGCAGGCCAGCACAGACCCTCGGCAGGCCAGCACAGACCCCCGGCAGACCCGTACAGACCCCCGGCAGTCCGTACAGATCCTCGGCAGCCGGCACAGACCCCCGGCAGTTCGCACAGACCCCTGGCAGGCCCGTACAGACCCCCCAACAGGCCCGTACAGACCCCCAACAGGCCCGCACAGACCTCCGGCAGGCCAGCACAGACTGCGCATCATGATGCGCACAGACCGCGCATCACGATGACATCATTTCTGCAGCCAATCACAGCCACAACAGTGGCTCATTGCATTATGGGAACTTCCGATTCTGGTATCCGATATTGTAAAAATATCTGTACTCGGTATTGGAATTCCGATAAAGTGAATATCGTCCGATACCCAATATTTGCAGTATTGGAATGCTCAACACTACTTGTGACTTCTTGTTGATTTGCCCATGGCTTTTCTTCTATTCACTTCAGGTGTCATCACTGCATCTTGAATGATTATCAATCCGAGCAGAATGAAGTCCTTTACAACTAGCAGTTCATCATCATCCATCTCAAATGTGTCCCGGTCATACCTGGCAGAAGTCAATATATTTGTCTTTTTTGTGTTGATTAGCAATGCCATGTTTTAACTTCCATCTTGACACTACGTAATAAGTTCTTTGTTCCATGTACGCTTGTTGCTATCAATGTTGTATCATCGGAGTGGGCTGACAAAAGTTTAGTATAATCAAAGCTTCTACCAATGATTCATATAAATTCCCTAATGAATATTCATATTGTTATATTCTGCTCTCTTTCCCCGCTAAAGATTAGTGAATGTGATGAATCTAAAAGGAAAAGAAGAAAGAAACTTAATACAAGTCATCCATCCAGTTACACTGGGACCGACAGTAAACAAAGGATGAAACAACCTCAATAATTCCACAAATTACATATGCAGGAAGATTAGGCAGGAAGACGACTGGTATGGCCTGTACGTGTTTGTCCTGAGGTTGTAAGGTGTTGCCTTTAAATACTTACTTTGCTAGAACAATTGATTTTGAAAGGGACTACATAGCTATTAGTCAAGCTTAACTGCTTAATACAAGCAGTGGTCTACTGTACATGATTTTAAAAATAATATATGGTTATTACCTCTATCTGCAATCAACATTACCAATAAACCAATGAATCAAGAACAATTTAAATAACTAAACAGCTGATATAACAAGAGGCTACTTAAAATTCATTAGAAATGTCTTTTTTAATGACTATTAAATGAATAAGTACCAAAAGTGGTTCAAGAAAGGATAACTAGAGAACTGGCATCAGAATCATCGCTGCCTAAAATTTATTGCTGCACAATAGGCATCAAACGGATTCTCTGATCAAAACAAGTTGACGCCTATTCGCAGAATAAATGTTAAGTTGTTATTAGGTAGGGTTCTGAGTATGGGGACTCCCAATGATTGCCCCTCAAGTATCACAGTGCTTGGATGTGCTCATTACTTGGCTAGCAATGGCCTGTGCTTCACGTAAAACTCGAATCCCCACCCTGCATCTTTGGCGCTTGTTACGCAGTCAATAAGCATGCTGGGACTGCCTGTCAGTCACTGCAATACCGTAACCATCTTGGTTGTGTCATAACTGTGATTAGATGACCATGTGACATCATCAAGGAATATAAAATATTAGATGCCACCCAGCTTGGCACACTTATGCATTGCACAGCTCTGTAACCCTTTGTATTGGAGGGAGAGAGTGCTTGTCTAGGTCTGTGTGTGCACAGTATAACAAATCAGAAGTCTGTAGTGTTAATACTGGTGCTGAAGCTGAGCCATCATACTAACAGGCCTTCTAAGGGCTAATCATTTGCTTTGCTGTTTGTATCACATATTAACTGTATTTAGCCTAAAGAGGGGGAAAGAGTAGCAGGAGCAGATAAAGTGACAGAATTTAGACAGGGATTAGACCTGTACAGTCCGTTGGCAAAATATAGCTGCAACTTTTTTCATGGGAGGGTGAAAAATTGAATATATTTTGATCCATCAAGTATTGCATGCTTTTGAGGTCCTTTTTTGTGTTAAATAATACACCCAAATATCATTGAAACATTTTCCTGGGCTATATTTCTTAGCCATACACTATAACATAGTGTTGTGCACATTTCTGTAATCTAAAATTGAGAAAAATTTTGTAGGTTTCCATTTCTCAGCCATATAGTGTTACGTTTTCTGTGAACATTTCTGAGATCTCTAATAGTGAAAAAAGCTTTTAAAATTTTTATAGGATTCCATTTCTCAGCTATACAGTGTTAAGTGGTCTGTGAACATTCCTGAGATCTCTAAAACTGAAAAAAATATTTAAAAAATTGCTTAGGCTTCGATTTGTCTTCCATTTAGTTTTGTGTGGTCTGTGAACATTTTTGTGATTTCTAAAACTGGAAAAAAAGCTTTTAAAAAATTTGTAAGATTCCATTTCTTAGCTATACTGTGTTATATGGACTGTGAACATTTCTGAAATCTCTAAAACTGGAAAAAAGCTTTTGAAATTTGTGTAGGCCTCCATTTGTCAACCATGCAGTGTTACATGGTCTGTGAACATATCTGTAATCTCTAAAATTGAAAAAAAAAACACTGAAACATTTTTCTGGATTGAATTGGTGCCGTGAGAAAGAGGCGAAACGCGCGTCGGTGGCGGCGCTGCTAACTGTCCTTGTGAAGGTCAATATGGGTAAGCACTATTGCATGGGATAAGTGGGAGTTTCTTCAGGATGCGCACCTGTTATGATCTCTCTGCACTTTTTAATATATGGCCCATATCCATCATAAGCACTTAGCATTTTATATTGGAATCTGTAGGACCAAAGCAGCGGATATTATCTGATCCTTCATTTTGTTATGTATGTATGTAATTTGTAGTACTATTATATGTTTAATAAATCTTTTTATTTTTTCATGATATTAGACTCTTACTCCATTTTTCTCTGCGTAATATGTTATGCTGGAGTGTCCACTTTCAATTCCCATTGAGTCGGCACTACAAAGTGGGTGACTCTTTCGGGATATATATCAATTGGTTCCATGTGGTGTTGTTTTATATGATCACCAGATGAAAACAGTACATAAAGTGTTTGAAATGTTCATGATTTTAGTGAGGGCCTCCAGTTGTTGCCTTTCAATGGTCTATGCATGACCCTCCTCATAATTTCTGTCTGGCATTGCACTTTCTGCTAAGTTTTTATGACTGTATAAATACATCAACTACACTTTCAAAATATTTTAATTCACAATTTTTTTATGGATTCAATGACACATCCATACAGTTTAAACTGTTGTTATTATTATATTAAGATGGTATGTAAACCTGACAAAAAGAGTCGGAAAAACTTTCAGGATTAGATTACTCATACATAGAGTATTACTTGCATTCTGTCACATTTTTGTGGTAAATAACAGTACAAAAAAGAGTTTGAAAATTCTACTTTTATGTTCACATTTCTTACCCATACACTATTCTGTGTTCTGGGATACATTTTTGTTACATATAAACACTCAAAAAAAAGTTTAAAAACTGTGCTGTTTTACTTTTTCAGCCATATAGTATTACATGTTCTTGGGTACATTTCATTGGTACAAAACCCTCGAATAACTTGTTCAAAATTTTATTGTTATTATATTGATCACCCATAGAATACTACATATACATGGGTAAATTTAATTGCTATATAAGCCTAAAAAAAACTTGTTCAAAATTTTTCGGTATTATATTGCCCATCAATAGGGTATTACATCTTCTTGAGTACATTTCTTTGGTAATATAACCCTCAAAAACCTTGTTCAAAATGTATGGGTATTATATTGCTCATGCTTAGACTTTTATATATTCAGCGATATATAAGCCTCACAAAACTTGTTTAAAAATGTATCGGTATTATATTGCTCAACCATAAGGTATTACATCTTCTTGAATACAGTTTGTTGCTATATAACTCTTTAAAGACTGTGTTCATAAATGTATCAGTATTATATTGATCACCCATATGGAATTACATCTTCTTGAGAATATTTCATTGCATTTCATTGCTTCTCTCCTCCACACTTATTCGTTCCTCACCCAACCGCCTCCAAGACTTCTCCCAAATAGCCCCCATCCTCTGGAATTCTTTGCCCCAACATGTCCGACTATCAACCACATTCGGATCCTTCAGACGGAACCTGAAAACCCACCTCTTCAAGAAAGCCTTCAGCCTGCATTGACCCCGCTGCCTCCTCATTACTACTGGAGATTTCACCTCAACCAACACCGAAACTGCTGCAACCCATCAACCTACTGTCTCCTTCCCCACCATCCTGTAACATGTAAGCCCAAAAGGGCAGTGTTCTCTCCTCTCTGTATCAGTCTGTCATTGTAAGTTTGTTTACTGTAAGTAATACTGTATCTGTAATTTGTATGTAACCCCTTCTCATGTACAGCACCATGGAATCAATGGTGCTATATAAATAATAATAATACTCAAAAGAATGATAAAAAATGTAACAGTATTAGTGATGAGTGATGTAATATTCGTAATCGCTATACTCGTAGCGAGTACTTTTTAAAAATCGCTTAATTGTTCCGAATAGCAAGTACAATGCAAGTCAATGGGAAATGTGAGTAATTTTCTGCTGGACCCTACAAAGGGGTCTGGGGGCCTGAGGAAAAGGCTGAAATGGATGGGAAAATGATGAAACAGAATGGGAAGTGCCTGACGAATATGCCTGCATGCATTTCTGACTCGCATATGGTTTCTGGGAATAAGTTTGTCACAGTATTATGCCACATTTACAGATACAGAAGAACAACTACCAAACCTAGTTTTCTATTGAATACTGAATGTATCCCCTATCTCAGTCACAATGTGGGACAACCTGTCACGAGGGCCTCCAATGACAAATATTAGTTTGGTTGTACCACTCTACATTCAAGATTTGTCCACTGCAAGGTGGCTTCTTGAGTCATGGTTGACACAGGAAGCCACCATCCCAAGGGCATCCAATCACAAATAGTAGTTAGGCTGGAGTAGGAATACTGTCCTGGTTTGTCCACTGCATAATGTGCATAGGATTTGTAAAAATTAGCCCTATGGGCTGAGTCATAGTTGATGAAGTTAGAAAATGGGTTTTTATGAGAAGGGCTTGACGTTAACAGCAGTAGCATGAATCAGCGGTTTTAGTGAATTTAGGTTGGCTTGCTGTCATCAGGAGGGATTGCAAACTTGGCCCGATCTCTCCAAGGTGCATAAGGAGTGGTCAGGCCAAGTGTTCAGCTTGGACACCCAATAATTAAAGGGAAATGAAGAGTCAGAAAGGATGCACGTCTGGTCACATTAGTACCCCTTGGCCATGTTCTGCAACTTCTCCCTCGTTGCATTGTTATAGGCACAGATAGCCCTTGCTGTTGTGCTGGTTTATTGAAAATTGCCTAATATGTGCACGCCCCCCCACCTCTGTTGGACATGGTGTTCGTGTCTCTCTCCATTATCCCTTGGTGTTGAAAACAGCCTATACCTCTGCCAACAGCATTGTTTGAGAGTGATGTTTTCAGCAACTAATGTACAACGGCCCTCTTGAACGATTCCATTGTAAAACTCTTTGGTGATTCCAAAAGGAGAGAAGGAAATTTCTCCTTGTACCCTGTATCAAGAAAGGTGGCCAGCCAGTATTGGTTGTTGGATTAAATGTGTGTCACGCCGCAAGGGTCTTGCCACAGACACTTACACATGAAATGTGCCATGTGAGCCAAGCTGAAAAAAAGCAAATGTTCTGTGTGCCCAACAGTAGGAACAGTACCCATCCTCTCCTCACGCTGACTCACCTCCTCCTCCACCTTTTCCTCTCCAGCCCATCCAGGCTGCACAGACATGAAACTTGGGTTGGGTGTCCCCACTATAGCATTAGGAGTCCCCTCGGTAGCACAGAAAAGCAAATCCTCTCCCTTCTCACCTTCCTTATCCTCCTCCTCCTCATCACTCAATGTTGCCTCAGAATATTGGCTGGGCTGGGTAGTATCACCCATTGTGAAATCTGGCTCCATACCAACATGCTGGGCACTCAAAGCTTCTTCTTTTAGATTATGCAGTGATTGTTTCAAGAGACACAGCAGAGGGATGATTACGCTGATAAAAGCCTAATCACCGCTCATGAGGTTGGTGCAGTACTCAAAGTTCTCAAGAACCTCACAAATATCTCCGATCAACACCCACAGTTATGTGTGGTGGCTGACTCTCAGTCTGACAGGCATTTTGAAGCTGGTTTTCAGGTACTACCCTCTGCTGCTCACTAATCCTCACCAACATATGATAGGTTGAGTTCCACCACATGGACTAATGTGGACAGCAGAAGGCAGGCTGTGACTACAAAAACAGTGGGGAAAATTGCCTTGTGTATGCTTGGTAGCAGGCAGTAGAATATGTTTGGACTCCTGCTTTGTGTAGGGCACTAACCGTTTTTGTCAATGGACTGATGTGGACAGCAGAAGCCAAGCTCTGACACCCAAAAAAGCGGGCAAAATAGACCGATGCTTTAAAAAAAAAAAAAAGGCAGCACAAAATGCTAGTACTCTGTGTGCTGGAAAAATATTGCTTTGCCTCTAACCAAAGTTATTTATAAGATGGATACTGGGAGAACATTTTAACCTCGCCCTATTTAATACACAATCTTTCCCTCCATGTACTCTGACTTTGTTGTTTGTCTTCAGCTTTGAAAAGAGCTATTTTTTGGTGGTATTATGGAGCTAGTGACCGGCTCCTTTAAACTGTCCCTGCTCGAGTATCTCTCTCCCTACTCTTCACTGACCAAGTATACACTGAAACGAGCATCAGACGCATGTCCGACTTTCCATAGCATTCTGTTCTGCCAAAAAAAGTTCCACATCAGGTATCAAAATTCTCAGATTCTCTGGTCAGTGCAGATCCCAGCAGTCAGTGGTGGGATACCCACCCATTAACTATCCAGTGGATAGGTATTAACTTTCTGTTAAACCTTGCAACCCCTTTAAGGCTAACCTGTTTAGACTGCAACTACTAGCATAAAACTCTGAAAAATTACTACTGATAGGATAAATAATTCAATTGGGGTTGAGTAAGTTTAATTGAAACTGTACCAAAGTGGTTCAAGGAAGGACAACTGGAGAACGGGCTCCGAGTCTTGTCTGGTTATGATAGAATGGTATCAGATCACACAGAGCATCATAGCTTGCTGTGTGAGACTTAATAGCCACAGAGTGGTCAGAGTGCCTCTGTCTCTTGTCAAAAGTGTGAATCATGGGCAGGTGAACATCAGTACTAGACAATGAAGCACTCGAAGATGTCTAGGTCTGAAAAATCAAGTTTATATTTGTATGATTTGGACAGTCAGGTTCATGTGGGTGACGTACCAAAGGAAGAGATGGCATTAGGACAGCTTGTGGCAAGAAAAAAAAAACCTGACAGAAGCAGCTTGAAGGAGCAATGTTCTGATGAGAAACCTTGATTTTTGGTATTATGTGGATGTGACACACGTTACCTGCATAACCATAATACAGTACTCCACCATTATGGCATCAGGCTAATGCCCCTGTCACACTGCAAAAAATGGTCTGAAATTATTTGAGGAACATGACGTAGAGGTCAAGGTGATGACTCGTCTCCAAATTACCAGACCTGAATCCAATCTACCATCTTGTCTTGTAGAGTCTATACCTCGATGGATCAGAACAGTTTTGGTGGCACTAATGAAGATACCCAATATCATTTTGATCATTTTATTTAAAAAAAATGCATGATTCTATGTTGTCCCTTCCAGTAAGGGAGATTGTTGAATTCTGTTGTTTACACATTGCTATGAGCGAGAGACACCATCTGAATGTGTTGCCCACAGGCAACTATTAAGCATGGTAAAGCATTCATTAGACAGCATAACGGATTCTCTAATGGTAATTACATGTGTCTGTGTCCCTTCCAGTCTTTCTTGTAATGTGATGAATCTAAACATCTCTAAGACAGGAAGTGTGAAATTGAATACAATAACCTCATTATTTCCCCTACTTACAGGTACAGAAGATAAAGGACTGGTCAGATTGGTAAAAAGCTCCATAAAAATTACATGGCTGTAAAACATTTATTTCTGAAGGGTGCATAGTGCATACAAAAAGACTGGTTAAGTGGATGACTTCTGACCTTTTACATTTCATGCGACACATACTATACACTGATCTGCAGAGCATAGCCAGTGCAGAATAAAAAAATATATATTATAATTTTGCTAACAATTTTTAAACCCCTGTGCAAATTAAGTTTATCTTCATTTATTTCATCTTTTTGCTGTTTGCAATAAACTAATGAAGCAAGACCAAAGTAAAAAGCTTTTTACAACTAATTTAAAAAGTGTTTTTTCTAAATTCATGCCACTTCATTCATTCATGCCAAGATGCCACTTTCACTAATTACAGTCTAAGCACGGTGGCTTAGTGGTTAGCACTGTTACTTTGCAGCACTGGGGTCCTGGGTTCAAATCCCAGCAAGAACAACATCTGCAAGGAGTTTGTATGCTCTTCCCGTGTTTCTGTGGGTTTCTTCCAGGTTCTCCAGTTTCCTCCCACTCTCCAAAGACATACTGATAGGGAATTTAGATTGTGAGCCCCATCGGAGACAGCGATGAAAGTGTATGTAGAGCGCTGTATAAGCAATGCATAATAAATAATTCACCATTTTGCAATAAGCCTCTTTAGTACTTAGTACTTTAGAGTCCCTCTGACTGATATGACCTGCTGCAAACGTGATGCATAACCAGCTTATGGCAGTGTTCCTGAGCAACCTTATCACATTCCTCATGGACAATGGCCTTTAGTTCACTGGTATTTTGGGGTTTGCAAGCTGCAAATGTCTTTTCTACATGCCACCAAACATTATCTATGGGATTCAAGTCACTATGATGGCCACTCTCGAATCTTCATATTATTATACATTTTTATAGCGCCATTTATTCCATGGCACTTTACATGTGAAAAGGGGTAAATATAGAGAAGTACAATAAGCATGAGCAAAACAAGCAGCAAATTCACCCAATTAAGATTTAATAATTAAAGTATAACTTAACAACTTAACTTCTGTAAATAAACTGATTAGCTGAGCTTTTGCCTTGGGCTAGACCTGAATTCCACCAATCTCTGCCTACAGTTCAAATCATCTGATTTTCTTCACCTTTTACATACCTTTCATGTATGTTTATTGAAGGTCACAGTGTAAATAAGAAAAATCAGATCATCTAATTTTAAAAAGTCCACAGGCGTTTTACTATTTTGGTGGATAACGTTATTGTGAAGAATAATGCTGCTGAGTCGCAAACACCAATTTTTAAAACAAGGAACACAACCTTCAGATATCTGTATCTGTCCTGTAGATCCACCGTCACACACAGCGATTTCGCTAGCGAGATCGCTGCTAAGTCACAAGTTTTGTGACGCAACAGCAATCTCACCAGTGAGATCGCTGTGTGACACTTATCAGCGACCGGCCCCCCTTCCGGGTATCGCTGATCATTCTGGAATGGCCAGGACCTTTTTTTGATCGTTTGTCTCCCGCTGGCCAGCACGCATCGCTGCGTGTGACAGGCGGGAGACCAGCGATCAGCGAGCTGAAACCTGGTAACCAAGGTAAACATCGGGTTTCTAAGCACTGCGCGGCGCTTGGAAACCTGATGTTTGCCAGCTCCCTGAACCAGCGCGCTGGTTTCTAACATACACGGCGGGTAACAAAGCGATGTGCGCTGTTTGTTACCCAGTTGTCGCTGGTGCTGGCCGCTGGTGAAGCGATCATGTAGCAACACAACAGCGACCCTGACAAGGTCATATCGTTGTCAGGATTGCTGGTGCGTCGCTATGTGTGACAGGTCCCTAAGTAAAGGGGAACTGTGACTTATTAGACATACACTGTGTGCACAATTAGGCAATTAGTATTTTTCATGATTAATTTTATTACTGAACAACTCCAGTGCTGTCTGTCGGCCAATCCAGAAGGTTAATAAACTTGAAACGAATGTTTAACAAAGTGAAAGTGCGTTTTTTTCTTAGGAGATTATCTGTTTTCAGAATTATTATGCAGCTAAATAAAAAAATGTAAATTTTCATCTGTTAAAGTAAGAATAACCAAACAACTCAAAACGTACGAAAATAAAAATTACCAGTGACCAATGTAGCCACCCTTCTCTACAATACCAGTCATAAGCCTTCCATTCTTGTAGTCTGTCAGTTTCTTAATCTGGTGATTAACAACTTTTTGGGCAGTACCAGCCACAGTCTCTTAGACTCTGTTGAGTCAATGTCTGCCAGTTATCCCATTCCAGCACCTACATGGGCAAATCAGATGCCTGGGAAATCTGAGTGTGATGAGCGGCTGCAGTATAAAACATGATGGCCAGTAGCAGAGCCCTAAAAGCCTTGTTGCGCTAGTTGCACAAAAAGTAACTATTCTACATTCCTGTTGGCAGGAGGATCTAGATGAACCGGGAACTGGTGTTGGCCAGGACGGCCAAAGACTTTTTGTATTTTTCCTCCCTCCAAGTTTGTTTTATGCATGTTTCATGTTCCCCTGCTGGATTGAGGGACTATATGGACTGTTGAAGGTTCCAAAACCCTTGTTGCCCCTGTGGACTGTGCACATTGCCCATTTGGACTCTGTCCCATTGCTCCATGAAGTTTGCCCCATGCTATGAACTTTTCCCCAAGGGACTGAGTAAGACACAGGAGGCAACACTGTGCAAATTAATAGGTACTGTTGCTCACAAAAGGGGGAAGGGAGGAAGCAGATGCCCTGAAGGTGCTGTCTCAGTCAGGACTCTGTGGACTGAGTCCTCATCTTCAGGACTGATGAGGGGCTTTCAGAGATAGTGCTCACGGACATATGAGATATTGTTGTTAGGAATCTGGGTCCTTCTATGCCTATGCAGCAACCCAGATTCTCAAATTTTCTCCAGAGGCTAAGTCCTTTTTCCCAGCTTCTGAGCATGGTCATGGGACAAGCTCTCATTGGAGTTCAGGAGTCAGGTCCTGCTCCTAATTTCATTGGTTCTGCTCGGGGCTCTGGAGATTTCCGGAAGGTCCCATATGCTATAAAAAGTGCGTATGGCTGTTCTGCCATGCGCTAGTACTTCTGTACTTGCTGCTGTGTGTTTGATGATGGATACTTGGACTGGTGACTGACTCATTAAATATCCCTCTCCTTGGTTATTACGAGTGTGTGAGTGATTGAGTCAGCTAGTAGCAGCGCACTCAAGCTCCATCTATTGCAGCAGCCAGCGTCCTGCTTTGAGCCTGCTATATTGCGCTTGCAGTCTGTTTTGGCATCTGCAGTTGCGACGCCGTGCACACGTCCAGTCACAGTAAGCCTGTTCGGCTGCAGTGACGTTAATTAACTACTCCGGTCTCTGGCTACCACACGTGTGCCGCTGAGTTTCTGGGAATTAAATACAGACTCAGCGTTTTTGTATTTGTGTTTATGTTTGCAGCTCTGTGAGGGCAACAGAGCTTGCTTTTGTGCACCAGGTGCAGTTTAAACCTGTGCACATTACCGTCCTTATGCTCTGCCTATTTAGCAGCGGTTATTACACCTGCCGCACGGTGGACCCCGGGCGGCGAACATGCTTTAATTTATATTTTTTTAGCGTGTTCCGCCGACCATAACAATTGTTGTGTGGGCCAAAAGGCCATTGTTTTAAGGGAAACACGGACTTGGATGGACCTCAGTTCTGTGGTTCTAACTGAGAGGACCAACTAATCTAAGTATTGTGCAGGAGAAGGACTTGGTATGTGCCGAAGACCTCCTGGGTGGTTGGGATTATGTTGGCCTATGGGACCAAGAAACTTATGCTCTTTTTTCCTGGGTCAGTGCATCTTTAGCAATGGACACTATTTACCCCTGGATGCAGAGCCCATTTGTTTTATTTGTTTGACAGTTTTTATGTTAATTAGTGCCTGCCAAATTCCTGAATGGTTGAGGATAACTATGTCCAAAATGGGAAGGAATGTAAGCGTAGTGGACTGTGCCAATGTGTTCCTACACCTCAAATATTACAACATCCCAAACTATTCAAAGGGATAAAAAAACAAAAGAAAATTAAAAGATCAAATATTTTATTAAATAATACAATTAAAATTATTCGCCAAAAAATCTTTACATACAAAAGGTATCTCATTAAAAAGGTAGCAAAGGGGCAAATGAAACAATATGGACTTCAGCAGCATTCAGATGTCTTAAGGAGATGCACACTCCTAAAAAAACAATTGGGTATAGTCATATATCCTCCCAAAAAAAGATTAGGCAGAAAAATGTGCACAAAAAGCGCAAAGTGCTATAATAATATGTGGAGCTAATAATAAATAAATAATATCAGAGTCAAGTGACTAGAGTATATGAAAAATTCTATAGAGGAAACATGATTATAACCTTTTCTATGTGCTACATATTAGGAACTCATATAGCGTAAATTGCAATGTGCTAAAATAAATAGAAACTGAGTGGTTAATAAGTAACCTGCCTAATGCAAAGTGCACATGAAAGTAAAAATTGACTTACATTGAAGAAGATAGCATAGGCATATAGTGCAGCCTATCACCCAGACAGCATCGTTTCGCCTACCAGGCTTCTTCCATATGGGGGTGTGTGTGTAATGGCTGCATTTTGCCCTTTAAATAGTGGCTTTAAATAGCTACAGCTGTTTCCTATGTCAGCAGCTCAGTTTGTTAGAACGCATGCACCACTCTCCAAGCCACTCATATCTATGCAGTGACTTCCGGCCCTCCATGCTTGGAACGCAAGCATGGAACCCTTGCGCCACCGGATGCACAGAGCCAGAAGTCACAGAGGAAATCCGTGAAGGGCATGAGTGTTAGGCGTCGGATTCCTGGCACTGCACAGCGGGAGTCCAGAGCCAGACATCCTGCGGTCTCCCATGCTTCCTCGACCGCTCCGGGTGTTGCTCAGCAAACACGGCAAGCCAGGCTTGCTGCTCAGACTCGCTCTGACAGCCTGGATGTTGCTGCCACCTCTGGTGCAGCAATAGCAGCGCAACCTGCTCTGCAGGGAACTGCTCCTGAGGCCAAGTCCTCATGCCGTGCTACTGGGCATGCTTGCAACTTGACCTCTCACTGGAGAGCAGGGGTCACATGCTCAGGTCCTACGTCGGATCTGATTGGTCCTTCCCAAGCTAATGGAAGGTCCCGGAAGTGCATCGCTATAAAAGGCCCTCATGGCGGCTCGGCGATGCGCTAGTGTAGCATATTATGCGGTGTGTGTATGGTGACGGATGTGTGGAGTGGTGACTGACGCATTATGAAACCCCTTCCCTCGGATATTACGAATGGTGACAGAGTTGGATAGTCAGTTTCAGCTCGTGGCAAGCAACACGCCACGTGATCCTCGCCTACACTAGCGTCCGTCGGCGCCTGTGTCTCAGCGCCGACGTCGGCGGCTCTACCTGCCGCTGCGCTGCACTAACCGCAGCTACTCTTGGTCGCTGTTGCGATGCCACACGCAGGCCTCTGTGACATTAACAGAGCCGCGTCTCGGCATCATATCGCCTCTTGCGACTCTATGCCAGAACAGAGCCGTTCTTAGCGTTCGGGTGATGTTAACCCGAGTGCAGTACCTCATTGCTTAGGTGCATCTGCCATTGTTCAGCAGCGGTCTTGTCACCTACCGCACGGTGGACTCCGGGCGGCGAACGCACCTCCTGTTATTTTATATTTGGTGCGTTCCGCCGTCCTAACAATGAGCAGGCTGAGTCCTGAAGTACGGAAAGCATATCACTGTATAGAGCTCTATATGAGGGATACATAGTAAATGAAAACACCACTGAATAATCATTTTAAAGGCCAAAAGCATTAATGTATAAAAAAAGAAATATCAGAGTGAACTCTGAGGGGTAGTATTAGTGCACATTAATGGTACATTAATAATTTAATATAGTGTTGATAAATAATACTGCATAAGAATTGAATAATAAATAAGAAAAGGCATTCATCACATATAAAAAAAGAAAAATTGATTCAAATAAAAAAAATCCGAATACCTTAAAAGATAAGTGGTAAGTGCTGAAACATTAGGATTAAGTTTAATTTAAAAATAAGAGTAGAAAATAAAAAATAAAAATAAACTAATGTTGGATCCCTTATGCATTTGATCAGCAAATAAAATTAAACTAATATTTGACTCCTTATGTAGGGAGTAATATGACTATATTGCCCCTTTGCTACCTTTTTAATAAGATACCCTTTGCATGTAAAGATTTTTTGGCAAATCATTTAAATTATATTATTTCATAAAATATTTCATATTTTTAATTTTCTTTTGCTGATGACTCTTTATCCCTTTAAAAAGTTTGGGATGTTGTATTATTTGATTGTGTAGGAGGTTAGACTACATATCTGAAGGATTTTGTGATATAAGTGTCCCTACCCCTGGAGATATGAATTGCATCAATAATGCGTAATGTGAATAATGTCTTGCGTCTTATATTTGTAAAAGGCAGAGAGATAAGCACATATCTGCCCCAGAAAACAATAAATGAGTGGGGTCCCAGAAGGGGCCCCTATGTGGATATGGGCTCTGGGCAAGTGCCCAGTCTGATACCCTCTAACACTGGCCCTATGCACTCTTTGATAAAAGATGTTGTATCCTTAGGCCCCATCCTCCTAATTACACAAATACACATCATCTGATCTGCATCATCCAGTAAACATTTAAGTTTATACAGTTCGGAGGTCGAAAATCTGCATTAAAACGATATGGTCAAAATGCTCACTTGCCCAATAATTCTGCACACAGTGTATATCATAGCAGCAGCATGTAGAGGAGGAGCAGCAGGTGGATGTGGAGGAGGACATTGAGTGGTTTCAGATCGTAGACAAATGTTGAGACAGCCAGTGTGAAATTAATGACTAATCAGCACAGTAGGGCTTGGAAAGTGAATCAACAGGACCCTTATTTGTGCTGCTATCTGCATGTTCACTTGCTTGTGAACGTGTAGAAGTAAATGGGGATTTTTTTCCAGTTTTTGAAAAGGAGTCACAATAGGTGTGTCACTAGAATAATAGTATTTGTTCCTTGCTCTGAAAAGTTTTCGTCAAGTTGACATCTCCTGACTGCTTGCCCTCCCCTACACACATTCTTGGATAGGCCCAAAAAGAACAGGAGAATCCACTGATGGGCTCCTGTGCAAGAGTGAGCTACCACCATCTTATATAAACAGTACTTGGTACTATCTACTTGAATCACTATGTACAGACAAAGGCAGCATCTTATTCATTTAACAATATACCCAGTTTATTGGTATATAAATTTATGACTGAGGATAATGTCACATTTGCATGTAGTTGAAAAGTGGGATCCTGGAGTTGGTTACTGGTGGTACCTTGACACCACAGTCCGACATTGCCTACACATTGTCTTTGCACCTCCACTGGTGCCAGAGCTACCTCTACAACAATTGGGTGAAGTAGCAGCGGCAACACTATATATTAAAAAAATGGACAGAATGTTTTATCTGCTGATGCTACATCCTGACGCATGTCATCACACAAAGATGCACTGCCTGAACTATCATGCGCAGTCATAGCTGGATTGTGAACTTTCTCAGCTACCCGGAGACCAGAATCCAGACCATAGTATTCTGGGACAGTAGATTGGATTTTTTTCAATTAAGATGAATAGTAGGTTTCAATTCTCTCAATATTAATAATGCAGCATCATTGTGATTTTTCAAGTTGATCACCAAATATTTTTTCAATTTGTAGAAACATTTTTGGAAACTTGTTTCTTTAGCTGTTGGTTGCTCATTAACCAATTCCTAAATAGAGCTATATTTCCATGTTTGTTTTTTCCTCCTTTTCTTTTCAGAGCCATAACTTTTTTATTTTTCCATCCACATAACCATATGAGGGCTTGTTTTTTATGAGTTGTTCTTTTGAATGACATAATTCATGTTATCATGTGATGTACTGGAAAGCAGAAAAAAATTCCAAGCGCACTGAAATTGAAAAAAAAAGTGCATTTTCGCAACTGTCATTTTATTTACCATGTTCACTATATGATAAAGCAGACATGATAATATGATTCTCCTCATTATTATTAGTAGGTAGACACCAAACATGTAAAGTTTTATTTTTTATTACTTAGGTGGTCAATAAAAAATTATGAATTTAGAAAAAAAAAATGGTTGTGTCCCCATTTTCCAAGACCTGTAAAGCTTTCAGCTTTCGGAGATGGAAAAGATTTCACTCCGAGGACTTCATCGCATTCAAACAGTTCCTCACTACTTTCAAGATCACACTCGCCACAGCTAAACAAACCTACTTCTTATCTCTCATATCCTCCCTGTCTCACAACCCTAAACAGCTATTCAACACCTTCAATTCTCTCCTCCGTCCCCAGCACCTCCTCTCTCTCCACTTATCTCAGTTGAAGACTTTGTCTCTGATGTTATCAATCTTCTGTTTGAAGAATGAGGCAGTTTTGGTTGACACCATTAACCCTTCCTCCTAACTGCCCAGCTCTCCTCCTCCAAAACCAACTTCTCTACCATTACAGAATATTGACTCTCCACTCTAAAGATCACAACTCAACACCTGTGCACTTGACCCGATCCCATCCCACTTAATCCCAAACCTCACCACAGTCTTCAACCAACCCTAACACATCTCTTCAACCTATTACTAACAACTGGTGTTTTCCCCTCAAGCTTCAAACATGTCTCAATCACACCTATCCTCAAAAAGTCCTCTCTTCACCCATCCTCTTTTTCTAGCTATCGCCCTATATCACTTCTCCCCTATGCCTCAAAACTACTAGAACAACACGTCCATCTTGAAGTGTCCTCCCACCACTCTTCTTGCTCCCTCTTTGACCGCTTATAATCTGGCTCCCAACCGCACCACTCCACTGAAACTGCCCTAGCGAAGGTCATCAATGACCCAAGGTCAAGCAACTCTACTCTGTCCTCCTCTTCCTGGACCTGTTCTCTGCCTTTGACACAATGGACCATTCCCTATTAGTACAGACCCTCTCATCTCTTGTCATCACAGACTTGGCCCTATCTTGGATCTCATCATACCTAATAGACCAGACATTCAGTGTCTCCCACTCGCACACCACCTCCTCGCCCGCTATCTGTCTGAGTCCCGGAAGGCTCAGTCCTAGGGCCCCTGCTCTTCTCCATTTACACCTTAAGCCTGGGATAGTTCATAGAAACTCACAGCTTTCAGTATCACCTCTATGCTGATGACACACAGATCTACAACTCTGGACCAGATATCACCTCCCTACTAAGCAGAATCCCACAATGTCTGTCTGCTATTTCATCCTTCCCCGCTAGATTTCAAAAACTTAATATGGACTAAACAGATTTCAACATCTTTCTTCCATCTCACTCGACTCCCCCAATGGATTTATCCATTAAAGTAAATGGCTGTTCACTCTCCCCAGTCCCACAAGCTCAATGCCTTGGGGTAATCCTTCACACTGATCTCACTTTCAAACCACATATCCAAGCCCTTTCCACTTCCTGCCGACCTCAACTCAAAAATATTTCATGGATTCATTCTTCAACCAAGAATCTGCAAAAATTCTAGTCCATGCCCTCATCTCCCACCTTGACTACTGCAACCTCCTGCTCTCTGGCCTCCCTTCTAACACTCTCACACCCCTCCAGTCTATTCTAAACTCTGCTGCCCAACTAATTCCTCTGTCCCCTCGCTATTCCCCGGCCTCTCCCCTCTGTTAATCTCTGCACTGGCTCCCAATTATCCAAACATTCCAGTTCAAAACCCTAACCATGACATACAAAGCCATCCACAACCTGTGTCCTCCATACATCTGTGACCTCGTCTCCTGCTACTTACCTGCATGCAACCTTCAAGCTTCACAAGTTCTCCTTCTCTACTCCCCTCTTATATCCTCTTCTCACAATTGCATACAAGATTTCTCCCGTGCATCCCCCTACTCTGGAACTCTCTACCACAACATATCAGACCCTCGCCTACCATGGAAACTTTGAAAAAGAACCTGAAGACCTACCTCTTCCAACAAACTTACAACATTCAGTAACCACTGATTGACCAAGCCACTACAAGACCAGCTCTATCCTCGCCTACTGTATCCTCACCCATCCCTTGTAGATTGTGATCCCTCACGGGCATGGTCTCTATCCTCTTGTACCCATCGTGACTTGTTTAGTTTAAGATTACTGCACTTGTTTTTATTATGTATACCCCTCCTTACATGTAAAGCGTCATGGAATAAATGGCGCTATAATAAATAATAATACTAATTTATCAGGATATGGGGCTGCGTGATGGCATGTGTTTGTACCCTGAGCTGAAATTTTAATGATACCATTTTAGGGTAGATAAGATATGTTGATCGCCTTTTTTACATTTTATTGGAATGTTGTGGGGCCAAAAAAACGGAATTATGGCATTTTGACTTTTTTTTGTTATGCCGTATACCGATCAGATTAATTTATTTTACATTTGATAAATCTGGCTTTTACAAATACAGAGTTACCAAATGTGTGTATTTTTATTGTTTTATTTTTAATGGGACAAAATGGGATGATTTTAACTTTGTGGTTTTTTTTATTTTTGTCATCTTTTTTCCACATTTTACTGTATTTATTATTCCTCTTAGGGGACTTGAAGCTGCGATCATGCGAATAAGGGCTCCTACTCACTTGCGAGAGACTCGCACGATTCTTGTGCAAGTCTCACATGAAAACCTGGCACTCGGACCGGAGCGTGCGGCTACATGCATTTCTATGCAGCAGCATGCTCCGGTCCCAGTGATGGCAGCAGTGCCAGGTTTTCATGTGAGAGAATCGCATCAGAATTGTGCGAGTCTCTCGCAAGTGAGTATGAGCCCTAATTGTGCTATATACTGTATATAGTAGTGCATCAGCAGTGCTATGTATAGCAGATCACAATCTCCTATGACCATCAGCCACAAGCCAGCATTCACAGGAGTATTGTAATGACAGGCACGGTGGTCATCAGCAGATCCATAACTGTTATAGCAACCCATCGGTGCCCTGTGACTATGTCAAGGGCATGCCTATGGGAGAGCAGAATGAAGCACCCCCTGCCGGCTTGTGTTAAATGCTGCAGTCAGAGATCGACAGTGGGGTTTAATAGGTTAACATCCATGGGCTGAGCTCCTCTCCATTCTGAGACTGTTAAAGAACATGATGGTTGCTGTCAGTCTATGAATTGCAGTCCGTGCTCTGAATGCCACACATGAATGTGGCATAAATCTAACTTCTAGGCACCCTGACATAAAATCAATTCAAGGTGCAGGAAAAGGTTAAAATTCCTGAGATAACAGTGCTTCCTCCTTACTTGTTTAAGTTTTTAAACCCTCTGGGGCATAACTCCTATTATTAAGTCTTTAATTATTGTCACAGCTAAGCCCTCTCACCAGGGACAACAGAAAATTGTCTGCCAAACACTTGCTGTGGGGTTAGTGTAGGTGACCACAGGTAACAGAAACATTTAGGTCTGAAAAGTTGATTTAATTGGGATCAGCTATAAAAGGATGTGTTCACACTAATTTTTTTGCATTTTCAGAGCAGAAATTCCCCAAAATCAATTAGCTGTGATTGGAGAATCAGGGTATGTTCACAGTTTCTTTTTGCTCTGGAAAGAACTGAGCAGAATTTCCAAGTTTTCAAGGTGACCTTTTTTGAGGAGGAATTGAAGAGTTTTCTTTCAGTTTCTGCTCCTCAGGGCTCGCACCCAGGGTCGGCGTCAGCACCCTGCATACCCGGGCAAGTGCCGGGGCCCTGGCGAGACGGGGGCCCACTAGGCACCTGAACAAGTTTTTTTTTTTAATTTATGAGTCTGGGGTCAGTCCCCCACCCTCCGCAAAACATCATACTCCCTAAAATCTTTTTTTCCTGTGAGATCGCACGGTCTACATGTTACCGCTCATTAAGGTCATGAATATGGATGCCACTCCAGTCCCATAGGCGTGGCGCCCATATTCATGACCTTAATGAGCGGTACCACGTGACCGCGCGCTTTCACAGGAAAAAGTTACCGAAACCTGGACTGAGGTGAGCGGCGGCGGAGCCGGGGGGGAGAATGAGCCCAGCCCCAGGGAGATGAGAGTGAGCAGGGGGGGAAATGAGCCCAGCCCCTGGGGGAGATGAGAGTGAGCCAGGGGGTAAATGAGCCCAGCGCGGGGAGATGACAGTGAGCGGGGGGAATGAGCCCAGCGGGGGAGATGACAGTGAGTGGGGGGAATGAGCCCAGCGGGGGAGATGACAGTGAGCGGGGGGAATGAGCCCAGCGGGGGAGATGACAGTGAGCGGGGGGAATGAGCCCAGCGGGGGAGATGACAGTGAGCGGGGGAATGAGCCCAGCGGGGGAGATGACAGTGAGCGGGGGGAATGAGCCCAGCGGGGGAGATGACAGTGAGCGGGGGAGGGAATGAGCTCAGCTGGGGAGATGAGCCCATTATTCTCTATGGGGCAATATATGGGGCCCATTCTATAGGTATGGAGCATTATATGGGGCCCAGTATCCCTTTTGGAGCATTATATGGTGCTCATTGTCCTGTTTGGAGCATTATATGGGGCCCATTATCCTGTATTAGGCATTATATGGGGCCCAGTATCCTGTATGGAGCATTAAATGGGGTCCATTATCCTGTATGGAGCATTATATGGGGCCCATTATCCTGTTTGGAGCATTATATGGGGCCCATTATCCTGTTTGGAGCATTATATGGAGCCCATTAATTGTGGTACGTGTTAAAAGGGCCCACTGAGACACTTTCGCCCGGGGCCCACAAAAACCTGGAGCCGGCCCTGCTTGCACCCATCACTTTGAAAAAAAGTTCCGATTTCGGTCCAGAAAAGTCTGACGAGTATCATGCAAGAGTCATGCAATTTTTATGCGAGTACAATGCGATTTTAACACCTAGCATCCAGTTTACATCCGATTTCCATGTGAATGCGATCCAATATATACTGCTCAAAAAACTAAATGCATTGTATTGTTTAGTGTTACCTTTATTTTTGAGCAATATATTTTTTTTTTTGGAGCTTTTGAGCTATATACATATATATAGCTAGAGAGAGATCAGATAGATATAAAAAGGTAGGTATTTTAGTCAGATATAATTAGTGCTTTGTGTTTGTAGTTTACTGTATATGTTTTTTTCTATAAAATCCTTTTGGAAACAAATGTGTGGGATCCCCCATATCATTTGAAATGCCATCAATTCATCTGCTATGTACAGTAAAATCACAGCATGATCCGACAGGATAGAATAGATATAGACATAGAATACATAGATATAAAGAGGTCAGTCAAATATTTAATTAGTACAGTGTGTGTGCAGCTTACTGTACAGGTATTTTATTGCTCAATAAATTATTTTGTGAAAAAAATGGCATAAGATCCCCAACATTTTATGAACCAGCAGAGGAAAAGCGGACAGCTGGGGCAGATATTTAAAGTCTGGGAAGGGGGTAATACCCATGGAGCTTCCCAGGCTATTAGCATCAGGTCACAGCTGCATAATTAGCCCTTCCTGGTTATTAAAAGGGGGGTCCCCCCAAAAAGTGGCATAATGTCCCCCTAAAATTAATAACCAGCAAAGGCTAGGCAGACAGCGGCGGGCTGTTTTCGATAGTCTAGGAAAGATCTATGGATACTGGCCCCCCCAGGCAAAAAACATCATCAGCTCTCAGCCGTGACAGAAATGGTTCATACATAAGATGCACCAAATCTAGCACTTAGCCTCGCTCTTCCCCCATGCCTTAGTGCGGTGGCAAGTGGGGTGATAGCTGGGTGTTTGATGTCAACCTGCCATCCAGCTCAGTGCCTCGAGATGAACTCTTGTCACCTCACTGATATCAGCGTCACGTGCTTTTGGTGCCATCAGAAAAGTCCTGGGAGCTCACAGCCAATTAACTCAGCTCAATTCACTCACATCAGCATGAACGTCATTATATCTTTTCCCACTGCACTCGAGCTGACGTCAGTGAATTAAACTGAGTTCAATGGCTGTAAACTACTAGGAGCTTTCTGAAGGCACTGCGAGCATGAGAACTTTCTCATGCTCGCGGTTATGTCAGTGAGTTAACAGGAGTTCACCATGAGGCACTAAGCTTTTTTGGTCATTTTTTTCACTCCATTGACTAATGTAGAAACACAGTTGCTCAGTGGTTAGCATTGCAGCACTGGGGTCCTGGGTTTAAATCCCACCAAGGACTACATCTGCATGGAGCTTGTATGTTCTCCCTGTGTTTGCGTGTGTTTCCTCCAGGTTCTCTGGATTCCTCCCACACTCCAAATACATCCTGATAGGGAACTTAGATTGAGAGCCACATTTGGGAACAGCAGTGATAATGTATGAAAAGAGCTGTGGAATATGATAACACTAGTGATGAGTGAGCACTAAAATGCTCAGGTGCTCGATTCTCTGGTTGAGCAAATTGAAATGCTCAGGTGCATGACCCGAGCAATGAGCCCAATGTAAGTCTATGGGAAACTCAAGCTTTTTTGCCGCGACCACCCCGGAGGTCTTTTGAGGGTCTAAAAATTGCGGAAATCTATTGGAAAAGTGCTCAAATTACATGGGAACAGCATATGGAAGACCTCTGGAAGCATATAGGACTCCCAAGTCACTGCTGTAAACAATGTTGTGTTTTGAAATTTAGTGGAGAAAATGTATGTCTGTCTGCGTCGGTTTGCGTGTGTGTGTCTGTCTGCATGCATATGCATGTGTGCAGGTGTCTAAGCGCGTGTACGGGTGCCTGCATGTGTGGTAACGCTACCGCCGGTACTGTCGGTCACAGCACTGCGGGATCATGCTGGCACATATCAGCGTGATTCTGCAGCTGACTGTGACCGCAGCGGTGAAGCAGGCTTAGGTTGATGAGACTATTGCACCCATCCAGCTTTATGTGGTGTCACTGAGAATAGCGACAACAGGTGCCGCTGATAGGAGAGTAGTATTATCTGCCAGCGCCTGGGCCAATGAGACTACTGCTCCCATCTGGCTATGTCTGGTTTCACTGAACAGTGACAACAGGTGCCGCCTATGGGAGAGTAATATCTACCGGCTCCTGGACCGATGAGACTACTGTTCCCATCCGGCAACGTCTGGTGTCACAGATAACAGTGACAACAGGTGCCGCTGATGGGAGAGTAGTATCATCTGCTGGCATTTGTGCTCACTGTTACAAAAAGTAAAATTACATACATATTCATTATTCATATAATACATACATATTGATACATAATATATACATTTTCACATAGAAATAAAAACACATTATACTCACCGCATACCAAATCCCTGTCCGCTGTAGTCCAAGGTAATCCAGATTGTCTCATGGTGATCTCACGTGTAGAACAGTCACATAGGAAGATGTGACCGCTCTACCCGACCGGCGATACCCTGACAGAAGATAATCGCCCCCCAGTGTATCAGCTGATCGGCTCCATGCTGTCACTTATGGCACCACTGCGTGGGAAAGTTCTCACACAGCTGTACTGCCATAAAGTGAGAGCACCGGAGTGATGAACTCTGGGGAACTCTCACGGCAGCTTAGTGATATATTACCTCCTGTCAGTGCATCACCGGAGGCCAGGTAGAGCAGTCACATCTCCCGATGTGACTGTACTACACATAAGATAGTCATTGGACAATCAGCAAATGGACTACAGTTGACTGGATAGTATTCTATGTTGGTTTATTATTTTATTTTTGTTGCAGGAGACAAGGGATTCAGGGATTAGGCGATGAAGTAAGTATGGGTAATTAAGATTAATAAAGGACTTTATTCTGGCTGTGTCTTTATTGACCATATAACTATAGGATTCATAATGGATAGGTGTCTTATAGACGCTTCTCTGTTACTAAGCCGTGGGCTTGATGTCACCTGACTATGCAAAGGTGACATCAACCACACAAATATTGCCACACTTGCCACCGCTAAAGGGCAAGTGGGAAGAGCGAAGCTAAGAGACAGAATTGGCGCATCTATAAGATGTGCCATTTCTGTGGCAGCTGAAAGCTGATGTTTTTAGCCTGGGGGGGCCAATATCCATGACCCCTTCCCAGGCTATTAATATCAGCCCGCAGCTGGCTGCCTAGCCTTTGCTGGCTTTATTTTATAGGGGAACCCCATGCAAATTTTTTCTGTGGTTCCCCTGTAAAGTAGCCAGTAAAGGCTAAGCAAACATCTGTGAGTTGATATTAATAGCCTAGGAACCTTTATGGCTTTTGGCTCCTTTCCAGATTAACCCCTTACCTACAAAAGACATAATATTCCGTCCATGTGACCCTGGACCTAACTACCATGGACGGAATATTACGTCCCAGCGATCAGCGGCGCCCACGTGGTGAGCGCCGCTGATCGCGGCCGGGTGTCAGCTGATTATCATAGCTGACACCCGGCACAATGTGTCAGGGGCAGTCACAGACAGCCCCCGACACGTTAACCCCTTGTACACTGCGATCAAACGCGATCGCGGTGTACCGGGGGTTAAAGGGAAGCATCGGCAGGGAGGGGGCTCCCTCCGTGCTTCCCTGAGCCCCCCACGGCAGCGCAATGTGCAGCGCTGCTGCGGGGGGCTCTTTCCCTACAGGCCACCGGATCCAAGATGGCGACGGGGGCCTTCGGGGGCCTGTAGAGAGCAGACTTCCTCACTGCCTGCAAAGCGCAGGCATGAGGAAGTCTGCAGCAGTGCCTGTGACAGATCGCTGATCTGTCACAGTGATCTGTGATGTGACAGATCAGCGATCTGTCACAGGACAGTGATGTCCCACCTGGGACAAGGTAATGAAGTAAAAAAAAAAAAAAAAAAAAAAAGTGTTAAAAACGCTAAATAAATTGGTAAAAAAAAAAAAAATTCCCCAATAAATCCATTTTTTCAAAATAAAAAAAAACAAAAACAATAAAAGTACACATATTTGGTATCGCCGCATCCGTAATGACCTGCCCTATAAAACTGTCCCATTATTTAACCCCTTTAGCGAACCCCTTAAAAAATAAAAATAAAAAACGAAGCAAAATATAATGATTTATTATCATACCACCGAACAAAAAGTGCAATAACGCGCGATCAAAAAGACGCATATAAATATCCATGGTACCGCTGAAAATGTCATCTTGTCCCGCAAAAAACGAGCCACCATACAGCATCATCCGCAAAAAAATAAAAAAGTTATAGCTCGCAGAATAAAGCGATACAAAAATAATTTTTATATAAAATTGTTTTCATTGCAAAAAAACGACAAAACATAAAACCACCTAAATGAGGTATCGCTGTAACCGTACTGACCCGAAGAATAAAAACGCTTTATCAATTTTACCGCACGTGGAACGGTGTAAACGCACCCCCCAAAAGAAATTCAAGAAACGCTGGTTTTTGTTCATTCTGCGTCCCAAAAATCGGAATAAAAAGCGATCAAAAAATGTCACGTGCCAGAAAATGATACCAATAAAAACGTCAACTCATCCCGCAAAAAATAAGACCTCACATGACTCGGTGGGTCAAAATACGGAAAAATTATAGCTCTCAATATGTGGTGATGCAAAAACTATTTTTACAATAAAAAGCGTCTTTTAGCGTGCGACAGCTGCCAAACATAAAAACCGCCATAAATAGTAAATCAAACCCCCCGTTATCACCCCCTTAGTTAGGGAAAAATAATAAATACATTTTCTTTTAGTTTTATTTCAGGGTTAGGGTTAGGGTTAGGGGTGTGTTGAGGTTAGGGTTGGAGTTATAATTGGGGGGTTTCCACTGTTTGGGCACATCAGGTGCTCTCCAAAGGCAACATGGTGTCTGATCTCAATTCCAGCCAATTCTGCGTTGAAAAAGTCAAATGGTGCTCCTTCCCTTCCAAGCTCTGCCATGCGCCCAAAAGCGTTTTACCCCCACATGTAGGGTATCAGCCTACTCAGGACAAATTACAAAACAACTTTTGGGGTCCAATTTCTCCTGTTACCCTTAGGAAAATAAAACATTGGGGGCAAAAATATAATTTTGCGGAAAAAAATGTTTTTTTTATTTTCACGCCCAGGCGTTATAAACTTCTGTGAAGCACTTGGGGGTTCAAAGTGCTCTCTACACATCTAGATAAGCTCCGTGGGGGATCTAGTTTCCAAAATGGGGTCACTTGTGGGGAGTTTCAATGGTTTAGGTACATCAGGGGCTCTCCAAACGCACATGACACCCGCAGACCAATCCATCAAAGTCTGCATTCCAAAACGTCACTACTTCCCTTCCGAGCCCCGACGTGTGCCCATACAGTAGTTTTCTCCCACATATGAGGTATCAGCGTACTCAGGACAAATTGGACAACAACTTTTGGGGTCCAATTTCTCCTGTTACCCTTGGGAAAATAAAAAAATGGGGACTAAAGATGATGTTTGAGGAAAAAATACGATTTTTTTATTTT
The DNA here is from genome assembly GCF_039654945.1 of Dendrobates tinctorius. NCBI lineage: Eukaryota > Metazoa > Chordata > Amphibia > Anura > Dendrobatidae > Dendrobates > Dendrobates tinctorius. The sequence goes on from NW_027361761.1 coordinate 29,382,684, forward strand.
CATGCCTGGGCATTATAAACTTCTGTGAAGCCCTTGGGGGTTCAAAGTGCTCACCACACATCTAGATAAGTTCCTCAGGGGGTCTAGTTTCCAAAATGGGATCATTTGTGGGGGGTTTCCACTGTTTAGGTACATTAGGGGCTCTCCAAAGTCAACATGACACCCACAGACCATTCCATCAAAGTCTGCATTCCAAAACGTCACTACTTCCCTTCCGAGCCCTGACGTGTCCCCATACAGTAGTTTTCTCCCACATATGGGGTGTCAGCATACTCAGGACAAATTGGACAACAACTTTAGGGGTCCAATTTCTCCTGTTACCTTTGGGAAAATAAAAAAATGAGGACTAAAAGATGATGTTTGTGGAAAAAATACGATTTTATTTTCACGCCTGGACGTTATAAACTTCTGTGAAGCTCTGGGGGGTTCAAAGTGCTCAACACACATCTAGATAAGTTCCTTGTGGGGTCTAGTTTCCAAAATGGTGTCATTTGTGGGGGGTTTCTACTGTTTTGGTACATCAGGGGCTTTCCTAACGCAACATGGTGTCCTATCTCAATTCCAGCCAAAAACGTCAAATGGCGCTGCTTCCCTTCCGAGCTCTGCCATGCGCCCAAATAGTGGTTTACACCCACATGTGGGGTATCAGCGTACTCAGGATAAATTGCACAATATCTTTTAGGGTCCTGTTACTTTTGGAAAAATAAGAATTGAGGGTGAAAAGATCATTTTTGTGGAAAAAATATGATTTTTTAATTGTACTGCTGTACGTTATAAACTTCTGTGAAGCCCTTGTGGGTTCAAAGTTCTCACCACATATCTAGATAAGTTCCTTGGGGGGGTCTAGTTTCCAAAATGGGGTCACTTGGGGGGGGTTTCCACTGTTTAGGTACATCAGGGGCTCTCCAAACGCGACATGGCGTCCGATCTGAATTCCAGCCAATTTTGCATTGAAAAAGTCAAACGGCGCTCCTTCCCTACTGAGGTCTGCCATGCGCCGAAACAGTGGTTCCCCCCCCACATATCAGGTATCAGCATACTCAGGACAAATTGCACAATAACTTTTGCAGTCCAATTTCTCCTGTTACCCTTGGTAAAATAAAGAAAATTGAACCTGAAGTATTTTTTTTGTGAAAAAAAGTTAAATGTTCATTTTTTTTTTAATATTCAAAAAATTCCTGTGACGCACCTAAAGGGTTAATAAACTTCTTGAATGTGGTTTTAAGCACCTTAAGGGGTGCAGTTTTTAGAATGGTGTCACTTTTGGGTATTTTCTATCATATAGACCCCTCAAAGTGGCTTCAAATGTGATGTGGTCCCTAAAAATAAAATGGTGTTGCAAAAATGAGAAATCGCTGGTCAATTTTTAACCCTTATAACTTCCTAACAAAAAAAAAAAAATTTTGGTTTCAAAATTGTGCTGATGTAAAGTAAACATGTGGGAAATGTTATGTATTAAGTTTTTTGTGTGCCGTATCGCTGTGATTTAAGGGCATAAAAATTCAAAGTTGGAAAATTGCGAAATTTTCAAAATTTTCGCCAAATTTCCATTTTTTTCACAAATAAACGCAAGTTATTTGAATGCAATTTTACCACTAACATGAAGTACAATATGTCACGAGAAAACAATGTCAGAGTCACCGGGATCCATGGAAGCGTTCCAGAGTTATGACCTCATAAAGGTACAGTGGTCAGAATTGTAAAAATTGGCCCGGGAGTTAACGTGCAAACCACCCTTGGTGGTGAAGGGGTTAACATCAGCTTTCCCTCTGCCGGCTATGAAAATTACGTGGGAGCCCACGGAATTTTTTTTTAAATGTTTTGAAAAATAAGCAGATATTGCGTTTCACACAGATTTCATGTGTGTGTGTCTTTATTTATCTCTTTATGTACCGATTTATTAATGAGGATATGTGGCTGACACTTGTTCATTACTAAACCTCAGGCTTGGTAATATATCTAATATATAAAGCTCAAAGTGTGTGTGTGTGTGTGTGTGTGTGTGTGTGTGTGTGTGTGTGTGTGTGTGTGTGTGTGTCCGGGATAGGCATCCGCACCGTCGCAGCTACAGCCACAAAATTTGGCACAGTCGCACGTCTGGACCCTGAGAGCATCCTAAGCTATGCTGTGAGGCGAAATTTTAACCCTGCGCGTTCCAATTCACCAAACAATTTTGCCCCTATCTACATACTGGGGGAAAAAGTGTGTGCACGTCAAGCCCCGCCCCTCATTGTGATGTCATAATGCCCCTATTTGCATACTAGGGAAGCAGTGTGTGTGAATCAAGCCCTGCCCCTCATTATGATGTCACAATGGTTGCCATGGCGACGCTGATGTAATCATAGGTTGCAAGCCCTGCCGCCGCTCATTATGATGTCATAATGGTTGACTATGGGATGGAGGATGTGTGATGGGTATATGGGCACTGGACTATGGGATGGAGAATATGTAGGACGGGTATATGGGTACGGGACTATGAGATGGCGGATATGTATGATGGGTATATGGGCACGGGACTATGGGATGGAGGATATGTATGATGGGTATATGGGCATGGGTCAATGAGATGAAGGATGTATGATGGGTATATGGGCACTCGACTATGGGATGGAGGATATGTATGATGGCTATATGGGCACGGGCCTATGAGATCGTGGATATGTATGATGGGTATATGGGCACGGGCCTATGAGATCGTGGATATGTATGATGGGTATATGGGCATGGGCCTATGAGATCGTGGATATGTATGATGGGTATATGGGCACGGGACTATGGGATGGAGGATAATTATAATTTGCTATAACTAACCACAGTTAGTTACTATGCCCGAGCAGCGCCGGGCTCTTCAGCTAGTGTGTATATATATATATATATATATATATATATATATATATATATATATTTATTTATTTACAGTAGAGACCAAAAGTTTGGACACACCTCATTCAAAGAGTTTTCTTTATTTTCATGACTATGAAAATTGTAGATTCACTCTGTGACGAGCGTCAGCTTACGCTGAGTCGTTTTCCTTTTTAGAGTGGACCCTCTGGGCCGTGGCACCCACCCACCTATGGCGAGCTGACCTAATGAGAACCCACCCCCTATACAGGGAATGTCAGGGGCAAAACCAAGGGGGTGAGCCACCACAGCAGCTGGACCAGACGGCCGGCTCAGGGAGACACTATTGAGTGTCTGGCAACAGGACGAACAGGATATGAAATATAAAGCGAAGTCACAGGGTTTCTTCAGCAATTGTGGTTACACATTTTATTCAGGTGTAAGGCATAAACAGGGAATCAGGTGCAGGGCACAAACGGTGAAAAACCGGCAAGGTGCGTGCAAGGGCACGCCAAATGTTCCAGACGTAACACGTGCAGAAAACATACCAGGGTCCAGGGCAGGGTACATGTTAGGGTTCGCACCAGAGTTCCTAGGAAGGATGCGTGCTAGGACACGCTAGAGTCCATGACAAGGTGCGTGCTAGGAGACACGCCAGAGTCCAAGGCAGAGTGCGTGCAAGGAGACACGCCAAGGTCCAAGACATGGTACATGCAAGATGGTAGGCAAAGGCACGCTAACATCGGACTCCGGACATCTGGCAACGATCGACATGATCAGGCCATCAGGCTGCGGACATCAGCTCCGGACATCAGGCCGCAGTCATCAGGCTTACGATCTATGGCAGCGATCGGCAGGTTCCGGGCATCCGGCAGACAAACCAGCATTCCATGCAAGGAGACAAGACAAGTTAGCAACATGATGCGTGTTAAGGAACACGCCAGGGTCCGATTCAAGAACGGAGGCCTGCGCGTGCAGAGGGACACGCCAGGGTCAGGCGAGACAGAGTCCTGCGCGTGCAGAGAGGCACGCCAGGGTCAGGCGAGGCAGAGTCCTGCGCGTGCAGAGAGGCACGCCAGGGTCAGGCGAGGCAGAGTCCTGCGTGTGAAGAGAGGCACGCCAGGGTCAGACGAGGCAGAGTCCTGCGCGTGCAGAGAGGCACGCCAGGGACAGGTGAGGCAGAGACCTGCGTGTGCAGAGAGGCACGCCAGAGTCAGGGTTCAAGGATAGGGTTAGGACCTGTGCATGCAAGAGGGCACGACAGGGTACATGGCAAGGCCTGCGCGCACTTTTACAGAAGCACGGGGAGGTATGCCAAGGAGCAGGCGAAGGCCTGGGCGTGCTGTAGAGAGTATGTAGAGCACAGTGCAGAAACAGAGTGAGGTGCAAGAGAGCACAGAGGGCACAGCTGGGGCACTGGCTAGCTGATCAGGCTGTGGCACTGACAGACAGGCAAGACTCCAGCGAACCCGCCTGAGGCATGGCAGGCAACACAACTGACCGATGAGCACGGCTGAGGCAGAAGCAGGCGGGCACGCCTAGGACGGGCACGGCTGAGGCACAAACAGGAGGCTCGGAAGGCCAGGCGCATGCAAAGAGCACACGAAGCAACAAGGCAAGGCAAGACTAGAAACAAGACAGAGCTTAGGCAGAGTATGGATCCAGGAACGAAAGCATAGGCAGAAACACGGAATCAGGTCAGAGCAAGAACAGAGCTAGCAGCGGAGCGTAGGCCGAAACCCAGAGCCGGGCCAAGGTGGAGCTTTGGGACTAGACATGGAAACGTGCAAGAGAGCACAATAAGAAAGTCTAGCAGCAGAGCGTAGGCCGAAGCCCAGAGCCGGGCCAAGGCAGGGCCTTTGGACTAGACATGGAAAAGAGCACCAAAAGTAAGAGGAGGAATGGTGCGTGTGCCAGGGAGCACTACAGAGCACCATAGGAGAGAGCAAGGCAGAGCAAGCAAAGACAGAGACCATTGGGAGGAACAAGGCAGAGCAAGACAAGGTACGGAACAAGGAACGGAAGCTAGAGTGGAGCACATAACAGAATCAGAGCAAGGAAGGACTACAAGGCAAAGCAGAGCAGAGACAAAACATGGCACAAAGGACAAACACTAGACAAGGCACGGGACAAGAGACGGAGTACGAGCACAGAGCATGTGCAGAGACGCATGACAGAACAGAGTGCAAGGGCACAGAATAGAGGGAGCGACCCAGCAGACCAAGCAGCCATGCAGGGAAGCAACACAATACTCAGGCCCTGAGCATAGGAAGGGGCGGTCTGATACAGGGCATAGCACCTCCACTTCTGGGTCAGGACCAGGGGAGAACTTCCAGTTCAGTTCCTCCAGGATCATAGGGAGCAGTCACAAGATCAGGATTCCAGACATGCAGGTATGATTGCAGAACCAGTGCTGAAACCTAGGCAGGTCACATGATCAGAGTTCCAGACATGCAGAGATGAATGCAGAACCAGCCTCTGCTGGAACATAGGAAGGACACATGATCAGGGGCTGTAGACATGACGAGACAATCATAGAAGGCAGAGCAGAAACGCAGGCATCACGCAGCTCAACAGTCATGAGATGAGTGTGCACACTGCTCTAGGGAACATGCAGGATAGCAGACATGAGATGCTCGAGCACACTGCTCCCAGGGTCATGAGGCAAAACAGACATGGCGTACATGACAGACATGGCGGACATGACACTCTGAAGGCATCAAAACTATGAATTAACACATGTGGAATTATATAATTAACAAAAAAGTGTGAAACAACTGAAAATGTCTTATATTCTTTTTGCTTTGATTACTGCTTTGCACACTCTTGGCATTCTCCTGATGAGCTTCAAGAGGTAGTCACCAGAAATGGTCTTCCAACAGTCTTGAAGGAGTTCCAGAGATGCTTAGCAATTGTTGGCCCTTTTGCCTTCACTCTGCGGTCCAGCTCACCACAAACCATCTCGATTGGGTTCAGGTCTGCTGACTGTGGAGGCTAGGTCATCTGGCGTAGCACCCCATCACTCTCCTTTTTGTTCAAATAGCCCTTACACAGCCTGGAGGTGTGTTTGGGGTCATTGTCCTGTTGAAAAATAAATGATGGTCCAACTAAACGCAAACCGGATGGAATAGCATGCTGCTGCAAGATGCTGTGGTAGCCATGCTGGTTCAGTATGCCTTCAATTTTGAATAAATCCCCAACAGTGTCACCAGCAAAGCACCCCCACACCATCACACCTCCTCCTCCATGCTTCACGGTGGGAACCAGGCATGTAGAGTCCATCCATTCACCTTTTCTGTGTTGGACAAAGACACGGTGGTTTGAACCAAAGATCTCAAATTTGGACTCATCAGACCAAAGCACAGATTTCCACTGGTCTAATGTCCATTCCTTGTGTTCTTTAGCCCAAACAAGTCTCTTCTGCTTGTTTCCTGTCCTTAGCAGTGGTTTCCTAGTGTCATGAACCAGGTTGGATCTGACAGATTAAATGCACAAAGTAACCTTTTTTTTCCCCTTGGCTGTGTGCCAAAAGTGGTTTTGCCCCCGGTGGCCATTAGGATCATTGCACTGTGGTGATTTCAGTTGTAGTTATCCCCCCAGTGGCCATTAGGGTCATTACACTCTGGTCACCTTAGTTTGTGCACGTGATTAAGTAATAGGTGTGATTGCTCTATAAAAGAGTATTAGGTGTGTCAATCACTGTTGGTGACAGGTCTTCATTTGCAAGCAAGCCTGGGTGAAGGATGGAGCTAAAGGAGAGTCATGGGCAGCTCAGTGAGATTCCTGGAGTGTCAGCTATGGTGTCTGCAAGGAGGGCTGGCATGGCTTGGTGGAGTCGCAGCTATGGTGTCAGCAAGGAGTTTGTGCATGGATTGGTGGAGTGGCAGCTATGGTGTAGAGCTGCACTCAAAATGCTGGACGTTGTTGCTGAGAGCTGGACTCAAGCATGCTGGACTTTTTGGCAGAAAAGCTGGACTCTTTCTGGACAGCTGCACGCAGGTGGTGGACTCTGTTTGCTTCAAGGCTGCACTATGGTGATGGATCCAGTTGGAAGAAAAGATGCACGCAGGTGGTGTACTCTGTTGCTGGGAGCGTAAGCAACAGAGCAAAGCTAATTGGTGTTCCTCTGTATTGTCACTTTTCCTTATGTGTGTTTTAGTGCAGTGGTGGGATTAGTTTCTGCACTGACCATTTCCCTAGTGAGGGTTTAGGTGCAGGGCAAGTCAGGGATTTTAGGTTCCAGATCGTCGCCTGGTGCGGAACCAGCCTAGGGAATGTTAGGAGTCTAGAGACACTGACTCAGGGGAGTGGAGGAGGGCACCACATCCGCATTCCCTATCGCAGGGCCTCCTGTTATGAATGGGTCACCAAGGAGGGAAAAAAAAGAAAAAAAGCTAAGTCTCAGAAAACCAGAGAAGTTGGTAACTATTCAGATTGCAGATCCCTGATCTTAACTGCACAACTAGCAGCAGTCGTGGAGCGTTCCTACGTTGGTCCTAGACTCCTCGTCACAACCGGAGAACTACATAAGCCTAAAGCAGGAAAAGAGGAAAACTAACTGCCCCAGAGCAGACCCCAAAGGAAAGACAGCCCCCCACATGTATTGACAGTGAAACAAGATGAAAATACAAACAAAGGCAGGAAAATAGGCTGAGCAAACGATGGGGCCCGGCAAACTAAAAAGGACAGGAAAGGAAAGACACAGTTTGCAATCTGCCAATAAAACCTACAAAAATGTTGTCCAACACTTCTGATAGCAAAATTAACCCTGAAGTCACTAGACTTCAAAACCTATATCAGCACTCTGAAATATTGTGAGACAGAGCAAAAAGAGGCCAATCTAATAAGGGACAAAAGCAGATTGGCAAATACCGATAAATAGGAGTGGAAATTCAGCATAGCCCCAGCAGGGGCAGGCTGATTACACAAGAAACTGAATTGACCAACAAGCGCAAGTGTGAACATAAGCAAAAAACAAACTTAACTTGAGAAGACTGGAAGAGAGCTGAAGTCCAGGACCTGAGAAGCAGACTGAATCACCAGCACTAGGATAGGGCGTAGGCTCTCTTATATCCAGTCTGATACTCCAGAGATCCAATCGTCATGTTACTCATCAGGTGGCAGATCACTACCACTTAAACCAACCTCACTAACTCCTGTCACCACCAGAGGGAGAACGGAAGGGGAACTCTCAACTGGTGGGGCAGAAAATTGTCACGTCTCCATCAGATTTGGGGCCTGCTGTTCCGGTCGCAGCCACTAGTAGGCGCCGGACCGCCACTTCGCCGTCAGACTCGGGGACGGCTGTTCCTGCCTCGGCCACTGGGAGGCGCCGTGGTTCTATTATGTCGCCGTCAGACTCAGGGCCTATGGTCCCAGCTTTAGCCACTAGGAGGCGCCGGTCCGTCACGTCACCGTTGGATTCGAGGCCTGCTGTTTCGGTCACGGCCACTAGGAGGCGCCGGACCGCCACTTCACCATCAGACTCGGGGACGGCTGTTCCTGCCTCGGCCACTGGGAGGCGCCGTGGTGCACCCGTGAGTTATGGTGGTGACAGAAGTGGCTCCTGCGCAGGCGTCTGGTGGGCGCAGGCTCCGCCCCTCTGTCAGTCATCAGGGGGTTACTGCATCACTGTCTGGCCTGGTCCTGGGGGCGGCCCTAATGACATCACCAGTCCAGGAACCTGTGAGGGATGACCTGATCCCTCAAATACCTTGGGACTGGTCTTGCAAGCCGCCGGATATATTCTTGGTTCCCCTGTGTGTTACTTAGTGATTGATTTCTGTTTGACTCTGACCTCAGCCTGGATTTGTGACCCCTCTTTTGCCTGACGATTCTGTACTTCTGCTACTCTCCTGGTTTGTGACCTTGGCCTGGATATTCTGACTCTGCTACTTCCTAACGATTCTGTACCTCTGCCGCCCTCCTGGTTTTTGACTCTGACCTTGGCCGGAATTTGACTCTGCTATTGCCTGCTGTTTTTTGTACTTCACTCTGACGACCGTCCTGCTCTGGCCGCTGCTCATATTCAGACAGCGCCTCCTGGGCTCTGTTGTAAATCCAGATCCCTGTATAGGGGTAAAGGGTATCAGTGTTTCTCGGGGTGTTGTCTGGCTGCAGCCCAGAACCGCAGACGGACGTTACATTATATCCGGCCCATAAAATTAACTGCTTCTTGTGTATATACCCAACATATACAAAAGCAGTCTCCCTGAACTTTTTTTTTTTTTCTTCTTCTGACTGAGCTGATTTTTAGCCTGAACACCTGGTGCACTGCACAGCCTGGAAGATCACTCATTTTCCTGCACAACTATGCGGCAGTCTGGAGTCTTCAAGGAGAGAGCTGCACCTCAGAGATCCATGCTCCTGGCACGTCGACCTCTGGGCAACTACTCTGGCTATGGTTGCCCAGAGGTTCAGGTTTTGCCCGCAGATGCGGCTAAAGTTTTATTACCCATTTCAGTTTCATGTAGTCAGAAAACGCTGTGTTTAAATGCGTATGTGGATAGTGGCTCTGAAGGAAATTTTATGGATTCCTTGACTGCTAGGAATCTGGGTGTAACTCTACTAAAACTTAACGCCCCTATTAAAACCACGGCTATTAATGGCACATCCATTATTCAGGAGGGGGTTAAGTTTGTTACTGCCAAGGTTGCTATGTCTGTGGGAGCCTTACACACTGAGCTTGTGTCATTTTTTGTGACAGACAATTTAACCTCTGCAGTTATTCTGGGTATGCCATGGTTACGCCAGCACAATCCTGTCATCGACTGGCACTTGGGTGACGTTGTACGCTGGAGCCCACAGTGTCAGAAAAATTGCATATCCTTGGCAGTAAACCAAGTTAAGGTTAAACCCCCCCTCATACCGTTTGCTTTCAGAGATTTTGAGGATGTCTTTTCTATTGTAGAATCTGAAAAGCTACCCCCTCACAGAGAGTATGATTGCCCTATTGATCTAATTCCGGATGCCCGTCTCCCTAAGGGAAGAATATTTAATCTCTCTGGCCCAGAGCATCAGGCCATGAAGGACTATATTGCAGATAGCCTAAGAAAAGGGTTTATCAGACCGTCCATTTCTCCAGTTGGGGCCGGGTTCTTCTTTGTGGAGAAGGATGGTGGTCTCAGACCCTGCATTGATTATCGGGAGTTGAATGCAATCACTATAAAAAACCAGTATTCGCTTCCACTCATCCCTGATCTTTTTAATCAGCTAACAGGAGCCCGTTGGTTTACTAAACTTGACCTCCGGGGGGCATAGAATCTGGTCCGCATAAGAAAGGGAGATGAGTGGAAAACAGCCTTCAATACACCCCTTGGCCATTTTGAGTACCTGGTAATGCCGTTCGGACTCAGCAAAGCACCTGCCGTATTTCAGCACTTTGTTAATGATATTTTTAGAGACATTTGTGGGGTGTATGTCGTGGTGTATTTAGATGACATTCTGATTTACTCTGCTGACCCTGTGACACACTCTCAACACGTCTGTTCTGTGCTACAAAGACTACGTGAACACTCCTTGTTTGCTAAACTGGAGAAATGTGTCTTTTTTGCTGAGGAGGTACAGTTTTTAGGATACATGGTTTCAGGTAAAGGCTTCCGCATGGATCCTGCCAAGGTCCAGCCTATTAAGGCTTGGGTGCAACCCAAATTGCTGAAAGCGCTGCAGCGATTTTTGGGGTTCGCTAATTATTACCGCAAGTTTATTAGAGGTTTCTCAGAGATTGCCAAGCCACTCACGGATCTGACCCGGAAAGGGGCGGACGTGGTCAACTGGAATCCTGAGGCAATTCAGGCGTTTCTTACGTTAAAAGAGTGCTTTGTGGCCAACCCAGTTTTGGTTCAGCCGGATCTGGACCGTCCATTTATTGTGGAGGTGGATGCCTCTGAAGTCGGAGTGGGAGCAGTGCTATCACAAGGCACTACATCCCTCACTCAGCTTCGTCCATGTGCGTTTTTTTTCCCGCAAATTCTCTTCCACGGAGAAAAACCATGATATAGGGAATCGGGAACTATTGGCAATTAAATGGGCCTTCGAGGAATGGCGTCACTTCCTCGAGGGCGCCAAACACAAGATCACGGTAATTACCGATCATAAGAACCTGACATACCTAGAATCAGCAAAAAGGTTAAATCCTAGACAAACAAGGTGGGCATTGTTTTTCTCTAGGTTTAATTTTATAATCACCTTCCGCCCTGGTACAAAAAACGTGACGGCCGATGCCCTCTCTCGCAGTTTCTGCCCCTCACAAGCTGAGGACTGTGAACCAGTTCCGATATTGGCCACTGGGATCGTTGTGTCCGCAGTGTCATTGGACCTTCTGGAGGAGATCCGTAAATCTCCAGAACAAGCCCCTGACACTACGCCACCCAACAAATTGTTCGTTCCGCCTGCGTTTCGCCTACAAGTGCTTAGAGAATCACATGACTGTCTTGGCAGGCCATCCTGGTCTCAATAATACCGCCAGATTGATAACTAGGAATTTTTGGTGGCCGACGGTGGTTAAGGACAGCAAAGAATATGTCTTAGCATGTGAGGTCTGTGCCCGCGCCAAGTCCTCCCATAATCGCCCTGCCGGCTGGCTCCAGTCCTTGCCCATCCCCGAGAGTCCATGGACCCACATCTCCATGGACTTCATTATGGACCTACCGTCCTCAGATGGAAAGACTTGTATCTGGGTGGTTGTGGACAGGTTCAGTAAACAATGTCATTTTGTCCCCCTATCGGGGTTACCTAACTCGGAAACGTTGAGTAAACTGTTTATTGTACATGTGGTACGTTTACACGGTGCCCCGGTCAATATTGTGTCTGACAGGGGTACCCAATTTGTGTCAAAGTTCTGGAGGGCGTTCTGTAAACGCATTGGTATTGAGCCATCTTTTTCCTCGGCTTACCACCCTGAAACCAATGGTCAAACCGAACGTGTCAACCAGGCTCTGGAGCAATACCTTCGTTGCTACGTCTCAGAACACCAGTCCGATTGGGGAGAACATCTGCCACTAGCTGAGTTTGCCCTAAATAATCAGTATCAGGACTCCATTAAGTCTACCCCCTTTTTCTGCAACCACGGGCTGCATCCGCGCTTTGGCTCATTCTCGGCCAGACTGTTGGAGCTTCCTGGGGTAGAGAAAAATATACATCGTTTAAAAACCATTTGGTCTGAGGTAAACTCTAACTTGAAAGGGGCCCAGGTTAGACAGACCTCGGCAGCGAACAAACGGCGATCCAAAGGACCACACCTGGGAGTTGGAGACAAGGTTTGGCTCTCCACCAAAAACATCAAGCTTAAAGTACAGTCTGCCAAACTGGGTCCCAGATTTATTGGTCCATACGAGATTATAGAGGTGATTAACCCGGTGGCCTTCCGTTTAAAACTCCCTCAGTCTTTCAAATTACCCAGTCTTCCACAAGTCTCTCCTCAAGTTGTATCGCTCCCCAATTCACCCTGTCCCGTCCCCTCCTCCTCCCGTTTCGGTCGGAGGGTCCTTGGAGTATGAAGTCCAGGGTGTCCTTGACTCCCGCCTTGTAAGAGGGTCCATACAGTATCTGGTACACTGGAAGGGCTACGGCCCGGAGGAGAGGTCCTGGGTCCCTGCGAGGGACATCCATGCAAAAGCACTAATTAGAAGGTTTCACCTCCTTCACCCTGACAAACCAGGTTTTGAGGGTCCGGAGGCCCCTCTTGGAAGGGGGGGTACTGTCACGTCTCCGTCAGATTTGGGGCCTGCTGTTCCGGTCGCAGCCACTAGGAGGCGCCGGACTGCCACTTCGCCGTCAGACTCGGGGACGGCTGTTCCTGCCTCGGCCACTGTGAGGCACCGTGGTTCTATTATGTCGCCGTCAGACTCAGCGCCTATGGTCCCAGCTTTAGCCACTAGGAGGCGCCGGTCCGTCACGTCACCGTTGGTTTCAAGGCCTGCTGTTCCGGTCACGGCCACTAGGAGGCGCCGGACCGCCACTTCACCGTCAGACTCGGGGACGGCTGTTCCTGCCTCGGCCACTGGGAGGCGCCGTGGTCCACCCGTGAGTTATGGTGGTGACAGAGAAGTGGCTCCTGCGCAGGCATCTGGTGGGCGCAGGCTCCGCCCCTCTGTCAGTCATCAGGGGGTTACTGCATCACTGTCTGGCCTGGTCCTGGGGGCGGCCCTAATGACATCACCAGTCCAGGAACCTGTGAGGGATGACCTGATCCCTCAAATACCTTGGGACTGGTCTTGCAAGCCGCCGGATATATTCTTGGTTCCCCTGTGTGTTACTTAGTGATTGATTTCTGTTTGACTCTGACCTCAGCCTGGATTTGTGACCCCTCTTTTGCCTGATGATTCTGTACTTCTGCTACTCTCCTGGTTTGTGACCTTGGCCTGGATATTCTGACTCTGCTACTTCCTAACGATTCTGTACCTCTGCCGCCCTCCTGGTTTTTGACTCTGACCTTGGCCTGAATTTGACTCTGCTATTGCCTGCTGTTTTTTGTACTTCACTCTGACGACCGTCCTGCTCTGGCCGCTGCTCATATTCAGACAGCGCCTCCTGGGCTCTGTTGTAAATCCAGATCCCTGTATAGGGGTAAAGGGTATCAGTGTTTCTCGGGGTGTTGTCTGGCTGCAGCCCAGAACCGCAGACGGACGTTACAAAAATGAGTTCATAACAGTACCCCCCCTTTAGGAGGGGTCACCGAACCCTCATCCATGCCACCAGGCTGATCAGGATGGGCCCGGTGAAAAGCACGAACCAATTTATTGGCATGAATATCAGAGGCAGAGACCCAAGAATTATCCTCCTGGCCATAACAAAATACTGGAGTCTCCGTCTAACCAAACGAGAATCCAATATTTTCTCTACCTCATGTTCCACATTGCCTTTAACCAATGCAGGATCAGGAGGTGCTGCCACAGGGACTACTGGCTCGACAAACCTCTTCAACAGTGACTTGTGAAATACGTTATGGATTTTGAACGTAACTGGAAGAGCCAATCAAAAAGAAACAGGATTAAGAATCTCCAAAATCTTATAATGTCCAATAAATCTTGGCTTAAATTTTGGAGATGCAACCTTAATAGGAATATTCTTAGATGACAACCAAACCATATCACCCACTTTTAACCGGGGACCAATGGTCCTATGCCGGTTGGAAAAACGCTGGGCCTTTTCCTGAGAGAGTGACAGCTTATCCACCACTTGGTCCCATATCTGCTGCATTCTCACAACCACAGTGTCCACACCTGAGCAGGACGAAGATTCCACTTGCCCTGAAGAGAATCGAGGATGAAACCCAAAATTACAGAAAAAGGGTGACATCAGAGTGGCAGATCTAGCTCTATTGTTCAGCGCAAATTCGGCCAAGGGCAAAAATGAGACCCAATCATTTTGATCAGCAGATATAAAACATCTTAAATAAGACTCCAGGGTCTGGTTTGTTCTCTCAGTCTGCCCATTGGTCTGGGGATGAAACGCGGAGGAGAAGGATAACTGAATTCCCAGATTGGAACAAAAGGCTTTCCAGAATCTGGAAACAAACTGAACCCCTCTATCGGACACAATGTTCTCAGGAATCCCGTGTAACCGAACCACCTGTTGTAAAAACAAGGGCACAAACTCAGCGGAAGATGGCAACTTTGGGAGTGGTACAAGATGGACCATCTTTGAAAATCTATCACAAATCACCCAGATAAGTCATCATCTGAGAGACAGGAAGATCAAAAATAAAATCCATTGAGATATGGGTCCATGGCCTCTTGGGCACCGGCAGGGGCATCAGCAACCCACTAGAACGAGAACAGGGTTTAGACCGAGAACAAGTCCCACAGGACTGTACAAAATTCCTGACATCACGAGATAAGGCAGGCCACCAAAACGACCGACTCACCAAATCTCTGGTACCAAAAATAACTGGATGACTGTTGTGAGTTCATTTTCCCCTCAGTCACTGAGGCCTGGTGAACTCCCTATTCTAGTGAAGGAAGGTAGTGAGCCTGATTATCAGGCACCTGGGACTAATGAAGACGATTGGCTGAGTGGAGTCACTGACTGGATTTAAGGCAGCCTACGCCCTTTCTGCCCTGCGGGTGTTTTCTCTGTGGACTCTTGGACACCAGTCTGATTCCTGCTCTCCTAAAGCTAAGTTTTCTGTTTTGCCTTTTTGCATTTAAGATTTGTTTTTGTTTTTCTTGCTTTTTGGATTCTGCCTCTCCCTGCTGGAGTGTGCAGTGTTCCGTTAGCTCTGTCTTCAGAAAGTACCTGAGTGCTGATTTAGTGTTTGAAGCTTAGTTGCTTCAGGGCCATTTTTATATCAGCTTGTTGGCTTTTGTCTCTGATAGGGTTTTGGCAGATTGCAGACAGCAGCCTTCCTATCCGTTCCTATCTAGGTAGTTTTTGGGCCCCGTCTTTGCTCAGTCTGTCTTTCTGTCTGTGTAAGTGTTTTCATCTTGCTTCACCGTCATTATATGTGGGGGGCTGCCTATTGCTTTGGGGTCTGCTCTGGGGCAGTTAGATTTCCCCTTTCCTTCTTTAGGCCTATGTATCTCTCCGGCTGTGATCGAGGGGTCTAGGTCATCGTAGGAACCCCCCACGGCTACTGCTAGTTATGTTGATAGGTTCAGGGGTCTGCAATCTGATAGTTGCCAACTTCTCTGGTTTTCTGGACTTAGCTAGCATTTCTGTTTTTGCCTCCTACGGTGACTCAATCATAACAGAATCACCCGCCCAACCGCAGATCCTTGGGTACTCAATAGCAGGAAAGAATAGTGTTTAAAAAAAAAAAAAAAAAAAAAAAAAAAAAAGGTGTGTATATTCTTTCCTCTATATCTCTGAGGCCGTAGGGGGAATTTTTTTTTCTCTCAATGGAGATAAAGCAAGTGTCTGATCGTGTGGAGCAGCTCGCTGCTGAAGTGCGAGGAATTTCCGCCTATCTTGCTCGTTCACATGCTGTTGAACCAAAGATCCCCACACCTGATGTATTTTTTGAGGATCGATCTAAATTTTTGAGTTTCAAAAATAATTGTAAGTTATTTTTTGCTTTGAAGCCTAACTCGTCGGGGAGCCCCGCGCAGCAGGTTAAAATTGTCATCTCTTTGCTGCGCGGCGATCCCCAGGATTGGGCGTTTTCTTTGAAACCAGATGACCCTATTCTGACTAATGTGAACGCATTTTTTCAAGCCTTGGGGTTGCTGTGCGACGAACCTAATGCTATTGATCAGGCTGAAAAGACCCTGTTAGCATTGAACCAGGGTCGAGAATCTGCAGAGTTGTACTGTCAAAAGTTCCAAAAGTGGGCGGTCCTTACTACCTGGAATGATAGTGCCTTGGCTGCTCTCTTTCGGAAGGGTTTGTCAGAAGCCGTAAAGGATACTATGGTGGGATTTCCTGTTCCCTCTGGTCTGGACGATTCTATGTCTTTAGCCATTCAGGTTGATCGGCGTTTACATGAACGCAGGATTACACGAGAGGTGTTGCCACTGGTTGAACAGACGTCTGAACCTATGCAATGTGATAGAGTTTTGTCTAAGGCGCAACGTCAGGAATTCAGAAGGCGTAATAAGCGGTGTTTTTTCTGTGGAGATGCCTCACATATTTGTTTGTCCTAAACGTGAGAAACGCTTTGCACACACGTTTTCTGTTAGTGGGGTTCAGCCTAAGTTTCTTTTGGCGATTACTCTGATCTGTTCCCTGTCCACATTTTCCACCAAGGCTTTTGTGTATTCGGGAGCAGCGCTAAACCTAATGGACTTGGATTTTGCTAAACGTTGTGGATTTCCGTTGACACCTCTGCGGACGCCTATCCCTTTGAGGGGGATTGATGCTACCCCTCTGGCTAAAAATAAACCTCAGTTTTGGACCCAGTTGGTCATGCAGGTCGCCCCAGACCACCAAGAAAATTGCAGATTTTTGGTGTTGCATGGTCTGCATGATGCTGTTGTTCTGGGGTTTCCCTGGTTGCAGATTCATAATCCAGTTTTGGATTGGAAGTCTGTGTCTGTGGTGAGTTGGGGTTGCCGGTGTACCTTTAGTGAGGCTCCGGTTTTTTCCACCTCTCCTCAGTCGCATGAGGTTCCTGACTATTTGGCGGACTTCTATGATGTATTTAGTGAGAATGAGTCTGCGTCCTTGCCTCCTCATAGGAGTTATGACTGTGCAATTGAACTAAGCCCGGGGTGTAAATTTCCTAAGGGTCGGCTCTTCAATTTATCTGTACCCGAGCACGAGGCTATGCGGTCCTATATTAAGGAGGCGTTGGAGAAGGGTCATATTAAACCATCCTCTTCACCCTTAGGTGCCGGTTTTTTTTTTGTGGCCAAGAAGGATGGTTCTTTGAGGCCTTGTATTGATTATCGTGCCCTCAATAAAATTACTATTAAATATCAGTATCCGTTACCCCTGATTTCGGATCTATTCTCTAGAGTCAGAGGTGCTTGCTGGTTTACCAAGCTTGACCTCAGGGGGGCGTATAATCTTATCCGCATTAAGCAGGGAGATGAATGGAAGACGGCGTTTAATACTCCGGAGGGACATTTTGAGTACCTGGTGATGCCTTTTGGGCTCACTAATGCCCCTTCTGTCTTCCAGTGCTTCATGAACGATATTTTCCGAGACTTTGTCGATAAATTTTTGATTATCTATCTGGACGATATTTTGATCTTCTCCAAGGATTGGGATGCTCATGTGGAACATATTCGGACTGTGTTCCGGATCTTGAGAGAGAATTCTCTGTATGTCAAAGGATCAAAATGCCTTTTTGGAGTACAGAGGATTTCTTTTTTGGGATTTATTTTGTCTCCGTCAACTATTGAAATGGACACGGCCAAGGTACAGGCCATTTATGATTGGGTTCAGCCCACTTCTTTGAAGGCCCTCCAGAAGTTTTTGGGTTTTGCTAATTTTTATCGGAAATTTATAGCAAAATTTTCTAGTATTGCCAAACCATTGACTGACCTGACCAGGAAGGGTGCGGATGTGTTGAATTGGTCTCCGGAGGTGGTTGCTTCCTTTCAGGAGCTGAAGCGTAGATTTACCTCCGCCCCGGTTCTGCGGCAGCCTGATGTCTCACTCCCGTTTCAGGTAGAGGTGGATGCTTCTGAGATTGGTACAGGAGCGGTGTTGTCCCAAAAGGATCCGGTAACATCTAAAATGAATCCCTGTGCTTTATTTTCCCGAAAGTTCTCTTCATCTGAACGTAACTATGATGTGGGGAATCGGGAACTGTTGGCCATGAAATGGGCATTTGAGGAGTGTAGACATTGGTTGGAGGGAGCCAAACATCAAGTTGTGGTCCTCACTGACCACAAAAATTTGATTTACCTAGAGTCGGCTAAACGCTTGAACCCTAGACAGGCTAGGTGGGCCTTGTTTTTTTACATGTTTTGATTTTGTGGTCTCTTTCCTTCCTGGAACTAAGAATGTCAAGGCAGACGCCCTCTCTAGGAGTTTCTTTGCTGATCCTCCTATGGTGACCAAGCCTGCTACCATCTTAGGCGAAGGGGTAGTTCTTTCTGCCATCTCGCCCGATTTGAGACTTGCTCTGCAAGAGTTCCAGGAGGACAAACCTGAGCGTTGCCCCAGTGGAAAGTTGTATGTTCCTGACCAGTGGAAGAAGAGAGTGATGTCTGAAGTTCATTGCTCTGCATTGGCTGGTCATCAGGTATTTTTGGTACTAGAGATCTGGTGAGTCGCTCTTTTTGGTGGCCCACCTTGTCTCATGATGTCAGGAATTTTGTGCAGTCCTGTGGGACTTGCTCCCGGTCTAAATCTTGTTCTCGCTCTAGTGGGTTGTTGATGCCTTTGCCGGTCCCCAGGAGGCCATGGACCCATATTTCAATGGATTTCATCTCTGATATGCCGGTCTCTCAAAGAATGACTTATTTGGGTGATTTGTGATAGGTTCTCTAAGATGGTTCATCTTGTACCACTCCCTAAGTTGCCATCTTCCTCTGAGTTGGTGCCCCTGCTTTTGCAACAGGTGGTTCGATTGCACGGGATTCCTGAGAACATTGTATCTGACAGAGGAGTTCAATTTGTATCTAAATTTTGGAGGACGTTCTGTTCCAAGTTGGGAATTCAGTTGTCCTTCTCCTCTGCTTTTCACCCTCAGACCAATGGGCAGACAGAGAACAAACCAGACCTTGGAGTCGTATTTGAGATGTTTTATTTCTGCTGATCAGGATGATTGGGTTTCATTTTTGCCCTTGGCCGAATTTGCTTTAAATAATAGAGCTAGTTCTGCCACTTTGATGTCACTTTTTTTTGTAACTTTGGGTTTCATCCTCGATTTTCTTCAGGGCAGGTGGAGCCCTCTGCCTGCCCAGGTGTTGACACTGTGGTAGAGAGAATGCACCAGATCTGGGACCAAGTGGTGGATAAGTTCTCACTCCCAGGAAAAGGCCCAGCGGTTTTCCAATCGACATAGGACCATTGGTCCCCAGTTTAAGATTGGTGATATGGTGTGGTTATCAAAAAATATTGCTATGAAGGTGGCTTCTCCTAAGTTTAAGCCTAGATTTATTGGACCTTACAAGATTTTGGAGATTATTAATCCGGTCTCTTTTCGTTTGGCTCTTCCTGTCACATTTAAGATCCATAATGTGTTCCATAAGTCCTTGTTGAAGAGGTTTGTTGAGCCAGTTGTGCCTGAGGTGGCACCTCCGGACCCGGTATTGGTTGAAGGTAACTTGGAATATGAGGTAGAGAAAATTCTGGATTCCCGTCTGGCTAGACGGAGACTCCAGTATTTGGTTAAGTGGAAGGGTTATGGTCAGGAGGATAATTCCTGGGTCTCTGCCTCTGATATTTATGCCAAAAGATTGGTGCGTGCCTTTCATCGGGCTCACCCTGATCGCCCTGGTAGTGTTGTTGAGGGTTCGGTGACCCCTCCTCAAGGGGGGGGCACTGTTGTGAGTTCATTTTCCCCTCAGTCACTGAGGCCTGGTGAACTCCCTATTCTAGTGAAGGAAGGTAGTGAGCCTGATTATCAGGCACCTGGGACTAATGAAGACGATTGGCTGAGTGGAGTTACTGACTGGATTTAAGGCAGCCTACGCCCTTTCTGCCCTGCGGGTGATTTCTCTGTGGACTCTTGGACACCAGTCTGATTCCTGCTCTCCTAAAGCTAAGTTTTCTGTTTTGCCTTTTTGCATTTAAGATTTGTTTTTGTTTTTCTTGCTTTTTGGATTCTGCCACTCCCTGCTGGAGTGTGCAGTGTTCCGTTAGCTCTGTCTTCAGAAAGTACCTGAGTGCGGATTTAGTTTTTGAAGCTTAGTTGCTTCAGGGCCATTTTATATATCAGCTTGTTGGCTTTTGTCTCTGATAGGGTTTTGGCAGATTGCAGACAGCAGCCTTCCTATCTGTTCCTATCTAGGTAGTTTTTGGGCCCCGTCTTTGCTCAGTCTGTCTTTCTCTGTCTGTGTAAGTGTTTTCATCTTGCTTCACCGTCATTATATGTGGGGGGCTGCCTATTGCTTTGGGGTCTGCTCTGGGGCAGTTAGATTTCCCCTTTCCTTCTTTAGGCCTATGTATCTCTCCGGCTGTGATCGAGGGGTCATCGTAGGAACCCCCCACGGCTACTGCTAGTTATGTTGATAGGTTCAGGGGTCTGCAATCTGATAGTTGCCAACTTCTCTGGTTTTCTGGACTTAGCTAGCATTTCTGTTTTTGCCTCCTACGGTGACTCAATCATAACAGATGACCAGCCAATGCGGAGCAATGGACTTCAGACATCACTCTCTTTCTCCACTGGTACGGAACATACAATCTTCCCATAGGGCAACGCTCAGGTTTATCCTCCTGAAATTCCTCCAGGTTGCGTCTCAAATCGGGCGAAATGACAGAAAGAACTACCCCCTCATCTAGGATAGTAGTAGGCTCGGTGACATTAAGAGAATCAGCAAAGACACTCCTAGAAAGGGCGTCATTCTTAGTGCCCAGAAGAAAAGAGACCACAAAATTAAATCGCGTGAAAAACAAGGCCCATCTAGCCTGTCTAGGATTCAAGCATTTGGCTGACTCCAGATAAATCAGATTCTTGTGATCGGTGAGGACCACAAATTGATGTCTAGCTGCCTCCAAACAATGTCTCCACTCCTCAAATGCCCATTTCATGGCCAACAATTCCCGATTTCCCACAGCATAGTTGCGTTCACATGGGGAAAACTTTTGAGAAAAGAAGGCACAGGGATTCATCTTAGAAGTCACAGGGTCTTTTTGGGACAACACAGCTCCTGCACCAATCTCAGAAGCATCCACCTCCACTTGAAATGGAAGTGAGACATCAGGTTGCCGTAAAACTGGAGCTGAAGTAAATCTCCGCTTAAGCTCCTGAAATGCTGAGACAGCCTCAGGAGACCAATTCAGCACATCAGCTCCCTTCTTGGTCAGATCAGTCAGTGGTTTGACAATACTAGAAAAATTACCTATAAATTTATGATAGAAATTAGAAAAACCCAAAAACTTCTGGAGAGCCTTCAAAGAAGTAGGCTGAACCCAATCATAAATGGCCTGTACCTTGGCCGGGTCCATTTCAATAGTCGATGGAGACAAGATAAAGCCCAAAAATGATATCCTCTGTACACCAAAGAGGCACTTCGATCCCTTAACAAACAGGGAATTCTCTCTCAAAATCCGGAACACAGTCCGGACATGTTCCACATGGGAATCCCAATCACTAGAAAAGATCAAAATATCATCCAGATAGATGATCAAAAACTTATCCACAAAGTCTCGGAAAATATTCATAATGGACTGGAAGACAGAAGGGGCATTAGTGAGCCGAAAAGGCATCACCAGGTACTCAAAATGTCCCTCCGGAGTATTAAACGCTGTCTTCCATTCATCCCCGTGCTTGATGCGAATAAGATTATACGCCCCCCTGAGGTCAAGCTTAGTAAACCAGCAGGCACTCTTAACTCTGGAGGATAAATCAGACATCAGAGGTAATGGGTACTGATATTTAACAGTCATCTTGTTAAGGGAACGATAATTCATACACGGTCTTAATGAACCATCTTTCTTGGCCACAAAAAAAAAACAGCGCCTAACGGTGACGAGGATGGTCTAATATGACCCTTCTCCAACGACTCCTTAATATAGGATCGCATAGCATCATGTTTGGGTACAGCTAAGTTGAAAAGCCGACCTTTGGGAAATTTACACCCAGGCATCAACTCAATTGCAGAGTCATAACTCCTTTGAGGAGGCAAAGATGCAGACTTACTCTCACTAAAAACATCAGAGAAATCAGCCAGATAATCAGGAATATCATGAGACTGAGGAGAGGTGGAGAAAACGGCAGCATCCCTAAGAACACACTGACGACCCCAACTCACCACAGACACAGATTTCCAATCCAAAACTGGGTTATGAGTTTGCAACCAGGGGAACCCCAGAACAATAGTATCATGCAAATTATGCAGCACCAAAAATTTACAATTTTCTTGGTGGTCTGGGGCAACTCGCATTATCACCTGGGTCCAAAACTGAGGTTTATTCTCCGCCAAAGGAGTGGCATCAATACCCCTCAAAGGAATAGGCATCTGCAGAGGCATCATGGACAAACCACAACGTTTAGCAAAGTCCAAATCCATCTGATTCAGACCTGCTCCTGAATCCACAAATGCCTTAGTGGAAAATGTGGACAAGGAGCAGATCAGAGTAATTGCCAAAAGGAACTTAGGTTGTATACTGCCCACAGCAAATGTGTGTGCAAAACATCTCTCTCATTTAGGGCAGACAGAAATAGTATGAGAGGCATCTCCACAGAAAAAAACACAGCTTATTACGCCTTCTAAACTCCCGACGTTGCGCCCTAGACAAAACCTCATCACACTGCATAGGTTCAGACATTTGTTCAAAAGGTGGCAGCGCCTCCCGTGTAGTTTTACGTTCATGTAAATGCCGATCAACTTGAATGGCTAATGACAGAGCCATCCAGACCAGAGGGAACAGGAAATCCCACCATGACATCTTTTACGGTCTCTGACAAACCTTTCCAAAAGAGAGTTGCCAATGCACTATCATTCCATGTAGTAAGGACCGCCCACTTTCGGAATTTTTGACAGTACAGCTCAGCAGGATCCTGACCCTGGTTTAATGCCAATAGGGTTCTCTCAGCTTGATCAACGGCATTAGGTTCATCATACAACAACCCCAAAGCCTGAAAAAATGCATCCACATTAGTCAGAATAGGATTTTCAGGTGTCAGAGAAAAAGCCCAATCTTGGGGATCGCTGCTCAGCAAGGAGATGACAATTTTAACCTGCTGCACAGAGCTCCACGATAAGTTAGGCTTCAAAGCAAGAAATAATTTACAATTATTCTTAAAATTCAGAAATTTAGACCGATCCCCAGAAAACACATCAGGAGTAGGAATCTTGGGTTCAGCATCATGTGACTGAATAAGTTAGGTGGAAATTCCCAGTACTTCAGCAGCAAGCTGCTCCACACGATGAGACAGTTGCTTAATCTCCATTAGGAAAAAATCCTCCTACGGCCCAAGAGGAAAAAATACAAAAAAAAATTCTGACACTTTTTTTCTTTAACAATTCTTTCCTGCTTTTGAGTACCCTAGAATCTGCAGTATGGCTGGTGATTCTGTTATGAATGGGTCACCGAGGAGGGAAAAAAAAAACAACAAGCTAAGTCTCAGAAAACCAAAGAAGTTGGTAACTATGCAGACTGCAGATCCCTGATCTTAACCACACAACTAACAGCAGTCGTGGAGAGTTCCTATGATGGTCCTAGACGCCTCGTCACAACCGGAGAGCTACATAAGCCTAAAGCAGGAAAAGAGGAAAACTAACTGCCCCAGAGCAGACCCCAAAGGAAAGACAGCTCCCCCCACATGTATTGACAGTGAGACAAGATGAAAATACAAACAAAGGCAGGAAAATAGGCCGAGCAAATGATGGGGCCCGGCAAACTAAAAAGGACAGGAAAGGAAAGACACTGTCTGCAATCTGCCAAAAAAAACCTACAAAAATATTGTCCAACACTTCTGATAGTAAAATTAACCCTGAAGTCACTAGACTTCAAATCCTATATCAGCACTCTGATATATTCTGAGACAGAGCAAAAAGAGGCAAATCTAATAAGGGACAAAAAGCAGATTGGCAAATACCGATAAATAGGAGTGGAAATTCAGCATAGCCCCAGCAGGGGCAGGCTGATTACACAAGAAACTGAATTGACCAACAAGCGCAAGTGTGAACATAAGCAAAAAACAAACTTAACTTGAGAAGACTGGAAGAGAGCTGAAGTCCAGGACCTGAGAAGCAGACTAAATCACCAGCACTAGGATAGGGCGTCGGCTGTCTCATATCCAGTCTGATACACCAGAGATCCAATCGTCCTCTTCCTCATCAGGTGGCAGATCACTACCACTTAAACCAACCTCACTACCTCCTGTCACCACCAGAGGGAGAACGGAAGGGGAACTCTCAACTGGTGGGGCAGAAAATGAGTTCATAACAGCCTCCATTGTTACCCAGGTTTCCCCTTTATTCTGTAAATACATGTAATACTGAAATTCGCCTGCGGGAGGCGGTGTATCCTGCTGCACGTTTTATTATTTATATTCGCCTTAATGGAGGCAGGGTTTCCAGTCATACGTGTATTACCTAAATTCGCCTGCTGGAGGCGGCGTATCCAGCTGCACGTTTTATTATTTAAATTCGCCCCACTGGAGGCGGTGCATCCAGGGTCATGCGTGTCATCTAAATCCACCCTGCTGGAGGCGCTGTGTCCAGTCGCGCATAACCATGACATTATCACCAACCCTATATTTTTTCTGGTGAGCTTTGGCCATGTGGGGACCTGTGAGCAATTGCTGCTGGGCCTCACTGAGGTGAGTGAGGACCTGCAAGGTGTAGAAGCAGCTCCAGCAGCAGTAATCAGGGTCTGGGGCCTTCCCTCTGTCTCAACCAGAAAATCAAAATTGCGGCTCCGGCAAAGAAGCCCCCTAGAGTCGCTGCTGGGGAGCAGGACTTGTTCATACAGGTGGACATACCCAGACAGGTGGGTGGAGTTGGTCCCCATGGTGCTGTCTGGGATTCTCCAAGGTGAAGGGGTACGTCCCTGTAGTGCACAGACTGGTGTTATAGTCCGCGGGGTTTACGCCAAATCTTCCATACCACCGAAGAAGCCGCCCCTCCTGGTCATTTGGAGGAAGTCGACCAGGGAGTGTATTTTTCCTCCACATCTCCGGCCCCTTCCTCTCCATAGTGAGCAGCAGGTGTGCTGCGGGGGAGTGGGGGAAAATCTCAACCCTCGCCATTAGCCAACCCTGGGAGGCGCAGACCTCATGGTGAAAAGGGTTGGAGGGTGGTGTTCCCTTGGTGAATAGCAGGGATGTGAGTGTGGTGACACAGGAGGATGCCTCTGTTGATTCAAGAATGAGTAGACCGAATTATGACAAACGAATGTGTGGCAATTAGCGTTCAGGTCCGGACCTGTGTGTGAACGAGCATGTATGGGTAGCCACCAAAAAACATCCTGTGGAAGTGTATTGCGGAGTCTTATCAGCTCATACCAAACATACACATACATAACTCGTTCCCCAGGTCGGCGCTTTGGAGATGAGTGGTGCCTCCAGAACATACATTGCCAATACCAGCGGTGCGTTTGTCATAAACCTGAAGTGCAGGTAGTTGCAGGGGTGAACTCTGGATCTGGGCATCCCCGCTGTAGGTGGTGCCCTGATGATGAGCGGTCTTGAGGGTCTAGAGGCCCCTCATTAAGGGGAGGGTACTGTCATGATCCAGGTTGGATCTGACAGATTATATCCACAAAGTAACCTTTTTTTTCCTTTGGCTGTGTGCCAAAGGTGGTTTTTCCCCCCGGTGGCCATTAGGGTAATTGCACTGTGGTGATTTCAGTTGTAGCTTTCCCCCCCGGTGGCCATTAGGGTCATTGCACTCTGGTTACCTTGGATTGTGCACGTGATTAAGTAACAGGTGTGATTGCTCTATAAAAGAGTATCAGGTGTGTCAATCACTGTTGAGGATAGGTCTTCATTTGCAAGCAAGCCTGGGTAAAGGATGGAGCTAAAGGAGAGTCATGGGCAGCTCAGTGAGATTCCTGGAGTGTCAGCTATGGTGTCTGCAAGGAGGGCTGGCATGGCTTGGTGGAGTCGCAGCTATGGTGTCAGCAAGGAGTTCATGCATGGATTGGTGGAGTGGCAGCTATGGTGTAGAGCTGCACTCAAAATGCTGGACGTTGTTGCTGAGAGCTGGACTCAAGCATGCTGGACTTTTTGGCAGAAAAGCTGGACTCATTTGCTGGACTCTGTTTCTGGACAGCTGCACGCAGGTGGTGGACTGTTTGCTCCAAGGCTGCACTATGGTGATGGATCCAGTTGGAGGAAAAAATGTACGCAGATGGTGGGCTCTGTTGCTGGGAGTGTAAGCAACAGATCAAAGCTAATTGGTGTTCCCCTGTATTGTCATGTTTCCTTATGTGTGTTTTAGTGCAGTGGTGGGATTAGTTTCCGCACCGACCATTTCCCTAGTGAGGGTTTAGGTGCAGGGCGAGTCAGGGTTTTTAGGTTCCTGATCATTGCCCAGTGCAAAACCAGCCTAGGGAACGTTAAGAGTGTAGAGACACTGACTCAGGGGAGTGCAGGAGGTCTCCATGTCCCCATTCCCTATCGCAAGGCCTCCATTGTTATTGTTACCCAGGTTTCCCCTTTAATCTGTAAATACGTGTAATACTGAAATTCGCCTGTGGGAGGCGCTGTATCCTGCTGCACGTTTTATTATTTCTATTCGCCTTACCGGAGGCAGGGTTTCCAGTCATACGTGTATTACCTAAATTCGTCTGTTGGCGAATTTCTGAGGCTGGTGACTCGGATGAACTTTTCCTCCGCAGCAGAGGTGACTCTTGGTCTTCCTTTCCTGGGGTGGTCCTCATGTGAGCCAGTTTCTTTGTAGCGCTTGCTGGTTTTTGCCACTGCACGTGGGGACACTTTCAAAGTTTTCCCAATTTTTCGGATTGACTGACCTTCATGTCTTAAACTAATGATGGCTATTTGTTTTTCTTTACTTAGAATTTGTATTATGGCAAGAAAAAAAGCAGCTAACAGTCCATTCAGTAGGACTATCAGCTGTGTATCCACCAGGCTTATGCACAACACAACTGATGGTCCCAACCCCATTTATAAGGCAAGAAATCCCACTTATTAAACCTGACAGGGCACACCTGTGAAGTGAAAACCATTTCCGGTGACTACCTCTTGAAGCTCATCAAGAGAATGCCAAGAGTGTGCAAAGCAGTAATCAAAGCAAAAGGTGGCTACTTTGAAGAACCTAGAATATAAGACATATTTTCAGTTGTTTCACACTTTTTTGTTAAATATATAATTCCACACGTGTTAATTCATAGTTTTGATGCCTTCAGAGTGAATCTACAATTTTTATAGTCATGAAAATAAAGAAAACTATTTGAATGAGAA
Organism: Dendrobates tinctorius; assembly: GCF_039654945.1. NCBI lineage: Eukaryota > Metazoa > Chordata > Amphibia > Anura > Dendrobatidae > Dendrobates > Dendrobates tinctorius. The sequence continues at coordinate 29,409,955 of NW_027361761.1, forward strand.
GGTGTATCCAAACTTTTGGTCTGTACTGTGTATATATATATATATATATATATATATATATATATATATATATATATATATATATATATATACAGCGTCGGACTGGAACACCTTGGGCCCACCAGAGAAAATCCTTCTTGGGGCCCACTATGTAGCTGCATAGAGTTAAATACCAGACCACCAATTATGCGGTAAAACACGCTAATATCCGGGTATAAGGTTGTACATGTCTTAATTATGTAGCAGGAGTTGGGGTAGCCCCCTCATAGAATATAAAGCAGCCCCCTCACATAGTATAATGCAGCCATCTCATAGAATATAATGCAGCCATCTCATAGAATATAAGGCAGCCATCTCATAGAATATAATACTGCCCCCCTCATAGGGAATAATGCACCCCCTCATAGGGAATAATGCACCCCCTCATAGGGAATAATGCACCCCCTCATAGGGAATAATGCACCCCCTCATAGGGAATAATGCACCCCCTCATAGGGAATAATGCACCCCCTCATAGGGTATAATGCGCCCCCCTCATAGGGTATAATACTGCCCCCCTCATAGGGTATAATACTGCCCCCCTCATAGGGTATAATACTGCCCCCCTCATAGGGTATAATACTGCCCCCCTCATAGGGTATAATAATGCCCCCCTCATAGGGAATAATAATGCCCCCCCTCATAGGGAATAATGCACCCCCTCATAGGGAATAATGCACCCCCTCATAGGGAATAATGCACCCCCTCATAGGGAATAATGCACCCCCTCATAGGGAATAATGCACCCCCTCATAGGGAATAATGCACCCCCTCATAGGGAATAATGCTGCCCCCTCATAGGGTATAATACTGCACCCCCTCATAGGGAATAATGCACCCCCTCATAGGGTATAATGCTGCCTCCTCATAGGGTATAATACTGCCTCCTCATAGGGTATAATACTGCCCCCCTCATAGGGTATAATACTGCCCCCCTCATAGGGTATAATGCTGCCCTCCTCATAGGGTATAATGCTGCCTCCTCATAGGGTATAATACTGCCCCCTCATAGGGTATAATAATGCCCCCCTCATAGGGTATAATAATGCCCCCCTCATAGGGTATAATAATGCCCCCCTCATAGGGTATAATAATGCCCCCCTCATAGGGAATAATGCTATATAGATATATAGATATAGCGTTAGATAGATATAGATAGAAAGATAGATGTAGAAATAGATAGATATAGAGATAGAAAGTAGATAATGGATAGATATAGATAGAAAGATTCATAGAGATAGATAGAGATAGATATAAAGATAGATATAGAAAGAAATATAGATAGATAGATCGATAGGTAGATAGATATAGAGATAGATAGAAAATAGATAATGGATAGATAGAAAGATATAGGGATAGATAGATAAATAGATAGAGATAGATAATAGATAGAGATATACAGTAATAATAATAATAATAATAATAATAATATAGACATATATAGATAGATAGAGATAAATATATATAGATAGATGGCTATAAATAAAAATAGATATAGAGATATATAGAGATAGATAGATATAGAGATAATAGATATAGAGATAATAGATATAGAGATAGATAGATATAGAGATAGATATAGAGAGAGATAGATACAGAGATCGATAAATAGATAGAGAGATAGATATAGATGACAAATATAGAGAGAGTAAGATAGAAAGATATAGAGATAGGTAGATATAGATAACAGAGATAGCTAGATAGACATAATAGATAGATATAGATAGAAAGATAGATATAGAGATAGATGTAGAGATAGAAAGATAGATATAGAGAGAGCGATAGATAGAGATAGATATAGATAATAGATAGAGATAAATAGATAGATAGAGAAAGATAGATAGATATAGAGATAGATATAGAGATAGAAAGATAGATAGATATACAGAGAGATAGATATAGAGATAGAGATAAATAGATATAGAGAGAGATATAGAGAGAGATAGATATAGATATAGAGATAATAGATATAGAGAGAGATAGATACAGAGAAAAGATAGAGATAAATAGATAAAGATAGATAGATATATAGATATAGAGATATAGAGATAGAAAGACAGATAAAGAGAGAGAGCGATAGATAGATATACAGAGAGATAGAGATAGATAGAGATATATAGATAGATAGCTATAGAGATAGATATAGAGATAGATATAGAGATAGTTAGAGATAGATTTATAGATATAGATATAAAGATAGAGATAGATATAGATATAGAGATAGAGCGATAGATAGCGAGAGATCTAGATATAGAGATAGATACAGAGAAAAGATATAGAGCTAGATAACGGATAGATAAATAGATAGATAGGTATAGAGATAGATAGATATAGATATTAGATAGAGATATATATAGATAAAGATAGATAGATATAGATGGTAGCTAGATAGATAATAAATATAGAGATAGATAGATATAGAGATAGACATAATAGATAGATATAGAGATAGATAGACATAATAGATAGATATAGAGATAGATGTAGAGATAGAAAGATAGATATAAAGATAGATATAGATATAGATAGATATAGAAATAGATAGAGATAGATATAGAAATAGATAGATATAGAGATAGATAGATAATAGATAGAGATAGAAAGATAGATATAAGAGAGATAGAGAGAGAGAGAGAGATATATATAGAGAAATAGAGATAGATAGATAGATAGATAGAGAGAGCGAGAGATATAAAAAAAAAAAAAACAAAACACGATACTCACCTCTCCTCCTCGCTCCCACGCTGATTCCGGCAGCCGGCTTCAGTGTCAGGAGCTGTCCCCTCTGCCAGACACACAGCGGGTGCGCGATGTAGTGACATCATCGCGCACTGGCTGTGAGTCAGGAGCAGAGAGGACTGAGGGCAGCGCCGGCCCTGATGCAGAGCGGCTTACTGGGCTGGGGGCGGGGCCTCTGGGGGTGGAGACCTGAAATGAGATTCACTGCTTCGAAGTGAATATTCATTTCTCTTTAGCAGCGGGGACAGGGGCTCCTGCCTCCTGACACCCGCTGCTGCTCCGCTGGCGGGGGCCCCCATAGCAGCTGCATGGTGTGCGACACACCACTGGCTGGGGGCCCCTGGAGCAGCGGGGGCCCTAGGCAACTGCTGGCCCTGTATGCCAGCAGGTGCCAGGGCCCACCAGATGCCAGGGCCCACCGGAGAATCCACCGGTTCCCCGGTGGGCCAGTCCGACGCTGTATATATATATATACAGTGGGGGAAAAAAAGTATTTAGTCAGTCAGCAATATTGCAAGTTCCACCACTTAAAAAGATGAGAGGCGTCTGTAATTTACATCATAGGTAGACCTCAACTATGCGAGACAAACTGAGAAAAAAAAATCCAGAAAATCACATTGTCTGTTTTTTTTTCATTTTATTTGCATATTATGGTGGAAAATAAGTATTTGGTCAGAAACAAAATTTAATCTCAATACTTTGTGATATATCCTTTGTTGGCAATGACAGAGGTCAAACGTTTTCTATAAGTCTTCACAAGGTTGCCACACACTGTTGTTGGTATGTTGGCCCATTCCTCCATGCAGATCTCCTCTAGAGCAGTGATGTTTTTGGCTTTTCGCTTGGCAACACGGACTTTCAACTCCCTCCAAAGGTTTTCTATAGGGTTGAGATCTGGAGACTGGCTAGGCCACTCCAGGACCTTGAAATGCTTCTTACGAAGCCACTCCTTCGTTGCCCTGGCAGTGTGCTTTGGATCATTGTCATGTTGAAAGACCCAGCCACGTTTCATCTTCAATGCCCTTGCTGATGGAAGGAGGTTTGCACTCAAAATCTCACGATACATGGCCCCATTCATTCTTTCATGTACCTGGATCAGTCGTCCTGGCCCCTTTGCAGAGAAACAGCCCCAAAGCATGATGTTTCCACCACCATGCTTTACAGTAGGTATGGTGTTTGATGGATGCAACTCAGTATTCTTTTTCCTCCAAACACGATAAGTTGTAGGAGAATGTCCTATGGTCTGATGAAACCAAACAGTTCCAGTTTGGTTTCATCAGACCATAGGACATTCTCCCAAAACTCCTCTGGATCATCCAAATGCTCTCTAGCAAACTTCAGACGGGCCCGGACATGTACAGGCTTAAGCAGTGGGACACGTCTGGCACTGCAGGATCTGAGTCCATGGTGGCGTAGTGTGTTACTTATGGTAGGCCTTGTTACATTGGTCCCAGCTCTCTGCAGTTCATTCACTAGGTCCCCCCGCGTGGTTCTGGGATTTTTGCTCACTGTTCTTGTGATCATTCTGACCCCACGGGGTGGGATTTTGCGTGGAGCACCAGATCGAGGGAGATTATCAGTGGTCTTGTATGTCTTCCATTTTCTAATTATTGCTCCCACAGTTGATTTCTTCACTCCAAGCTGGTTGGCTATTGCAGATTCAGTCTTCCCAACCTGGTGCAGGGCTACAATTTTGTTTCTGGTGTCCTTTGACAGCTCTTTGGTCTTCACCATAGTGGAGTTTGGAGTCAGACTGTTTGAGGGTGTGCACAGGTGTCTTTTTATACTGATAACAAGTTTAAACAGGTGCCATTACTACAGGTAATGAGTGGAGGAAAGAGGAGACTCTTAAAGAAGAAGTTACAGGTCTGTGAGAGCCAGAAATCTTGATTGCTTGTTTCTGACCAAATACTTATTTTCCACCATAATATGCAAATAACATGAAAAAAAAACAGACAATGTGATTTTCTGGATTTTTTTTTCTCAGTTTGTCTCCCATAGTTGAGGTCTACCTATGATGTAAATTACAGACGCCTCTCATCTTTTTAAGTGGTGGAACTTGCACTATTGCTGACTGACTAAATACTTTTTTTCCCCACTGTGTGTGTGTATATATATATATATATATATATATATATATATATATATACATACACACACAGTGGGGAAAAAATGTGTGTATATATATATATATATATATATATATATATATATATACACACACACAGTGGGGAAAAAATGTGTGTATATATATATATATATATATATATATATATATATATATATATATATATATATATATATATATATATATATATATACACACACACAGTGGGGAAAAAATGTGTGTATATATATATATATATATATATATATTATACATATATACATACACACACACACACACATACATACACACACACACACACACACACACACACAGCGCAGCACATATGCATGAATCTAGGCCATGTGAAAACACAAACACATTAAAACCATTCAATTTGGATAATCCTCAAAAATATTTTTTTCCAAAATCTTTTTTTTCAAAACTTACAGTAACATGAAAATGAAGGTTCTTAGTGCCCAAATTGGTCAATTCATGTAAGCCCATCAACCACGCAAGGTGACCTCCCCCTGATGGGTCCCTGCTCTACCGTACATAAGCCACTTCTGGACCACCAGCCTACAATTTTGGACAAACATGTCACTACTGGGCTAAGCCTACAATTTATGGGCAGGTAGAGCTGAAACTCCCAGTGTGAACATACCTTTACAGCAAACTGGTGTCAATAACTTTGCTTAGGCTATGTGCATATATTGTGGATTTGCTTGTGGAAATTTCTGGGCGATTTCTGCCTCTCTTGGCAGAAAACGCAGTTGAAAATCCGCTCGGATTTGATGCGGTTTTTCATGCCAATTTGTATACAGATTTGTAAGCTAAATAAAGATATATTATTTTTTTTTTAAATAGAGTTGTGATGCCATTTTCTTGTTCATAGTAACACAGTTTTTATGGTTGAAGGAAGACTCTCTTCTAATCGGTCTCCCTCTTAGGCCTCTTTCACACTTCAGTTTTTTGCCATCAGTCAAAATCTGCCAAAATTTGAAAATGGCGGATCCGCTTTTTCTTGTTGCGGATCCACCATTTTCCCCATTGGGATACATTAGTGGCGGATTTTGACGGATGGTCGTCCGTTGCGTCCGATATTCGGCGGATCCGCAAAATTCTTTGCGGATTCTGTCTGAGGGGGACGAAGCTTGTAACGTTTTTTTTCGCCGTCAAAATGGCGGATCCGCCGTCATCCGCCATGCGGTAGAATGGGCGCCTATGGGCGGCGGATCCGCGATTTTGCGGAATCCGCCGGCAGGATCCGCAAAATCGCACTGGGCATGCCCAGAAAAAAAGATACTTTTCCAGACAGTCCCAAAACTATATAAGGTGGGCTAATTGGGCCCAGACATGCAGTGTCAGCCAGCAAACCTGCCAGAGGACACCCACCAAGCCTCTGCCAGAGGACACCCACCAAGCCTCTGCCACAGGACACCCACCAAGCCTCTGCCACAGGACACCCACCAAGCCTCTGCCACAGGACACCCACCAAGCCTCTGCCACAGGACACCCACCAAGCCTCTGCCACAGGACACCCACCAAGCCTCTGCCACAGGACACCCACCAAGCCTCTGCCACATGACACCCACCAAGCCTCTGCCACATGACACCCACCAAGCCTGCCACAGGACACCCACCAAGCCTCTGCCAGAGGACACCCACCAAGCCTGCCAGTACCAGCTCACCTACAAGTGTGAGTATACCTATTTATGACATTTCTGTGTGTGTGTGTGTGTGTGTGTGTGTGTGTGTGTGTGTATGGCCTGCTAGTGTGTGGTCTGCGAGTGTTGCATGTCTGTTTTTTTTTTTTCATACTTTTTTTTCTGTTGCTTGTGTACTGCATTTTATTTTCATACAACTGTAATTATATTGTATTTTTTATGCTGTGATTGTGTGGTGTAAGGCCGGTTTCATATTTGCACTTTATAGCGCAGCGATGACCCGCACACGGCCGCAGCTAATCCCCGTCCCATCCGGTCATCGCCGCCTACTAGCGCACATGGACGCTTGGGATCTGCGCATCCTATGTTTAGTATGGGGTGCGCAGATGGTGCGCTGGCAGGATTTTACTGTGTGCTGCGCACTTTTGAAGGTGTGTCATGCGCGACAAAATGCAACATGCTGCATTTGGCGCACAAGGGCACACCTTCAAAAGTGCACAGCACACTGTAAAATCCTGCCAGCGCACCATCTGCGCACCCCATACTAAACATAGGGTGCGCAGATCCCAAGCGTTCATGTGCGCTAGTAGGCGGCAATGACCGGATGGGACGGGGATTAGCGGCGGCCGTGTGCAGGTCATCGCTGCGCTATAAAGTGCAAATGTGAAACCGACCTAACTGGTATTGTATGTGGTGTAATTGGGCCCAGACATCTGGCAACAGCCACACTGAAGACACCGAACCAGACATCAAACACCAGCCTGACTATCAAACTCAGCTGCAAATCTTGTGTGTGTGTGTGTGTGTGTGTGTGTGTGTGTGTGTGTGTGTGTGTGTGTGTGTCCTGGCTGTGTGTTATGCGTGTTTGTGTGGGTTTTTTATTTTATTTTCAGATTTGCAATTGTGGTGTTATTAATGTATCTGTTGTAAATTGGTGTTTTTTTTATTTTTCATTTATTGTGGTATTTAAAATAAAGAGCAGAGGAGCTCCTATTTGTTGGAAAAAATTAATAAAAAAAATCTCCTTTTGTATCATTTAAAAAAGAAGGTAAAATTAAGTTACCATAAAGGTACATTAAATTTTTGTTATACAAGTGTGGTTAAAAGTGAGATTGCAACATGAAAATAATCTGGGTATACACAGCTGAGTTTTTCAGGGAATTCAAAAACATCCAGACACAGTGTGGGTATACACAAATTAAACACCTTCAATCACTGGTTACACTCTCAGTGAGAGTTTGAGGGAATGCAAACACTGGTATACACAGCAATTACACACCTTCAATCACACACCTTCAATCACTGGTTACACTTGGTAACACCTTCAATCACTGGTTACACACACCTTCAATCACTGGTTACACACACCTTCAATCGCTGGTTACACACACCTTCAATCGCTGGTTACACTCTCGGTGAGAGTTTGAGGGAATGCAAACACTGGTATACACAGCAATTACACACCTTCAATCACACACCTTCAATCACTGGTTACACTTGGTAACACCTTCAATCACTGGTTACACACACCTTCAATCACTGGTTACACTCTCGGTGAGAGTTTGAGGGAATGCAAACACTGGTATACACAGCAATTACACACCTTCAATCACACACCTTCAATCACTGGTTACACTTGGTAACACCTTTAATCACTGGTTACACTCTCAGTGAGAGTTTGAGGGAATGCAAACACTGGTATACACAGCAATTACACACCTTCAATCACACACCTTCAATCACTGGTTACACTTGGTAACACCTTTAATCACTGGTTACACCCTCAGTGAGAGTTTGAGGGAATGCAAACACTGGTATACACAGCAATTACACACCTTCAATCACACACCTTCAATCACTGGTTACACACACCTTCAATCACTGGTTACACACACCTTCAATCACTGGTTACACACACCTTCAATCACTGGTTACACACACCTTCAATCACTGGTTTCACTCTCGGTGATAGTTTGAGGGAATGCAAACACTGGTATACACAGCAATTACACACCTTCAATCACTGGTTACACTTGGTGACACTTTTTCAGGGAATTCACATGCAAAAAAAAAGTGGGTTTACACAAAATATTACACACCTTCAATCACTGTGGTTACACTTGGTGAGAGATAAGGAAATGTAGAAATGCAAACACTTAAAATCATTTTCTTAATACTTACAGATCATTTAATAATGAAGAAGCACCAAAAAACCAGCAGAGACGGTAAGCCAGACCGCAGAAGGGATCTTCAAAGAGCGCAGCAGAGAGGAACGGCGAGAGCGCAGCAGACACGAACACCCAGGCCGCGGCAGAGTACAGGCAACGATTAGTTTCCCTGTAAGTATAAAGACCTGAAAGCTTATTATGATCGTTTGTATAGTAGCTTAACAATTGTCTTTATACTTGAAGATTACTTCAGCAAGCACCACCAGCCAGGCCGCAGCGGAGACGGTGAGACAGGCCGCAGCGGAGACGGTGAGACAGGCCGCAGCGGAGACGGTGAGACAGGCCGCAGCGGAGACTGTCGGACAGGCCGCAGCGGAGACTGTCGGACAGGCCGCAGCGGAGACTGTCGGACAGGCCGCAGCGGAGACTGTCGGACAGGCCGCAGCGGAGACTGTCGGACAGGCCGCAGCGGAGACTGTCGGACAGGCCGCAGCGGAGACTGTCGGACAGGCCGCAGCGGAGACTGTCGGACAGGCCGCAGCGGAGACTGTCGGACAGGCCGCAGCGGAGACGGCCAGCCAACCGTTATTTTCCCTGTAAGTATAAAGGCCTAAAAGCTTATTATGATCCTTTGTATAGTAGCTTAACAAGTGTCTTTATACTTGCAGATCACTTCAGGAAGCACTGCAGCTGCCAACACAGCTGCCCCAAACCATAATGTCTTCTCCTGAAAGCTCCCCCTCACATCATCAGCGAGCTGAGGTAAAAAATTTTTTTTTTTTAAACTAATTTTTTTTTTGGGTTAAAAACACTATCCTATTATGTTTTAACAGGAAGCTGATTCAGAGGAGCTTTCAGGAGGAGACGTGCAGGGTGGAGAGACGCAAGGAGGGGGTGCGCAGAGTAAGTTTAGCACATACACAGATACATAATGCTACACCCAACACACACATTCATCACAGTGCACACACCATAACTACGCATCCATCCAAACAAAATTTTTTTTTTCCCCCACAGTCTTCAGAATCCGGTGCCTGCACTAGAGTGACTCCCAGGACATCCCAGGGTCATCAAGGTGATGCATCTGTTGGTCGGCAAAAGGTAAGTAACCCTATTTGGATAATTGTTTAAATGAACATCATGTGTTTAAATAGAATGTAATTTTTTTTTTGTTTTGTTTTTGGGATGCGGTGTGTTCCGAGGTTGAGAACTGGGAGGAACTCAATGCGAGGGCCAGGGATTTTGTGCGTAAGTATTACAACTTCAGTAACTTATATTCCAGCATGTGAAGTGTTGAATACTAAACCCCTTTTTTTTTTTGCTTCACAGGTGACAGGGTTATCACACGGTGGCGGTCGCTCCGGGATCGCTTCAAGAGGGACTAAAACAAGGAGATGCAGACCCCTAGTGGATCGGGAGGACGCCGGGGACCCCAGTACAAGAACTACAGAGCCCTGGCGTTCCTGCGATCAACAATGGTGTGCAGAAGGTAAATATTCCCCAAACCATTTCTGTAGTAGAAATGTTTAACCATTTTTTTTCAGCAGACTTAAATTAAATATCAATATTTTTAATATACATTTTTTCTCCTTTTTTTAGCACCATCTGCAGCACTCGGGAGTCTGCATCAGAGTTGCGTCCCTCTGGAGTGATCCCTAGTGAGACCGCCCCCGGTGACCACATCGAGGTATCCAACCCCTCTGTACCTACCCTCTTGTCTCATCCCTCTATCCCCTCCACCAGCACTGGAGCAGCAGGGCAGACTTCATCACATGAAGCTGCTGGTGACGACTTGTTCCCTGTTCCCCCACCCCTCAGACACTGCCGCAACACCTCGACCAACTTTTGGTTCTGGCCGGCAGCGTCTGAGGAGTCAGGAAAGGATGACCTTGTCTGACTGAGTCTAAACTCATCTGTCCAGCATGGTTTCCACACTTATGGACAACGGTTATCTTCTGGGTTGACCATGATCAATCAAAGTATCATGGAACGCAGAAGATACATGGAACAGATGAATTTAGAATCAAACCAGACACCGAGACATACCTTTTTTTCAATCTGTTGTCCGGCAAATGGAAGGTTTAAGTACTCACCAGCAGATGCGTGTGATGCAAGCCTGTCAGAATGCTCTAGTGGAAGTGCTTGCTGAAGCATCTCATCCTCCCACAGTCCATCCTCCCACAGTCCATCCTTCCACAGTCCATCCTTCCACACGCGCACTCCACCACTCTGCGCGCTCTAGTTAACCGATAGTTATAGATTCTTTTCCGGTGTGTTAATCCACGACTACAGTATGGTTTGAGTAGGTGTTTAGAAAGCTGAAAAGCATCGTCACCAACGCACACAAAAGGCATTGGTGGGCCTGTTCCAGGGAGTGGTCTTGGAGGTGGGAAGTTAAAATTGTCTCCATACAAGCGACGGCCCATGGTGGAAATCTTGAATACCTGAGAGTCATTAGAATGACTGTATGCACCGATGTCCACAGCAATGAATTTGCAGTTTGCATCCGAAATGGCCATCAGCACAATAGAAAAGTATTTCTTATAGTTGTAAAACTGTGAACCAGATCCCATGGGTTTCACAATCCTGATATGCTTGCCATACACGGCACCGATGCAGTTTGGAAACTGGCAGATTTCTTGAAACTTGTCGGCAATCTCCAGCCACCTCTCCTGTGTTGGCTCTGGGATGTATTCCTCCTGTAGAGAATCCCATAATGCCCGGCAGGTCTGTTGTACAATTCCAGCAATAGTGGAAATCCCAATCCGGAACTGGAAATGGAGGGAGGTGAAGGATTCTCCAGTTGCCAGGAATCTGCTAAAAAAATTGAAACAGTAAAATTAATACAAACTACAAGCCATAACATAACAATAAAATCCTGCAGAATCTGAAACATTTTAAAAGGTAGATAACTTACCGAAGGGTCACCATCAAACGCTCCGCTGGTGATTCCAGCCTCATGCGCACGTAGTTGAAGAACTTGTGCGGATTATCCCTCAATTCCAGGTACAATGTGGAAAAAACACCACGGGTGAACCTCTGCGCATTAATGGGATGAATCCACTGGCGCCGTCTCCTCATACGCAGGATTCGCAATCTTCTTTTCTCCCTCTCGAGAGCAATAATTGCCAACCGATTCAAGTGAAGATCCAATTCCACACTGAAGCTGTCAATACTCGCAATAACTCCTTCCAGACTCGCACTAACTCCTTCCATCGCTGCCACTAGCTCTAAAACCTTTCAAAGAAATTGTATCACAACATCCTAGATATATTTCTCCCTAGTTTCCAGTATCCAATCACATTTGAGAGCATTTTCCAAGAGCGAATCATATTTGGGAGCATCCCATTTTGGAGGTGTGGAAAAACTGATCCGCAAGAAAACGGATCCAACGGATGTGAAAACGGATGCAAGCGGATGGAACGGATCCGTTTTGTTGAGGATCCGCACTAAAATCGGTATAGCGGATCCTTTAAAAAACGGATCCGTTCCATCAGCTTGCATCCGTTTTTAGACATTTTTTGCGGATCCGCCATTTTCAAATGTTGGCGGATTTTGACTGATGGCAAAAAACTGAAGTGTGAAAGAGGCCTTACCAAACTCTCCCCTCTCCAATCTGTCTTGAATGCTGCAGCCAGGATCATATTCCTCACCAATCGTTACACCGATGCCTCTACCTTGTGCCAGTCATTACACTGGCTACCCATCCACTCCAGAATTCAGTATAAACTTATTACCCTCACCCACAAAGCCCTCCATGGCTCAGCACCACCCTATATCTCCTCCCTTGTTTCAGTATACCACCCTACCCGCTCCCTCCGTTCTGCTGATGACCTGAGGTTAGCATCCTCAATAGTCAGAACCTCCCACTCCCGTCTCCAACACTTTACACGTGCCGCGCCAATTCTTTGGAATGCACTTCCCAGGTCAATACGATTAGTCCCCAATCCCCACAATTTTAAGCGTGCCCTGAAAACACATTTATTCAGATTGGCCTATCGCCTCAACACATTAACCTAATCTATCCCTGTGTGGCACAGCCAAAAGTTTTACCATAACCAGATTTCCCGCATCATGTTCCCACATGCTTTATGCATCCATTAGCCCTCTGTGTCTGTACTGTTACACACTTAACATTATGGCTGGTCCATACAATCAGGGCAACTGTTACCACCCACCTTTCGTGTCTACCTCTTTCCTCATAGACTAAGCTTGCGAGCAGGGCCCTCTTTCCTCTTGGTATTTGTTATAATCTACTGTGTGATTATTGTTATGCTGTAATGTCTATTGTCTGTACAAATCCCCTCTGAAATGTAAAGTGCTGCGGAATATGTCGGCGCTGTAAAAATAAAAATTATTATTATGTCCATCTAGTTCAATCCATATCCTATCCTAACTTGCCCTAATATGTTGATCCAGAGGAAGGCAAAAAAAAAAAACCATGTGGCAAACAGTAAGCTTCAAATTGGGGAAAAAATTCCTTCCCGACTTCACATACGGC